>NC_137798.1:21075226-21641453 GCF_963383645.1 Muscardinus avellanarius
CCACCCCTCCCGGCTCCACTTGGGGTTTAAGCCTCCTCAGCTGTGTATGCCTGTGCTTGCGGCAGCAGCCAAGGTACCTCTCGCGAGAATGACAAATTCCTCGCGGCGCTTCACTTCCCAGCTTCCACATAGGTCAGAACAGAGGCCGTGTGTGGTGTGCTCAGTAGGCACGGCAAGGCAAAGAGTGCACTGGCATCCCTGCTTAACCTGGGGCAGCTCCGTGGAAAGGGAGGCCACCCGTTCTACCCCTCCCCCGCCCCGCCTGCTGACAGCAAGCCGGGTCCCCTGGCAGAGGCCCTGTGGAGACAGTCTGAACTGCCAGTGCGCATGCGCGGACCGCAGTCTCCCAGAAAAAATGGATTCTTTAATAGTAGGGAGCCTGGAGGGGGCTGGGGGTTCCATGCCCGACGTGCCAGCGAAACAGACCTCCCAAGCTGGGCAGGGTCTCCGAAATGAGCAAAAGAGGGGAGGGAGGCCCAGGGGAAGAGGACCAAAGTGGATTTCCCGCGTGGAAGCAGGCAAAGGACCAGAGCAGAGACCAACAGTGTGTCGCCCGGGAGTGCCGCGCGGGTCCCTGGCACGCATAAGCAACCCAGATGCGGCCCGGGCGTGTCCTCCTACCTTCGCCTCTGAGGACAGGCGTCTGTGGTTCTGAGTAAAAGGCCTAATATCCACTTTGGGCTTTATGTGGATTATTTTCTGTCATTTCACTTCATTTCTGTTTCTGGCTTGCTGGCGCTGGGTTGAGCCCAGGGTCTGATGTAACTCTGGTTATACTGCCAGACCTATTTGATATTTTCTTTGGGACCCTGGACGCACTAAGTGGCTGAAAGCTTCGCTAAGTCTCCGTGGCTGGCTTCGAACCTGTGCGCTCCTTGGTCTCAGCCTCCCCAGCACGGAATTTACAAGGGAGCGCCAGCCACCCCTCCCGGCTCCACTTGGGGTTTAAGCCTCCTCAGCTGTGTATGCCTGTGCTTGCGGGAGCGGCCAAGGTACCTCTCGCGAGAATGACAAATTCCTCGCGGCGCTTCACTTCCCAGCTTCCACATAGGTCAGAACAGAGGCCATGTGTGGTGTGCTCAGTAGGCACGGCAAGGCAAAGAGTGCACTGGCATCCCTGCTTAACCTGGGGCAGCTCCGTGGAAAGGGAGGCCTCCCGTTCAAACCCTCCCCTGCCCCACCTGCTAACAGCAAGCCGGCTCTCCGGGCAGAGGCCCTGGGGATACAGTCTGAACTGCGACTGTCCATGCATGGACAGCAGTCTCACAGAAAAAATGGGTTCTTTAAAAGGAGGGAGCCTGTAGAGGGCTGGGCGGCTCCATGCCAGACATGCCAGCGAAACAGACCTCCCAAGCTGGGCAGGGTCTCTGAAATGAGCAAAAGAGGGGAGGGAGGCCCAGGGGAAGAGGACCAAAGTGGATTTCCCGCGTTGAAGCAGGCATGAGTCCAGAGCAGAGACAAGCAGTGTGTCGCCCGGGAGTGCCTCGCGGTTCCCTGTCACGCATAAGCAACCCAGATGCGGCCCCGGGCGTGTCCTCCTACCTTCGCCTCTGAGGACAGGCGTCTGTGGTTCTGAGTAAAAGGCCTAATATCCACTTTGGGCTTTATGTGGATTATTTTCTGTCATTTCACTTCATTTCCGTTTCTGTCTTGCTGGTGCTGGGTTGAGCCCAGGGTCTGATGTAAATCCGGTTATACTGCCAGACCTATTTGATATTTTCTTTGGGACCCTGGACGCACTAAGTGGCTGAAAGCTTCCCTGAGTCGCCTAGGCTGGCTTCGAACCTGTGCGCTCCTTGGTCTCAGCCTCCCCAGCACGGAATTTACAAGGGAGCGCCAGCCACCCCTCCCGGCTCCTCTTGGGGTTTATGCCTCCTCAGCTGTGTATGCCTGTGCCTGCGGGAGCGGCCACGGGACCTCTCAGGAGAATGACAAATTACTCCCGGCGCTTCACTTCCCAGCTTCCACATAGGGCAGAACCGAGGCCGTGTGTGGTGTGCTCAGTAGGCACGGCAAGGCAAAGAGTGCACTGGCATCCCTGCTTAACCTGGGGAAGCTCCGTGGAAAGGGAGGCCACCCGTTCAAACCCTCCCTTGCCCCACCTGCTAACAGCAAGCCGGCTCTCCAGGCAGAGGCCCTGGGGATACAGTCTGAACTGTGACTTCGCATGCATGCACAGCAGTCTCACAGAAAAAAATGGGTTCTTTAAAAGGAGGGAGCCTGTAGAGGGCTGGGCGGCTCCATGCCCGACATGCCAGCGAAACAGACCTCCCAAGCTGGGCAGGGTCTCTGAAATGAGCAAAAGAGGGGAGGGAGGCCCAGGGGAAGAGGACCAAAGTGGATTTCCCGCGTTGAAGCAGGCATGAGTCCAGAGCAGAGACAAGCAGTGTGTCGCCCGGGAGTGCCTCGTGGGTCCCTGTCACGCATAAGCAACCCAGATGCGGCCCGGGCGTGTCCTCCTACCTTCGCCTCTGAGGACAGGCGTCTGTGGTTCTGAGTAAAAGGCCTGATATCCACTTTGGGCTTTATGTGGATTATTTTCTGTCATTTCACTTCATTTCCGTTTCTGTCTTGCTGGCGCTGGGTTGAGCCCTGGGTCTGATGTAACTCCGGACTATACTGCCAGATCTATTTGATATTTCCTTTGGGACCCTGGACGCACTAAGTGGCTGAAAGCTTCGCTAAGTCTCCGTGGCTGGCTTCGAACCTGTGCGCTCCTTGGTCTCAGCCTCCCCAGCACGGAATTTACAAGGGAGCGCCAGCCACCCCTCCCGGCTCCACTTGGGGTTTAAGCCTCCTCAGCTGTGTATGCCTGTGCTTGCGGGAGCGGCCAACGTACCTCTCGCGAGAATGACAAATTCCTCGCGGCGCTTCACTTCCCAGCTTCCACATAGGTCAGAACAGAGGCCGTGTGTGGTGTGCTCAGTAGGCACGGCAAGGCAAAGAGTGCACTGGCATCCCTGCTTAACCTGGGGCAGCTCCGTGGAAAGGGAGGCCACCCGTTCAAACCCTCCCCTGCCCCGCCTGCTGACAGCAAGCCGGGTCCCCTGGCAGAGGCCCTGTGGAGACAGTCTGAACTGCCAGTGCGCATGCGCGGACCGCAGTCTCCCAGAAAAAATGGATTCTTTAATAGTAGGGAGCCTGGAGGGGGCTGGGGGTTCCATGCCCGACGTGCCAGCGAAACAGACCTCCCAAGCTGGGCAGGGTCTCCGAAATGAGCAAAAGAGGGGAGGGAGGCCCAGGGGAAGAGGACCAAAGTGGATTTCCCGCGTTGAAGCAGGCATGAGTCCAGAGCAGAGACCAGCAGTGTGTCGCCCGGGAGTGCCTCCGGGTCCCTGTCACGCATAAGCAACCCAGATGCGGCCCGGGCGTGTCTTCCTACCTTCGCCTCTGAGGACAGGCGTCTGTGGTTCTGAGTAAAAGGCCTAATATCCACTTTGGGCTTTATGTGGATTATTTTCTGTCATTTCACTTCATTTCCGTTTCTGTCTTGCTGGCGCTGGGTTGAACCCAGGGTCTGATGTAACTCCGGACTATACTGCCAGACCTATTTGATATTTTCTTTGGGACCCTGGATGCACTAAGTGGCTGAAAGCTTCGCTAAGTCTCCGTGGCTGGCTTCGAACCTGTGCGCTCCTTGGTCTCAGCCTCCCCAGCACGGAATTTACAAGGGAACGCCTGCCACCCCTCCCGGCTCCTCTTGGAATTTAAGCCTCCTCAGCTGTGTTTGCCTGTGCCTGCGGGAGCGGCCATGGGACCTCTCAGGAGAATGACAAATTACTCTCGGCGCTTCACTTCCCAGCTTCCACATAGGGCAGAACAGAGGCCGTGTGTGGTGTGCTCAGTAGGCACGGCAAGGCAAAGAGTGCACTGGCATCCCTGCTTAACCTGGGGCAGCTCCGTGGAAAGGGAGGCCTCCCGTTCAAACCCTCCCCTGCCCCACCTGCTAACAGCAAGCCGGCTCTCCGGGCAGAGGCCCTGGGGATACAGTCTGAACTGCGACTGCCCATGCATGGACAGCAGTCTCACAGAAAAAAATGGGTTCTTTAAAAGGAGGGAGCCTGTAGAGGGCTGGGCGGCTCCATGCCCGACATGCCAGCGAAACAGACCTCCCATGCTGGGCAGGGTCTCCGAAATGAGCAAAAGTGGGAAGGGAGGCCCAGGGGAAGAGGACCAAAGTGGATTTCCCGCGTTGAAGCAGGCATGAGTCCAGAGCAGAGACCAGCAGTGTGTCGCCCGGGAGTGCCGCGCGGGTCCCTGTCACACATAAGCAACCCTGATGTGGCCCCGAGCGTGTCCTCCTACCTTCGCCTCCGAGCACAGGCGTCTGTGGTTCTGAGTAAAAGGCCTAATATCCACTTTGGGCTTTATGTGGATTATTTTCTGTCATTTCACTTCATTTCCGTTTGTGTCTTGCTGACGCTGGGTTGAGCCCAGGGTCTGATGTACCTCCGGACTATACTGCCAGACCTATATGATATTTTCTTTGGGAACCTGGACGCACTAAGTGGCTGAAAGCTTCGCTAAGTCTCCGTGGCTGGCTTCGAACCTGTGCGCTCCTTGGTCTCAGCCTCCCCAGCACGGAATTTACAAGGGAGCGCCAGCCACCCCTCCCGGCTCCACTTGGGGTTTAAGCCTCCTCAGCTGTGTATGCCTGTGCTTGCGGGAGCGGCCAAGGTACCTCTCGCGAGAATGACAAATTCCTCGCGGCGCTTCACTTCCCAGCTTCCACATAGGTCAGAACAGAGGCCGTGTGTGGTGTGCTCAGTAGGCACGGCAAGGCAAAGAGTGCACTTGCATCCCTGCTTAACCTGGGGCAGCTCAGTGGAAAGGGAGGCCACCCGTTCAAACCCTCCCCTGCCCCACCTGCTAACAGCAAGCCGGCTCTCCAGGCAGAGGCCCTGGGGATACAGTCTGAACTGCGACTTCGCATGCATGCACAGCAGTCTCACAGAAAAAAATGGGTTCTTTAAAAGGAGGGAGCCTGTAGAGGGCTGGGTGGATCCATGCCCGACATGCCAGCGAAACAGACCTCCCAAGCTGGGCAGGGTCTCCGAAATGAGCAAAAGAGGGGAGGGAGGCCCAGGGGAAGAGGACCAAGGTGGATTTCCCGCGTGGAAGCAGGCAAGGGACCAGAGCAGAGACCAACAGTGTGTCGCCCGGGAGTGCCGCGCGGGTCCCTGGCACGCATAAGCAACCCAGATGCGGCCCGGGCGTGTCCTCCTACCTTCGCCTCTGAGGACAGGCGTCTGTGGTTCTGAGTAAAAGGCCTAATATCCACTTTGGGCTTTATGTGGATTATTTTCTGTCATTTCACTTCATTTCTGTTTCTGGCTTGCTGGCGCTGGGTTGAGCCCAGGGTCTGATGTAACTCCGGACTATACTGCCAGACCTATTTGATATTTTCTTTGGGACCCTGGACGCACTAAGTGGCTGAAAGCTTCGCTAAGTCTCCGTGGCTGGCTTCGAACCTGTGCGCTCCTTGGTCTCAGCCTCCCCAGCACGGAATTTACAAGGGAGCGCCAGCCACCCCTCCCGGCTCCACTTGGGGTTTAAGCCTCCTCAGCTGTGTATGCCTGTGCTTGCGGGAGCGGCCAAGCTACCTCTCGCGAGAATGACAAATTCCTCGCGGCGCTTCACTTCCCAGCTTCCACATAGGTCAGAACAGAGGCCGTGTGTGGTGTGCTCAGTAGGCACGGCAAGGCAAAGAGTGCACTGGCATCCCTGCTTAACCTGGGGCAGCTCCGTGGAAAGGGAGGCCACCCGTTCAAACCCTCCCCTGCCCTGCCTGCTGACAGCAAGCCGAGTCCCCTGGCAGAGGCCCTTTGGAGACAGTCTGAACTGCCAGTGCGCATGCGCGGACCGCAGTCTCCCAGAAAAAATGGATTCTTTAATAGTAGGGAGCGTTGAGAGGGCTGGGGGTTCCATGCCCGACATGCCAGCGAAACAGACCTCCCAAGCTGGGCAGGGTCTCTGAAATGAGCAAAAGAGGGGAGGGAGGCCAAGGGGCAGAGGACCAAAGTGGATTTCCCGCGTTGAAGCAGGCATGAGTCCAGAGCAGAGACCAGCAGTGTGTCGCCCGGGAGTGCCTCGCGGGTCCCTGTCACGCATAAGCAACCCAGATGCGGCCCCGGGCGTGTCCTCCTACCTTCGCCTCTGAGGACAGGCGTCTGTGGTTCTGAGTAAAAGGCCTAATATCCACTTTGGGCTTTATGTGGATTATTTTCTGTCATTTCACTTCATTTCCGTTTCTGTCTTGCTGGCGCTGGGTTGAGCCCAGGGTCTGATGTAACTCCGGTTATACTGCCAGACCTATTTGATATTTTCTTTGGGACCCTGGACGCACTAAGTGGCTGAAAGCTTCGCTAAGTCTCCGTGGCTGGCTTCGAACCTGTGCGCTCCTTGGTCTCAGCCTCCCCAGCACGGAATTTACAAGGGAGCGCCAGCCACCCCTCCCGGCTCCACTTGGGGTTTAAGCCTCCTCAGCTGTGTATGCCTGTGCTTGCGGGAGCGGCCAAGGTACCTCTCGCGAGAATGACAAATTCCTCGCGGCGCTTCACTTCCCAGCTTCCACATAGGTCAGAACAGAGGCTGTGTGTGGTGTGCTCAGTAGGCACGGCAAGGCAAAGAGTGCACTGGCATCCCTGCTTAACCTGGGGCAGCTCCGTGGAAAGGGAGGCCACCCGTTCAAACCCTCCCCTGCCCCACCTGCTAACAGCAAGCCGGCTCTCCAGGCAGAGGCCCTGGTGATACAGTCTGAACTGCGACTTCGCATGCATGCACAGCAGTCTCACAGAAAAAAATGGGTTCTTTAAAAGGAGGGAGCCTGTAGAGGGCTGGGCGGCTCCATGCCAGACATGCCAGCGAAACAGACCTCCCAAGCTGGGCAGGGTCTCTGAAATGAGCAAAAGAGGGGAGGGAGGCCCAGGGGAAGAGGACCAAAGTGGATTTCCCGCGTTGAAGCAGGCATGAGTCCAGAGCAGAGACCAGCAGTGTGTCGCCCGGGAGTGCCTCGCGGGTCCCTGTCACGCATAAGCAACCCAGATGCGGCCCCGGGCGTGTCCTCCTACCTTAGCCTCTGAGGACAGGCGTCTGTGGTTCTGAGTAAAAGGCCTAATATCCACTTTGGGCTTTATGTGGATTATTTTCTGTCATTTCACTTCATTTCCGTTTCTGTCTTGCTGGCGCTGGGTTGAGCCCAGGGTCTGATGTAACTCCGGACTATACTGCCAGACCTATTTGATATTTTCTTTGGGACCCTGGATGCACTAAGTGGCTGAAAGCTTCGCTAAGTCTCCGTGGCTGGCTTCGAAACTGTGCGCTCCTTGGTCTCAGCCTCCCCAGCACGGAATTTACAAGGGAGCGCCAGCCACCCCTCCTGGCTCCACTTGGGGTTTAAGCCTCCTCAGCTGTGTATGCCTGTGCTTGCGGGAGCGGCCAACGTACCTCTCGCGAGAATGACAAATTCCTCGTGGCGCTTCACTTCCCAGCTTCCACATAGGTCAGAACAGAGGCCGTGTGTGGTGTGCTCAGTAGGCACGGCAAGGCAAAGAGTGCACTGGCATCCCTGCTTAACCTGGGGCAGCTCCGTGGAAAGGGAGGCCACCAGTTCAAACCCTCCCCTGCCCCGCCTGCTGACAGCAAGCCGGGTCCCCTGGCAGAGGCCCTGTGGAGACAGTCTGAACTGCCAGTGCGCATGCGCGGACCGCAGTCTCCCAGAAAAAATGGATTCTTTAATAGTAGGGAGCCTGGAGGGGGCTGGGGGTTCCATGCCCGACGTGCCAGCGAAACAGACCTCCCAAGCTGGGCAGGGTCTCCGAAATGAGCAAAAGAGGGGAGGGAGGCCCAGGGGAAGAGGACCAAAGTGGATTTCCCGCGTGGAAGCAGGCAAAGGACCAGAGCAGAGACCAACAGTGTGTCGCCCGGGAGTGCCGCGCGGGTCCCTGTCACGCATAAGCAACCCAGATGCGGCCCGGGCGTGTCCTCCTACCTTCGCCTCTGAGGACAGGCGTCTGTGGTTCTGAGTAAAAGGCCTAATATCCACTTTGGGCTTTATGTGGATTATTTTCTGTCATTTCACTTCATTTCTGTTTCTGGCTTGCTGGCGCTGGGTTGAGCCCAGGGTCTGATGTAACTCCGGACTATACTGCCAGACCTATTTGATATTTTCTTTGGGACCCTGGACGCACTAAGTGGCTGAAAGCTTCGCTAAGTCTCCGTGGCTGGCTTCGAACCTGTGCGCTCCTTGGTCTCAGCCTCCCCAGCACGGAATTTACAAGGGAGCGCCAGCCACCCCTCCCGGCTCCACTTGGGGTTTAAGCCTCCTCAGCTGTGTATGCCTGTGCTTGCGGGAGCGGCCAAGGTACCTCTCGCGAGAATGACAAATTCCTCGCGGCGCTTCACTTCCCAGCTTCCACATAGGTCAGAACAGAGGCCGTGTGTGGTGTGCTCAGTAGGCACGGCAAGGCAAAGAGTGCACTGGCATCCCTGCTTAACCTGGGGCAGCTCCATGGAAAGGGAGGCCACCCGTTCAAACCCTCCCCTGCCCCACCTGCTAACAGCAAGCCGGCTCTCCCGGCAGAGGCCCTGGGGATACAGTCTGAACTGCGACTTCGCATGCATGGACAGCAGTCTCACAGAAAAAAATGGGTTCTTTAAAAGGAGGGAGCCTGTAGAGGGCTGGGCGGCTCCATGCCCGACATGCCAGCGAAACAGACCTCCCAAGCTGGGCAGGGTCTCTGAAATGAGCAAAAGAGGGGAGGGAGGCCCAGGGGAAGAGGACCAAAGTGGATTTCCCGCGTTGAAGCAGGCATGAGTCCAGAGCAGAGACCAGCAGTGTGTCGCCCGGGAGTGCCGCGCGGGTCCCTGTCACACATAAGCAACCCAGATGTGGCCCCAAGCGTGTCCTCCTACCTTCGCCTCCGAGGACAGGTGTCTGTGGTTCTGAGTAAAAGGCCTAATATCCACTTTGGGCTTTATGTGGATTATTTTCTGTCATTTCACTTCATTTCCGTTTCTGTCTTGCTGGCGCTGGCTTGAGCCCAGGGTCTGATGTACCTCCGGACTATACTGCCAGACCTATTTGATATTTTCTTTGGGACCCTGGACGCACTAAGTGGCTGAAAGCTTCGCTAAATCTCCGTGGCTGGCTTCGAACCTGTGCGCTCCTTGGTCTCAGCCTCCCCAGCATGGAATTTACAAGGGAGCGCCAGCCACCCCTCCCGGCTCCACTTGGGGTTTAAGCCTCCTCAGCTGTGTATGCCTGTGCTTGCGGCAGCAGCCAAGGTACCTCTCGCGAGAATGACAAATTCCTCGCGGCGCTTCACTTCCCAGCTTCCACATAGGTCAGAACAGAGGCCGTGTGTGGTGTGCTCAGTAGGCACGGCAAGGCAAAGAGTGCACTGGCATCCCTGCTTAACCTGGGGCAGCTCCGTGGAAAGGGAGGCCACACGTTCTACCCCTCCCCCGCCCCGCCTGCTGACAGCAAGCCGGGTCCCCTGGCAGAGGCCCTGTGGAGACAGTCTGAACTGCCAGTGCGCATGCGCGGACCGCAGTCTCCCAGAAAAAATGGATTCTTTAATAGTAGGGAGCCTGGAGGGGGCTGGGGGTTCCATGCCCGACGTGCCAGCGAAACAGACCTCCCAAGCTGGGCAGGGTCTCCGAAATGAGCAAAAGCGGGGAGGGAGGCCCAGGGGAAGAGGACCAAAGTGGATTTCCCGCGTGGAAGCAGGCAAAGGACCAGAGCAGAGACCAACAGTGTGTCGCCCGGGAGTGCCGCGCGGGTCCCTGGCACGCATAAGCAACCCAGATGCGGCCCGGGCGTGTCCTCCTACCTTCGCCTCTGAGGACAGGCGTCTGTGGTTCTGAGTAAAAGGCCTAATATCCACTTTGGGCTTTATGTGGATTATTTTCTGTCATTTCACTTCATTTCTGTTTCTGTCTTGCTGGCGCTGGGTTGAGCCCAGGGTCTGATGTAACTCCGGTTATACTGCCAGACCTATTTGATATTTTCTTTGGGACCCTGGACGCACTAAGTGGCTGAAAGCTTCGCTAAGTCTCCGTGGCTGGCTTCGAACCTGTGCGCTCCTTGGTCTCAGCCTCCCCAGCACGGAATTTACAAGGGAGCGCCAGCCACCCCTCCCGGCTCCACTTGGGGTTTAAGCCTCCTCAGCTGTGTATGCCTGTGCTTGCGGGAGCGGCCAAGGTACCTCTCGCGAGAATGACAAATTCCTCGCGGCGCTTCACTTCCCAGCTTCCACATAGGTCAGAACAGAGGCCATGTGTGGTGTGCTCAGTAGGCACGGCAAGGCAAAGAGTGCACTGGCATCCCTGCTTAACCTGGGGCAGCTCCGTGGAAAGGGAGGCCTCCCGTTCAAACCCTCCCCTGCCCCACCTGCTAACAGCAAGCCGGCTCTCCGGGCAGAGGCCCTGGGGATACAGTCTGAACTGCGACTGTCCATGCATGGACAGCAGTCTCACAGAAAAAATGGGTTCTTTAAAAGGAGGGAGCCTGTAGAGGGCTGGGCGGCTCCATGCCAGACATGCCAGCGAAACAGACCTCCCAAGCTGGGCAGGGTCTCTGAAATGAGCAAAAGAGGGGAGGGAGGCCCAGGGGAAGAGGACCAAAGTGGATTTCCCGCGTTGAAGCAGGCATGAGTCCAGAGCAGAGACCAGCAGTGTGTCGCCCGGGAGTGCCTCGCGGTTCCCTGTCACGCATAAGCAACCCAGATGCGGCCCCGGGCGTGTCCTCCTACCTTCGCCTCTGAGGACAGGCGTCTGTGGTTCTGAGTAAAAGGCCTAATATCCACTTTGGGCTTTATGTGGATTATTTTCTGTCATTTCACTTCATTTCCATTTCTGTCTTGCTGGCGCTGGGTTGAGCCCAGGGTCTGATGTAACTCCGGTTATACTGCCAGACCTATTTGATATTTTCTTTGGGACCCTGGACGCACTAAGTGGCTGAAAGCTTCCCTGAGTCGCCTAGGCTGGCTTCGAACCTGTGCGCTCCTTGGTCTCAGCCTCCCCAGCACGGAATTTACAAGGGAGCGCCAGCCACCCCTCCCGGCTCCTCTTGGGGTTTATGCCTCCTCAGATGTGTATGCCTGTGCCTGCGGGAGCGGCCACGGGACCTCTCAGGAGAATGACAAATTACTCCCGGCGCTTCACTTCCCAGCTTCCACATAGGGCAGAACCGAGGCCGTGTGTGGTGTGCTCAGTAGGCACGGCAAGGCAAAGAGTGCACTGGCATCCCTGCTTAACCTGGGGCAGCTCCGTGGAAAGGGAGGCCACCCGTTCAAACCCTCCCTTGCCCCACCTGCTAACAGCAAGCCGGCTCTCCAGGCAGAGGCCCTGGGGATACAGTCTGAACTGCGACTTCGCATGCATGCACAGCAGTCTCACAGAAAAAAATGGGTTCTTTAAAAGGAGGGAGCCTGTAGAGGGCTGGGCGGCTCCATGCCAGACATGCCAGCGAAACAGACCTCCCAAGCTGGGCAGGGTCTCTGAAATGAGCAAAAGAGGGGAGGGAGGCCCAGGGGAAGAGGACCAAAGTGGATTTCCCGCGTTGAAGCAGGCATGAGTCCAGAGCAGAGACCAGCAGTGTGTCGCCCGGGAGTGCCTCGCGGGTCCCTGTCACGCATAAGCAACCCAGATGCGGCCCCGGGCGTGTCCTCCTACCTTAGCCTCTGAGGACAGGCGTCTGTGGTTCTGAGTAAAAGGCCTAATATCCACTTTGGGCTTTATGTGGATTATTTTCTGTCATTTCACTTCATTTCCGTTTCTGTCTTGCTGGCGCTGGGTTGAGCCCAGGGTCTGATGTAACTCCGGACTATACTGCCAGACCTATTTGATATTTTCTTTGGGACCCTGGATGCACTAAGTGGCTGAAAGCTTCGCTAAGTCTCCGTGGCTGGCTTCGAAACTGTGCGCTCCTTGGTCTCAGCCTCCCCAGCACGGAATTTACAAGGGAGCGCCAGCCACCCCTCCTGGCTCCACTTGGGGTTTAAGCCTCCTCAGCTGTGTATGCCTGTGCTTGCGGGAGCGGCCAACGTACCTCTCGCGAGAATGACAAATTCCTCGTGGCGCTTCACTTCCCAGCTTCCACATAGGTCAGAACAGAGGCCGTGTGTGGTGTGCTCAGTAGGCACGGCAAGGCAAAGAGTGCACTGGCATCCCTGCTTAACCTGGGGCAGCTCCGTGGAAAGGGAGGCCACCAGTTCAAACCCTCCCCTGCCCCGCCTGCTGACAGCAAGCCGGGTCCCCTGGCAGAGGCCCTGTGGAGACAGTCTGAACTGCCAGTGCGCATGCGCGGACCGCAGTCTCCCAGAAAAAATGGATTCTTTAATAGTAGGGAGCCTGGAGGGGGCTGGGGGTTCCATGCCCGACGTGCCAGCGAAACAGACCTCCCAAGCTGGGCAGGGTCTCCGAAATGAGCAAAAGAGGGGAGGGAGGCCCAGGGGAAGAGGACCAAAGTGGATTTCCCGCGTGGAAGCAGGCAAAGGACCAGAGCAGAGACCAACAGTGTGTCGCCCGGGAGTGCCGCGCGGGTCCCTGTCACGCATAAGCAACCCAGATGCGGCCCGGGCGTGTCCTCCTACCTTCGCCTCTGAGGACAGGCGTCTGTGGTTCTGAGTAAAAGGCCTAATATCCACTTTGGGCTTTATGTGGATTATTTTCTGTCATTTCACTTCATTTCTGTTTCTGGCTTGCTGGCGCTGGGTTGAGCCCAGGGTCTGATGTAACTCCGGACTATACTGCCAGACCTATTTGATATTTTCTTTGGGACCCTGGACGCACTAAGTGGCTGAAAGCTTCGCTAAGTCTCCGTGGCTGGCTTCGAACCTGTGCGCTCCTTGGTCTCAGCCTCCCCAGCACGGAATTTACAAGGGAGCGCCAGCCACCCCTCCCGGCTCCACTTGGGGTTTAAGCCTCCTCAGCTGTGTATGCCTGTGCTTGCGGGAGCGGCCAAGGTACCTCTCGCGAGAATGACAAATTCCTCGCGGCGCTTCACTTCCCAGCTTCCACATAGGTCAGAACAGAGGCCGTGTGTGGTGTGCTCAGTAGGCACGGCAAGGCAAAGAGTGCACTGGCATCCCTGCTTAACCTGGGGCAGCTCCATGGAAAGGGAGGCCACCCGTTCAAACCCTCCCCTGCCCCACCTGCTAACAGCAAGCCGGCTCTCCCGGCAGAGGCCCTGGGGATACAGTCTGAACTGCGACTTCGCATGCATGGACAGCAGTCTCACAGAAAAAAATGGGTTCTTTAAAAGGAGGGAGCCTGTAGAGGGCTGGGCGGCTCCATGCCCGACATGCCAGCGAAACAGACCTCCCAAGCTGGGCAGGGTCTCTGAAATGAGCAAAAGAGGGGAGGGAGGCCCAGGGGAAGAGGACCAAAGTGGATTTCCCGCGTTGAAGCAGGCATGAGTCCAGAGCAGAGACCAGCAGTGTGTCGCCCGGGAGTGCCGCGCGGGTCCCTGTCACACATAAGCAACCCAGATGTGGCCCCAAGCGTGTCCTCCTACCTTCGCCTCCGAGGACAGGTGTCTGTGGTTCTGAGTAAAAGGCCTAATATCCACTTTGGGCTTTATGTGGATTATTTTCTGTCATTTCACTTCATTTCCGTTTCTGTCTTGCTGGCGCTGGCTTGAGCCCAGGGTCTGATGTACCTCCGGACTATACTGCCAGACCTATTTGATATTTTCTTTGGGACCCTGGACGCACTAAGTGGCTGAAAGCTTCGCTAAATCTCCGTGGCTGGCTTCGAACCTGTGCGCTCCTTGGTCTCAGCCTCCCCAGCATGGAATTTACAAGGGAGCGCCAGCCACCCCTCCCGGCTCCACTTGGGGTTTAAGCCTCCTCAGCTGTGTATGCCTGTGCTTGCGGCAGCAGCCAAGGTACCTCTCGCGAGAATGACAAATTCCTCGCGGCGCTTCACTTCCCAGCTTCCACATAGGTCAGAACAGAGGCCGTGTGTGGTGTGCTCAGTAGGCACGGCAAGGCAAAGAGTGCACTGGCATCCCTGCTTAACCTGGGGCAGCTCCGTGGAAAGGGAGGCCACACGTTCTACCCCTCCCCCGCCCCGCCTGCTGACAGCAAGCCGGGTCCCCTGGCAGAGGCCCTGTGGAGACAGTCTGAACTGCCAGTGCGCATGCGCGGACCGCAGTCTCCCAGAAAAAATGGATTCTTTAATAGTAGGGAGCCTGGAGGGGGCTGGGGGTTCCATGCCCGACGTGCCAGCGAAACAGACCTCCCAAGCTGGGCAGGGTCTCCGAAATGAGCAAAAGCGGGGAGGGAGGCCCAGGGGAAGAGGACCAAAGTGGATTTCCCGCGTGGAAGCAGGCAAAGGACCAGAGCAGAGACCAACAGTGTGTCGCCCGGGAGTGCCGCGCGGGTCCCTGGCACGCATAAGCAACCCAGATGCGGCCCGGGCGTGTCCTCCTACCTTCGCCTCTGAGGACAGGCGTCTGTGGTTCTGAGTAAAAGGCCTAATATCCACTTTGGGCTTTATGTGGATTATTTTCTGTCATTTCACTTCATTTCTGTTTCTGTCTTGCTGGCGCTGGGTTGAGCCCAGGGTCTGATGTAACTCCGGTTATACTGCCAGACCTATTTGATATTTTCTTTGGGACCCTGGACGCACTAAGTGGCTGAAAGCTTCGCTAAGTCTCCGTGGCTGGCTTCGAACCTGTGCGCTCCTTGGTCTCAGCCTCCCCAGCACGGAATTTACAAGGGAGCGCCAGCCACCCCTCCCGGCTCCACTTGGGGTTTAAGCCTCCTCAGCTGTGTATGCCTGTGCTTGCGGGAGCGGCCAAGGTACCTCTCGCGAGAATGACAAATTCCTCGCGGCGCTTCACTTCCCAGCTTCCACATAGGTCAGAACAGAGGCCATGTGTGGTGTGCTCAGTAGGCACGGCAAGGCAAAGAGTGCACTGGCATCCCTGCTTAACCTGGGGCAGCTCCGTGGAAAGGGAGGCCTCCCGTTCAAACCCTCCCCTGCCCCACCTGCTAACAGCAAGCCGGCTCTCCGGGCAGAGGCCCTGGGGATACAGTCTGAACTGCGACTGTCCATGCATGGACAGCAGTCTCACAGAAAAAATGGGTTCTTTAAAAGGAGGGAGCCTGTAGAGGGCTGGGCGGCTCCATGCCAGACATGCCAGCGAAACAGACCTCCCAAGCTGGGCAGGGTCTCTGAAATGAGCAAAAGAGGGGAGGGAGGCCCAGGGGAAGAGGACCAAAGTGGATTTCCCGCGTTGAAGCAGGCATGAGTCCAGAGCAGAGACCAGCAGTGTGTCGCCCGGGAGTGCCTCGCGGTTCCCTGTCACGCATAAGCAACCCAGATGCGGCCCCGGGCGTGTCCTCCTACCTTCGCCTCTGAGGACAGGCGTCTGTGGTTCTGAGTAAAAGGCCTAATATCCACTTTGGGCTTTATGTGGATTATTTTCTGTCATTTCACTTCATTTCCATTTCTGTCTTGCTGGCGCTGGGTTGAGCCCAGGGTCTGATGTAACTCCGGTTATACTGCCAGACCTATTTGATATTTTCTTTGGGACCCTGGACGCACTAAGTGGCTGAAAGCTTCCCTGAGTCGCCTAGGCTGGCTTCGAACCTGTGCGCTCCTTGGTCTCAGCCTCCCCAGCACGGAATTTACAAGGGAGCGCCAGCCACCCCTCCCGGCTCCTCTTGGGGTTTATGCCTCCTCAGCTGTGTATGCCTGTGCCTGCGGGAGCGGCCACGGGACCTCTCAGGAGAATGACAAATTACTCCCGGCGCTTCACTTCCCAGCTTCCACATAGGGCAGAACCGAGGCCGTGTGTGGTGTGCTCAGTAGGCACGGCAAGGCAAAGAGTGCACTGGCATCCCTGCTTAACCTGGGGCAGCTCCGTGGAAAGGGAGGCCACCCGTTCAAACCCTCCCTTGCCCCACCTGCTAACAGCAAGCCGGCTCTCCAGGCAGAGGCCCTGGGGATACAGTCTGAACTGCGACTTCGCATGCATGCACAGCAGTCTCACAGAAAAAAATGGGTTCTTTAAAAGGAGGGAGCCTGTAGAGGGCTGGGCGGCTCCATGCCCGACATGCCAGCGAAACAGACCTCCCAAGCTGGGCAGGGTCTCTGAAATGAGCAAAAGAGGGGAGGGAGGCCCAGGGGAAGAGGACCAAAGTGGATTTCCTGCGTTGAAGCAGGCATGAGTCCAGAGCAGAGACAAGCAGTGTGTCGCCCGGGAGTGCCTCGTGGGTCCCTGTCACGCATAAGCAACCCAGATGCGGCCCGGGCGTGTCCTCCTACCTTCGCCTCTGAGGACAGGCGTCTGTGGTTCTGAGTAAAAGGCCTAATATCCACTTTGGGCTTTATGTGGATTATTTTCTGTCATTTCACTTCATTTCCGTTTCTGTCTTGCTGGCGCTGGGTTGAGCCCTGGGTCTGATGTAACTCCGGACTATACTGCCAGATCTATTTGATATTTTCTTTGGGACCCTGGACGCACTAAGTGGCTGAAAGCTTCGCTAAGTCTCCGTGGCTGGCTTCGAACCTGTGCGCTCCTTGGTCTCAGCCTCCCCAGCATGGAATTTACAAGGGAGCGCCAGCCACCCCTCCCGGCTCCACTTGGGGTTTAAGCCTCCTCAGCTGTGTATGCCTGTGCTTGCGGCAGCAGCCAAGGTACCTCTCGCGAGAATGACAAATTCCTCGCGGCGCTTCACTTCCCAGCTTCCACATAGGTCAGAACAGAGGCCGTGTGTGGTGTGCTCAGTAGGCACGGCAAGGCAAAGAGTGCACTGGCATCCCTGCTTAACCTGGGGCAGCTCCGTGGAAAGGGAGGCCACCCGTTCTACCCCTCCCCCGCCCCGCCTGCTGACAGCAAGCCGGGTCCCCTGGCAGAGGCCCTGTGGAGACAGTCTGAACTGCCAGTGCGCATGCGCGGACCGCAGTCTCCCAGAAAAAATGGATTCTTTAATAGTAGGGAGCCTGGAGGGGGCTGGGGGTTCCATGCCCGACGTGCCAGCGAAACAGACCTCCCAAGCTGGGCAGGGTCTCTGAAATGAGCAAAAGCGGGGAGGGAGGCCCAGGGGAAGAGGACCAAAGTGGATTTCCCGCGTGGAAGCAGGCAAAGGACCAGAGCAGAGACCAACGGTGTGTCGCCCGGGAGTGCCGCGCGGGTCCCTGGCACGCATAAGCAACCCAGATGCGGCCCGGGCGTGTCCTCCTACCTTCGCCTCTGAGGACAGGCGTCTGTGGTTCTGAGTAAAAGGCCTAATATCCACTTTGGGCTTTATGTGGATTATTTTCTGTCATTTCACTTCATTTCTGTTTCTGGCTTGCTGGCGCTGGGTTGAGCCCAGGGTCTGATGTAACTCCGGTTATACTGCCAGACCTATTTGATATTTTCTTTGGGACCCTGGACGCACTAAGTGGCTGAAAGCTTCGCTAAGTCTCCGTGGCTGGCTTCGAACCTGTGCGCTCCTTGGTCTCAGCCTCCCCAGCACGGAATTTACAAGGGAGCGCCAGCCACCCCTCCCGGCTCCACTTGGGGTTTAAGCCTCCTCAGCTGTGTATGCCTGTGCTTGCGGGAGCGGCCAAGGTACCTCTCGCGAGAATGACAAATTCCTCGCGGCGCTTCACTTCCCAGCTTCCACATAGGTCAGAACAGAGGCCATGTGTGGTGTGCTCAGTAGGCACGGCAAGGCAAAGAGTGCACTGGCATCCCTGCTTAACCTGGGGCAGCTCCGTGGAAAGGGAGGCCTCCCGTTCAAACCCTCCCCTGCCCCACCTGCTAACAGCAAGCCGGCTCTCCGGGCAGAGGCCCTGGGGATACAGTCTGAACTGCGACTGTCCATGCATGGACAGCAGTCTCACAGAAAAAATGGGTTCTTTAAAAGGAGGGAGCCTGTAGAGGGCTGGGCGGCTCCATGCCAGACATGCCAGCGAAACAGACCTCCCAAGCTGGGCAGGGTCTCTGAAATGAGCAAAAGAGGGGAGGGAGGCCCAGGGGAAGAGGACCAAAGTGGATTTCCCGCGTTGAAGCAGGCATGAGTCCAGAGCAGAGACCAGCAGTGTGTCGCCCGGGAGTGCCTCGCGGTTCCCTGTCACGCATAAGCAACCCAGATGCGGCCCCGGGCGTGTCCTCCTACCTTCGCCTCTGAGGACAGGCGTCTGTGGTTCTGAGTAAAAGGCCTAATATCCACTTTGGGCTTTATGTGGATTATTTTCTGTCATTTCACTTCATTTCCATTTCTGTCTTGCTGGCGCTGGGTTGAGCCCAGGGTCTGATGTAACTCCGGTTATACTGCCAGACCTATTTGATATTTTCTTTGGGACCCTGGACGCACTAAGTGGCTGAAAGCTTCCCTGAGTCGCCTAGGCTGGCTTCGAACCTGTGCGCTCCTTGGTCTCAGCCTCCCCAGCACGGAATTTACAAGGGAGCGCCAGCCACCCCTCCCGGCTCCTCTTGGGGTTTATGCCTCCTCAGCTGTGTATGCCTGTGCCTGCGGGAGCGGCCACGGGACCTCTCAGGAGAATGACAAATTACTCCCGGCGCTTCACTTCCCAGCTTCCACATAGGGCAGAACCGAGGCCGTGTGTGGTGTGCTCAGTAGGCACGGCAAGGCAAAGAGTGCACTGGCATCCCTGCTTAACCTGGGGCAGCTCCGTGGAAAGGGAGGCCACCCGTTCAAACCCTCCCTTGCCCCACCTGCTAACAGCAAGCCGGCTCTCCAGGCAGAGGCCCTGGGGATACAGTCTGAACTGCGACTTCGCATGCATGCACAGCAGTCTCACAGAAAAAAATGGGTTCTTTAAAAGGAGGGAGCCTGTAGAGGGCTGGGCGGCTCCATGCCCGACATGCCAGCGAAACAGACCTCCCAAGCTGGGCAGGGTCTCTGAAATGAGCAAAAGAGGGGAGGGAGGCCCAGGGGAAGAGGACCAAAGTGGATTTCCTGCGTTGAAGCAGGCATGAGTCCAGAGCAGAGACAAGCAGTGTGTCGCCCGGGAGTGCCTCGTGGGTCCCTGTCACGCATAAGCAACCCAGATGCGGCCCGGGCGTGTCCTCCTACCTTCGCCTCTGAGGACAGGCGTCTGTGGTTCTGAGTAAAAGGCCTAATATCCACTTTGGGCTTTATGTGGATTATTTTCTGTCATTTCACTTCATTTCCGTTTCTGTCTTGCTGGCGCTGGGTTGAGCCCTGGGTCTGATGTAACTCCGGACTATACTGCCAGATCTATTTGATATTTTCTTTGGGACCCTGGACGCACTAAGTGGCTGAAAGCTTCGCTAAGTCTCCGTGGCTGGCTTCGAACCTGTGCGCTCCTTGGTCTCAGCCTCCCCAGCACGGAATTTACAAGGGAGTGCCAGCCACCCCTCCCGGCTCCACTTGGGGTTTAAGCCTCCTCAGCTGTGTATGCCTGTGCTTGCGGGAGCGGCCAAGGTACCTCTCGCGAGAATGACAAATTCCTCGCGGCGCTTCACTTCCCAGCTTACACATAGGTCAGAACAGAGGCCGTGTGTGGTGTGCTCAGTAGGCACGGCAAGGCAAAGAGTGCACTGGCATCCCTGCTTAACCTGGGGCAGCTCCGTGGAAAGGGAGGCCACCCGTTCAAACCCTCCCCTGCCCCGCCTGCTGACAGCAAGCCGGGTCCCCTGGCAGAGGCCCTGTGGAGACAGTCTGAACTGCCAGTGCGCATGCGCGGACCGCAGTCTCCCAGAAAAAATGGATTCTTTAATAGTAGGGAGCCTGGAGGGGGCTGGGGGTTCCATGCCCGACGTGCCAGCGAAACAGACCTCCCAAGCTGGGCAGGGTCTCCGAAATGAGCAAAAGCGGGGAGGGAGGCCCAGGGGAAGAGGACCAAAGTGGATTTCCCACGTGGAAGCAGGCAAAGGACCAGAGCAGAGACCAACAGTGTGTCGCCCGGGAGTGCCGCGCGGGTCCCTGTCACGCATAAGCAACCCAGATGCGGCCCGGGCGTGTCCTCCTACCTTCGCCTCTGAGGACAGGCGTCTGTGGTTCTGAGTAAAAGGCCTAATATCCACTTTGGGCTTTATGTGGATTATTTTCTGTCATTTCACTTCATTTCTGTTTCTGGCTTGCTGGCGCTGGGTTGAGCCCAGGGTCTGATGTAACTCCGGTTATACTGCCAGACCTATTTGATATTTTCTTTGGGACCCTGGACGCACTAAGTGGCTGAAAGCTTCGCTAAGTCTCCGTGGCTGGCTTCGAACCTGTGCGCTCCTTGGTCTCAGCCTCCCCAGCACGGAATTTACAAGGGAGCGCCAGCCACCCCTCCCGGCTCCACTTGGGGTTTAAGCCTCCTCAGCTGTGTATGCCTGTGCTTGCGGGAGCGGCCAAGGTACCTCTCGCGAGAATGACAAATTCCTCGCGGCGCTTCACTTCCCAGCTTCCACATAGGTCAGAACAGAGGCCGTGTGTGGTGTGCTCAGTAGGCACGGCAAGGCAAAGAGTGCACTGGCATCCCTGCTTAACCTGGGGCAGCTCCGTGGAAAGGGAGGCCACCCGTTCTACCCCTCCCCCGCCCCGCCTGCTGACAGCAAGCCAGGTCCCCTGGCAGAGGCCCTGTGGAGACAGTCTGAACTGCCAGTGCGCATGCGCGGACCGCAGTCTCCCAGAAAAAATGGATTCTTTAATAGTAGGGAGCCTGGAGGGGGCTGGGGGTTCCATGCCCGACGTGCCAGCGAAACAGACCTCCCAAGCTGGGCAGGGTCTCCGAAATGAGCAAAAGAGGGGAGGGAGGCCCAGGGGAAGAGGACCAAAGTGGATTTCCCGCGTGGAAGCAGGCAAAGGACCAGAGCAGAGACCAACAGTGTGTCGCCTGGGAGTGCCGCGCGGGTCCCTGGCATGCATAAGCAACCCAGATGCGGCCCGGGCGTGTCCTCCTACCTTCGCCTCTGAGGACAGGCGTCTGTGGTTCTGAGTAAAAGGCCTAATATCCACTTTGGGCTTTATGTGGATTATTTTCTGTCATTTCACTTCATTTCCGTTTCTGTCTTGCTGGCGCTGGGTTGAGCCCAGGGTCTGATGTAACTCCGGTTATACTGCCAGACCTATTTGATATTTTCTTTGGGACCCTGGACACACTAAGTGGCTGAAAGCTTCGCTAAGTCTCCGTGGCTGGCTTCGAACCTGTGCGCTCCTTGGTCTCAGCCTCCCCAGCACGGAATTTACAAGGGAGCGCCAGCCACCCCTCCCGGCTCCACTTGGGGTTTAAGCCTCCTCAGCTGTGTATGCCTGTGCTTGCGGGAGCGGCCAAGGTACCTCTCGCGAGAATGACAAATTCCTCGCGGCGCTTCACTTCCCAGCTTCCACATAGGTCAGAACAGAGGCCTTGTGTGGTGTGCTCAGTAGGTACGGCAAGGCAAAGAGTGCACTGGCATCCCTGCTTAACCTGGGGCAGCTCCGTTGGAAAGGGAGGCCACCCGTTCAAACCCTCCCCTGCCCCACCTGCTAACAGCAAGCCGGCTCTCCCGGCAGAGGCCCTGGGGATACAGTCTGAACTGCGACTTTGCATGCATGGACAGCAGTCTCACAGAAAAAAATGGGTTCTTTAAAAGGAGGGAGCCTGTAGAGGGCTGGGCGGCTCCATGCCCGACATGCCAGCGAAACAGACCTCCCATGCTGGGCAGGGTCTTCGAAATGAGCAAAAGAGGGGAGGGAGGCCCAGGGGAAGAGGACCAAAGTGGATTTCCCTCGTTGAAGCAGGCATGAGTCCAGATCAGAGACCAGCAGTGTGTCGCCCGGGAGTGCCGCGCGGGTCCCTGTCACACATAAGCAACCCAGATGTGGCCCCGAGCGTGTCCTCCTACCTTCGCCTCCGAGGACAGGTGTCTGTGGTTCTGAGTAAAAGGCCTAATATCCACTTTGGGCTTTATGTGGATTATTTTCTGTCATTTCACTTCATTTCCGTTTCTGTCTTGCTGGCGCTGGCTTGAGCCCAGGGTCTGATGTACCTCCGGACTATACTGCCAGACCTATTTGATATTTTCTTTGGGACCCTGGACGCACTAAGTGGCTGAAAGCTTCGCTAAGTCTCCGTGGCTGGCTTCGAACCTGTGCGCTCCTTGGTCTCAGCCTCCCCAGCACGGAATTTACAAGGGAGCGCCAGCCACCCCTCCCGGCTCCACTTGGGGTTTAAGCCTCCTCAGCTGTGTATGCCTGTGCTTGCGGGAGCGGCCAAGGTACCTCTCGCGAGAATGACAAATTCCTCGTGGCGCTTCACTTCCCAGCTTCCACATAGGTCAGAACAGAGGCCGTGTGTGGTGTGCTCAGTAGGCACGGCAAGGCAAAGAGTGCACTGGCATCCCTGCTTAACCTGGGGCAGCTCCGTGGAAAGGGAGGCCACCCGTTCTACCCCTCCCCCGCCCCGCCTGCTGACAGCAAGCCGGGTCCCCTGGCAGAGGCCCTGTGGAGACAGTCTGAACTGCCAGTGCGCATGCGCGGACCGCAGTCTCCCAGAAAAAATGGATTCTTTAATAGTAGGGAGCCTGGAGGGGGCTGGGGGTTCCATGCCCGACGTGCCAGCGAAACAGACCTCCCAAGCTGGGCAGGGTCTCCGAAATGAGCAAAAGAGGGGAGGGAGGCCCAGGGGAAGAGGACCAAAGTGGATTTCCCGCGTGGAAGCAGGCAAAGGACCAGAGCAGAGACCAACAGTGTGTCGCCCGGGAGTGCCGCGCGGGTCCCTGGCACGCATAAGCAACCCAGATGCGGCCCGGGCGTGTCCTCCTACCTTCGCCTCTGAGGACAGGCGTCTGTGGTTCTGAGTAAAAGGCCTAATATCCACTTTGGGCTTTATGTGGATTATTTTCTGTCATTTCACTTCATTTCTGTTTCTGGCTTGCTGGCGCTGGGTTGAGCCCAGGGTCTGATGTAACTCTGGTTATACTGCCAGACCTATTTGATATTTTCTTTGGGACCCTGGACGCACTAAGTGGCTGAAAGCTTCGCTAAGTCTCCGTGGCTGGCTTCGAACCTGTGCGCTCCTTGGTCTCAGCCTCCCCAGCACGGAATTTACAAGGGAGCGCCAGCCACCCCTCCCGGCTCCACTTGGGGTTTAAGCCTCCTCAGCTGTGTATGCCTGTGCTTGCGGGAGCGGCCAAGGTACCTCTCGCGAGAATGACAAATTCCTCGCGGCGCTTCACTTCCCAGCTTCCACATAGGTCAGAACAGAGGCCATGTGTGGTGTGCTCAGTAGGCACGGCAAGGCAAAGAGTGCACTGGCATCCCTGCTTAACCTGGGGCAGCTCCGTGGAAAGGGAGGCCTCCCGTTCAAACCCTCCCCTGCCCCACCTGCTAACAGCAAGCCGGCTCTCCGGGCAGAGGCCCTGGGGATACAGTCTGAACTGCGACTTCGCATGCATGCACAGCAGTCTCACAGAAAAAAATGGGTTCTTTAAAAGGAGGGAGCCTGTAGAGGGCTGGGCGGCTCCATGCCCGACATGCCAGCGAAACAGACCTCCCAAGCTGGGCAGGGTCTCTGAAATGAGCAAAAGAGGGGAGGGAGGCCCAGGGGAAGAGGACCAAAGTGGATTTCCTGCGTTGAAGCAGGCATGAGTCCAGAGCAGAGACAAGCAGTGTGTCGCCCGGGAGTGCCTCGTGGGTCCCTGTCACGCATAAGCAACCCAGATGCGGCCCGGGCGTGTCCTCCTACCTTCGCCTCTGAGGACAGGCGTCTGTGGTTCTGAGTAAAAGGCCTAATATCCACTTTGGGCTTTATGTGGATTATTTTCTGTCATTTCACTTCATTTCCGTTTCTGTCTTGCTGGCGCTGGGTTGAGCCCTGGGTCTGATGTAACTCCGGACTATACTGCCAGATCTATTTGATATTTTCTTTGGGACCCTGGACGCACTAAGTGGCTGAAAGCTTCGCTAAGTCTCCGTGGCTGGCTTCGAACCTGTGCGCTCCTTGGTCTCAGCCTCCCCAGCACGGAATTTACAAGGGAGTGCCAGCCACCCCTCCCGGCTCCACTTGGGGTTTAAGCCTCCTCAGCTGTGTATGCCTGTGCTTGCGGGAGCGGCCAAGGTACCTCTCGCGAGAATGACAAATTCCTCGCGGCGCTTCACTTCCCAGCTTACACATAGGTCAGAACAGAGGCCGTGTGTGGTGTGCTCAGTAGGCACGGCAAGGCAAAGAGTGCACTGGCATCCCTGCTTAACCTGGGGCAGCTCCGTGGAAAGGGAGGCCACCCGTTCAAACCCTCCCCTGCCCCGCCTGCTGACAGCAAGCCGGGTCCCCTGGCAGAGGCCCTGTGGAGACAGTCTGAACTGCCAGTGCGCATGCGCGGACCGCAGTCTCCCAGAAAAAATGGATTCTTTAATAGTAGGGAGCCTGGAGGGGGCTGGGGGTTCCATGCCCGACGTGCCAGCGAAACAGACCTCCCAAGCTGGGCAGGGTCTCCGAAATGAGCAAAAGCGGGGAGGGAGGCCCAGGGGAAGAGGACCAAAGTGGATTTCCCACGTGGAAGCAGGCAAAGGACCAGAGCAGAGACCAACAGTGTGTCGCCCGGGAGTGCCGCGCGGGTCCCTGTCACGCATAAGCAACCCAGATGCGGCCCGGGCGTGTCCTCCTACCTTCGCCTCTGAGGACAGGCGTCTGTGGTTCTGAGTAAAAGGCCTAATATCCACTTTGGGCTTTATGTGGATTATTTTCTGTCATTTCACTTCATTTCCGTTTCTGTCTTGCTGGCGCTGGGTTGAGCCCAGGGTCTGATGTAACTCCGGTTATACTGCCAGACCTATTTGATATTTTCTTTGGGACCCTGGACACACTAAGTGGCTGAAAGCTTCGCTAAGTCTCCGTGGCTGGCTTCGAACCTGTGCGCTCCTTGGTCTCAGCCTCCCCAGCACGGAATTTACAAGGGAGCGCCAGCCACCCCTCCCGGCTCCACTTGGGGTTTAAGCCTCCTCAGCTGTGTATGCCTGTGCTTGCGGGAGCGGCCAAGGTACCTCTCGCGAGAATGACAAATTCCTCGCGGCGCTTCACTTCCCAGCTTCCACATAGGTCAGAACAGAGGCCTTGTGTGGTGTGCTCAGTAGGTACGGCAAGGCAAAGAGTGCACTGGCATCCCTGCTTAACCTGGGGCAGCTCCGTTGGAAAGGGAGGCCACCCGTTCAAACCCTCCCCTGCCCCACCTGCTAACAGCAAGCCGGCTCTCCCGGCAGAGGCCCTGGGGATACAGTCTGAACTGCGACTTTGCATGCATGGACAGCAGTCTCACAGAAAAAAATGGGTTCTTTAAAAGGAGGGAGCCTGTAGAGGGCTGGGCGGCTCCATGCCCGACATGCCAGCGAAACAGACCTCCCATGCTGGGCAGGGTCTTCGAAATGAGCAAAAGAGGGGAGGGAGGCCCAGGGGAAGAGGACCAAAGTGGATTTCCCTCGTTGAAGCAGGCATGAGTCCAGATCAGAGACCAGCAGTGTGTCGCCCGGGAGTGCCGCGCGGGTCCCTGTCACACATAAGCAACCCAGATGTGGCCCCGAGCGTGTCCTCCTACCTTCGCCTCCGAGGACAGGTGTCTGTGGTTCTGAGTAAAAGGCCTAATATCCACTTTGGGCTTTATGTGGATTATTTTCTGTCATTTCACTTCATTTCCGTTTCTGTCTTGCTGGCGCTGGCTTGAGCCCAGGGTCTGATGTACCTCCGGACTATACTGCCAGACCTATTTGATATTTTCTTTGGGACCCTGGACGCACTAAGTGGCTGAAAGCTTCGCTAAGTCTCCGTGGCTGGCTTCGAACCTGTGCGCTCCTTGGTCTCAGCCTCCCCAGCACGGAATTTACAAGGGAGCGCCAGCCACCCCTCCCGGCTCCACTTGGGGTTTAAGCCTCCTCAGCTGTGTATGCCTGTGCTTGCGGGAGCGGCCAAGGTACCTCTCGCGAGAATGACAAATTCCTCGTGGCGCTTCACTTCCCAGCTTCCACATAGGTCAGAACAGAGGCCGTGTGTGGTGTGCTCAGTAGGCACGGCAAGGCAAAGAGTGCACTGGCATCCCTGCTTAACCTGGGGCAGCTCCGTGGAAAGGGAGGCCACCCGTTCTACCCCTCCCCCGCCCCGCCTGCTGACAGCAAGCCGGGTCCCCTGGCAGAGGCCCTGTGGAGACAGTCTGAACTGCCAGTGCGCATGCGCGGACCGCAGTCTCCCAGAAAAAATGGATTCTTTAATAGTAGGGAGCCTGGAGGGGGCTGGGGGTTCCATGCCCGACGTGCCAGCGAAACAGACCTCCCAAGCTGGGCAGGGTCTCCGAAATGAGCAAAAGAGGGGAGGGAGGCCCAGGGGAAGAGGACCAAAGTGGATTTCCCGCGTGGAAGCAGGCAAAGGACCAGAGCAGAGACCAACAGTGTGTCGCCCGGGAGTGCCGCGCGGGTCCCTGGCACGCATAAGCAACCCAGATGCGGCCCGGGCGTGTCCTCCTACCTTCGCCTCTGAGGACAGGCGTCTGTGGTTCTGAGTAAAAGGCCTAATATCCACTTTGGGCTTTATGTGGATTATTTTCTGTCATTTCACTTCATTTCTGTTTCTGGCTTGCTGGCGCTGGGTTGAGCCCAGGGTCTGATGTAACTCTGGTTATACTGCCAGACCTATTTGATATTTTCTTTGGGACCCTGGACGCACTAAGTGGCTGAAAGCTTCGCTAAGTCTCCGTGGCTGGCTTCGAACCTGTGCGCTCCTTGGTCTCAGCCTCCCCAGCACGGAATTTACAAGGGAGCGCCAGCCACCCCTCCCGGCTCCACTTGGGGTTTAAGCCTCCTCAGCTGTGTATGCCTGTGCTTGCGGGAGCGGCCAAGGTACCTCTCGCGAGAATGACAAATTCCTCGCGGCGCTTCACTTCCCAGCTTCCACATAGGTCAGAACAGAGGCCATGTGTGGTGTGCTCAGTAGGCACGGCAAGGCAAAGAGTGCACTGGCATCCCTGCTTAACCTGGGGCAGCTCCGTGGAAAGGGAGGCCTCCCGTTCAAACCCTCCCCTGCCCCACCTGCTAACAGCAAGCCGGCTCTCCGGGCAGAGGCCCTGGGGATACAGTCTGAACTGCGACTTCGCATGCATGCACAGCAGTCTCACAGAAAAAAATGGGTTCTTTAAAAGGAGGGAGCCTGTAGAGGGCTGGGCGGCTCCATGCCCGACATGCCAGCGAAACAGACCTCCCAAGCTGGGCAGGGTCTCTGAAATGAGCAAAAGAGGGGAGGGAGGCCCAGGGGAAGAGGACCAAAGTGGATTTCCTGCGTTGAAGCAGGCATGAGTCCAGAGCAGAGACAAGCAGTGTGTCGCCCGGGAGTGCCTCGTGGGTCCCTGTCACGCATAAGCAACCCAGATGCGGCCCGGGCGTGTCCTCCTACCTTCGCCTCTGAGGACAGGCGTCTGTGGTTCTGAGTAAAAGGCCTAATATCCACTTTGGGCTTTATGTGGATTATTTTCTGTCATTTCACTTCATTTCCGTTTCTGTCTTGCTGGCGCTGGGTTGAGCCCTGGGTCTGATGTAACTCCGGACTATACTGCCAGATCTATTTGATATTTTCTTTGGGACCCTGGACGCACTAAGTGGCTGAAAGCTTCGCTAAGTCTCCGTGGCTGGCTTCGAACCTGTGCGCTCCTTGGTCTCAGCCTCCCCAGCACGGAATTTACAAGGGAGTGCCAGCCACCCCTCCCGGCTCCACTTGGGGTTTAAGCCTCCTCAGCTGTGTATGCCTGTGCTTGCGGGAGCGGCCAAGGTACCTCTCGCGAGAATGACAAATTCCTCGCGGCGCTTCACTTCCCAGCTTACACATAGGTCAGAACAGAGGCCGTGTGTGGTGTGCTCAGTAGGCACGGCAAGGCAAAGAGTGCACTGGCATCCCTGCTTAACCTGGGGCAGCTCCGTGGAAAGGGAGGCCACCCGTTCAAACCCTCCCCTGCCCCGCCTGCTGACAGCAAGCCGGGTCCCCTGGCAGAGGCCCTGTGGAGACAGTCTGAACTGCCAGTGCGCATGCGCGGACCGCAGTCTCCCAGAAAAAATGGATTCTTTAATAGTAGGGAGCCTGGAGGGGGCTGGGGGTTCCATGCCCGACGTGCCAGCGAAACAGACCTCCCAAGCTGGGCAGGGTCTCCGAAATGAGCAAAAGCGGGGAGGGAGGCCCAGGGGAAGAGGACCAAAGTGGATTTCCCACGTGGAAGCAGGCAAAGGACCAGAGCAGAGACCAACAGTGTGTCGCCCGGGAGTGCCGCGCGGGTCCCTGTCACGCATAAGCAACCCAGATGCGGCCCGGGCGTGTCCTCCTACCTTCGCCTCTGAGGACAGGCGTCTGTGGTTCTGAGTAAAAGGCCTAATATCCACTTTGGGCTTTATGTGGATTATTTTCTGTCATTTCACTTCATTTCTGTTTCTGGCTTGCTGGCGCTGGGTTGAGCCCAGGGTCTGATGTAACTCCGGTTATACTGCCAGACCTATTTGATATTTTCTTTGGGACCCTGGACGCACTAAGTGGCTGAAAGCTTCGCTAAGTCTCCGTGGCTGGCTTCGAACCTGTGCGCTCCTTGGTCTCAGCCTCCCCAGCACGGAATTTACAAGGGAGCGCCAGCCACCCCTCCCGGCTCCACTTGGGGTTTAAGCCTCCTCAGCTGTGTATGCCTGTGCTTGCGGGAGCGGCCAAGGTACCTCTCGCGAGAATGACAAATTCCTCGCGGCGCTTCACTTCCCAGCTTCCACATAGGTCAGAACAGAGGCCGTGTGTGGTGTGCTCAGTAGGCACGGCAAGGCAAAGAGTGCACTGGCATCCCTGCTTAACCTGGGGCAGCTCCGTGGAAAGGGAGGCCACCCGTTCTACCCCTCCCCCGCCCCGCCTGCTGACAGCAAGCCAGGTCCCCTGGCAGAGGCCCTGTGGAGACAGTCTGAACTGCCAGTGCGCATGCGCGGACCGCAGTCTCCCAGAAAAAATGGATTCTTTAATAGTAGGGAGCCTGGAGGGGGCTGGGGGTTCCATGCCCGACGTGCCAGCGAAACAGACCTCCCAAGCTGGGCAGGGTCTCCGAAATGAGCAAAAGAGGGGAGGGAGGCCCAGGGGAAGAGGACCAAAGTGGATTTCCCGCGTGGAAGCAGGCAAAGGACCAGAGCAGAGACCAACAGTGTGTCGCCTGGGAGTGCCGCGCGGGTCCCTGGCATGCATAAGCAACCCAGATGCGGCCCGGGCGTGTCCTCCTACCTTCGCCTCTGAGGACAGGCGTCTGTGGTTCTGAGTAAAAGGCCTAATATCCACTTTGGGCTTTATGTGGATTATTTTCTGTCATTTCACTTCATTTCCGTTTCTGTCTTGCTGGCGCTGGGTTGAGCCCAGGGTCTGATGTAACTCCGGTTATACTGCCAGACCTATTTGATATTTTCTTTGGGACCCTGGACACACTAAGTGACTGAAAGCTTCGCTAAGTCTCCGTGGCTGGCTTCGAACCTGTGCGCTCCTTGGTCTCAGCCTCCCCAGCACGGAATTTACAAGGGAGCGCCAGCCACCCCTCCCGGCTCCACTTGGGGTTTAAGCCTCCTCAGCTGTGTATGCCTGTGCTTGCGGGAGCGGCCAAGGTACCTCTCGCGAGAATGACAAATTCCTCGCGGCGCTTCACTTCCCAGCTTCCACATAGGTCAGAACAGAGGCCTTGTGTGGTGTGCTCAGTAGGTACGGAAAGGCAAAGAGTGCACTGGCATCCCTGCTTAACCTGGGGCAGCTCCGTTGGAAAGGGAGGCCACCTGTTCAAACCCTCCCCTGCCCCACCTGCTAACAGCAAGCCGGCTCTCCCGGCAGAGGCCCTGGGGATACAGTCTGAACTGCGACTTTGCATGCATGGACAGCAGTCTCACAGAAAAAAATGGGTTCTTTAAAAGGAGGGAGCCTGTAGAGGGCTGGGCGGCTCCATGCCCGACATGCCAGCGAAACAGACCTCCCATGCTGGGCAGGGTCTTCGAAATGAGCAAAAGAGGGGAGGGAGGCCCAGGGGAAGAGGACCAAAGTGGATTTCCCTCGTTGAAGCAGGCATGAGTCCAGATCAGAGACCAGCAGTGTGTCGCCCGGGAGTGCCGCGCGGGTCCCTGTCACACATAAGCAACCCAGATGTGGCCCCGAGCGTGTCCTCCTACCTTCGCCTCCGAGGACAGGTGTCTGTGGTTCTGAGTAAAAGGCCTAATATCCACTTTGGGCTTTATGTGGATTATTTTCTGTCATTTCACTTCATTTCCGTTTCTGTCTTGCTGGCGCTGGCTTGAGCCCAGGGTCTGATGTACCTCCGGACTATACTGCCAGACCTATTTGATATTTTCTTTGGGACCCTGGACGCACTAAGTGGCTGAAAGCTTCGCTAAGTCTCCGTGGCTGGCTTCGAACCTGTGCGCTCCTTGGTCTCAGCCTCCCCAGCACGGAATTTACAAGGGAGCGCCAGCCACCCCTCCCGGCTCCACTTGGGGTTTAAGCCTCCTCAGCTGTGTATGCCTGTGCTTGCGGGAGCGGCCAAGGTACCTCTCGCGAGAATGACAAATTCCTCGTGGCGCTTCACTTCCCAGCTTCCACATAGGTCAGAACAGAGGCCGTGTGTGGTGTGCTCAGTAGGCACGGCAAGGCAAAGCGTTCACTGGCATCCCTGCTTAACCTGGGGCAGCTCCGTGGAAAGGGAGGCCACCCGTTCAAACACTCCCCCGCCCCGCCTGCTGACAGCAAGCCGGGTCCCCTGGCAGAGGCCCTGTGGAGACAGTCTGAACTGCCAGTGCGCATGCGCGGACCGCAGTCTCCCAGAAAAAATGGATTCTTTAATAGTAGGGAGCCTGGAGGGGGCTGGGGGTTCCATGCCCGACGTGCCAGCGAAACAGACCTCCCAAGCTGGGCACGGTCTCCGAAATGAGCAAAAGAGGGGAGGGAGGCCCAGGGGAAGAGGACCAAAGTGGATTTCCCGCGTGGAAGCAGGCAAAGGACCAGAGCAGAGACCAACAGTGTGTCGCCCGGGAGTGCCGCGCGGGTCCCTGGCACGCATAAGCAACCCAGATGCGGCCCGGGCGTGTCCTCCTACCTTCGCCTCTGAGGACAGGCGTCTGTGGTTCTGAGTAAAAGGCCTAATATCCACTTTGGGCTTTATGTGGATTATTTTCTGTCATTTCACTTCATTTCTGTTTCTGGCTTGCTGGCGCTGGGTTGAGCCCAGGGTCTGATGTAACTCTGGTTATACTGCCAGACCTATTTGATATTTTCTTTGGGACCCTGGACGCACTAAGTGGCTGAAAGCTTCGCTAAGTCTCCGTGGCTGGCTTCGAACCTGTGCGCTCCTTGGTCTCAGCCTCCCCAGCACGGAATTTACAAGGGAGCGCCAGCCACCCCTCCCGGCTCCACTTGGGGTTTAAGCCTCCTCAGCTGTGTATGCCTGTGCTTGCGGGAGCGGCCAAGGTACCTCTCGCGAGAATGACAAATTCCTCGCGGCGCTTCACTTCCCAGCTTCCACATAGGTCAGAACAGAGGCCATGTGTGGTGTGCTCAGTAGGCACGGCAAGGCAAAGAGTGCACTGGCATCCCTGCTTAACCTGGGGCAGCTCCGTGGAAAGGGAGGCCTCCCGTTCAAACCCTCCCCTGCCCCACCTGCTAACAGCAAGCCGGCTCTCCGGGCAGAGGCCCTGGGGATACAGTCTGAACTGCGACTTCGCATGCATGCACAGCAGTCTCACAGAAAAAAATGGGTTCTTTAAAAGGAGGGAGCCTGTAGAGGGCTGGGCGGCTCCATGCCCGACATGCCAGCGAAACAGACCTCCCAAGCTGGGCAGGGTCTCTGAAATGAGCAAAAGAGGGGAGGGAGGCCCAGGGGAAGAGGACCAAAGTGGATTTCCTGCGTTGAAGCAGGCATGAGTCCAGAGCAGAGACAAGCAGTGTGTCGCCCGGGAGTGCCTCGTGGGTCCCTGTCACGCATAAGCAACCCAGATGCGGCCCGGGCGTGTCCTCCTACCTTCGCCTCTGAGGACAGGCGTCTGTGGTTCTGAGTAAAAGGCCTAATATCCACTTTGGGCTTTATGTGGATTATTTTCTGTCATTTCACTTCATTTCCGTTTCTGTCTTGCTGGCGCTGGGTTGAGCCCTGGGTCTGATGTAACTCCGGACTATACTGCCAGATCTATTTGATATTTTCTTTGGGACCCTGGACGCACTAAGTGGCTGAAAGCTTCGCTAAGTCTCCGTGGCTGGCTTCGAACCTGTGCGCTCCTTGGTCTCAGCCTCCCCAGCACGGAATTTACAAGGGAGCGCCAGCCACCCCTCCCGGCTCCACTTGGGGTTTAAGCCTCCTCAGCTGTGTATGCCTGTGCTTGCGGCAGCAGCCAAGGTACCTCTCGCGAGAATGACAAATTCCTCGCGGCGCTTCACTTCCCAGCTTCCACATAGGTCAGAACAGAGGCCGTGTGTGGTGTGCTCAGTAGGCACGGCAAGGCAAAGAGTGCACTGGCATCCCTGCTTAACCTGGGGCAGCTCCGTGGAAAGGGAGGCCACCCATTCTACCCCTCCCCCGCCCCGCCTGCTGACAGCAAGCCGGGTCCCCTGGCAGAGGCCCTGTGGAGACAGTCTGAACTGCCAGTGCGCATGCGCGGACCGCAGTCTCCCAGAAAAAATGGATTCTTTAATAGTAGGGAGCCTGGAGGGGGCTGGGGGTTCCATGCCCGACGTGCCAGCGAAACAGACCTCCCAAGCTGGGCAGGGTCTCTGAAATGAGCAAAAGCGGGGAGGGAGGCCCAGGGGAAGAGGACCAAAGTGGATTTCCCGCGTGGAAGCAGGCAAAGGACCAGAGCAGAGACCAACAGTGTGTCGCCCGGGAGTGCCGCGCGGGTCCCTGGCACGCATAAGCAACCCAGATGCGGCCCGGGCGTGTCCTCCTACCTTCGCCTCTGAGGACAGGCGTCTGTGGTTCTGAGTAAAAGGCCTAATATCCACTTTGGGCTTTATGTGGATTATTTTCTGTCATTTCACTTCATTTCTGTTTCTGGCTTGCTGGCGCTGGGTTGAGCCCAGGGTCTGATGTAACTCCGGTTATACTGCCAGACCTATTTGATATTTTCTTTGGGACCCTGGACGCACTAAGTGGCTGAAAGCTTCGCTAAGTCTCCGTGGCTGGCTTCGAACCTGTGCGCTCCTTGGTCTCAGCCTCCCCAGCACGGAATTTACAAGGGAGCGCCAGCCACCCCTCCCGGCTCCACTTGGGGTTTAAGCCTCCTCAGCTGTGTATGCCTGTGCTTGCGGGAGCGGCCAAGGTACCTCTCGCGAGAATGACAAATTCCTCGCGGCGCTTCACTTCCCAGCTTCCACATAGGTCAGAACAGAGGCCATGTGTGGTGTGCTCAGTAGGCACGGCAAGGCAAAGAGTGCACTGGCATCCCTGCTTAACCTGGGGCAGCTCCGTGGAAAGGGAGGCCTCCCGTTCAAACCCTCCCCTGCCCCACCTGCTAACAGCAAGCCGGCTCTCCGGGCAGAGGCCCTGGGGATACAGTCTGAACTGCGACTGTCCATGCATGGACAGCAGTCTCACAGAAAAAATGGGTTCTTTAAAAGGAGGGAGCCTGTAGAGGGCTGGGCGGCTCCATGCCAGACATGCCAGCGAAACAGACCTCCCAAGCTGGGCAGGGTCTCTGAAATGAGCAAAAGAGGGGAGGGAGGCCCAGGGGAAGAGGACCAAAGTGGATTTCCCGCGTTGAAGCAGGCATGAGTCCAGAGCAGAGACCAGCAGTGTGTCGCCCGGGAGTGCCTCGCGGTTCCCTGTCACGCATAAGCAACCCAGATGCGGCCCCGGGCGTGTCCTCCTACCTTCGCCTCTGAGGACAGGCGTCTGTGGTTCTGAGTAAAAGGCCTAATATCCACTTTGGGCTTTATGTGGATTATTTTCTGTCATTTCACTTCATTTCCATTTCTGTCTTGCTGGCGCTGGGTTGAGCCCAGGGTCTGATGTAACTCCGGTTATACTGCCAGACCTATTTGATATTTTCTTTGGGACCCTGGACGCACTAAGTGGCTGAAAGCTTCCCTGAGTCGCCTAGGCTGGCTTCGAACCTGTGCGCTCCTTGGTCTCAGCCTCCCCAGCACGGAATTTACAAGGGAGCGCCAGCCACCCCTCCCGGCTCCTCTTGGGGTTTATGCCTCCTCAGCTGTGTATGCCTGTGCCTGCGGGAGCGGCCACGGGACCTCTCAGGAGAATGACAAATTACTCCCGGCGCTTCACTTCCCAGCTTCCACATAGGGCAGAACCGAGGCCGTGTGTGGTGTGCTCAGTAGGCACGGCAAGGCAAAGAGTGCACTGGCATCCCTGCTTAACCTGGGGCAGCTCCGTGGAAAGGGAGGCCACCCGTTCAAACCCTCCCTTGCCCCACCTGCTAACAGCAAGCCGGCTCTCCAGGCGGAGGCCCTGGGGATACAGTCTGAACTGCGACTTCGCATGCATGCACAGCAGTCTCACAGAAAAAAATGGGTTCTTTAAAAGGAGGGAGCCTGTAGAGGGCTGGGCGGCTCCATGCCCGACATGCCAGCGAAACAGACCTCCCATGCTGGGCAGGGTCTTCGAAATGAGCAAAAGAGGGGAGGGAGGCCCAGGGGAAGAGGACCAAAGTGGATTTCCCTCGTTGAAGCAGGCATGAGTCCAGATCAGAGACCAGCAGTGTGTCGCCCGGGAGTGCCGCGCGGGTCCCTGTCACACATAAGCAACCCAGATGTGGCCCCGAGCGTGTCCTCCTACCTTCGCCTCCGAGGACAGGTGTCTGTGGTTCTGAGTAAAAGGCCTAATATCCACTTTGGGCTTTATGTGGATTATTTTCTGTCATTTCACTTCATTTCCGTTTCTGTCTTGCTGGCGCTGGCTTGAGCCCAGGGTCTGATGTACCTCCGGACTATACTGCCAGACCTATTTGATATTTTCTTTGGGACCCTGGACGCACTAAGTGGCTGAAAGCTTCGCTAAGTCTCCGTGGCTGGCTTCGAACCTGTGCGCTCCTTGGTCTCAGCCTCCCCAGCACGGAATTTACAAGGGAGCGCCAGCCACCCCTCCCGGCTCCACTTGGGGTTTAAGCCTCCTCAGCTGTGTATGCCTGTGCTTGCGGGAGCGGCCAAGGTACCTCTCGCGAGAATGACAAATTCCTCGTGGCGCTTCACTTCCCAGCTTCCACATAGGTCAGAACAGAGGCCGTGTGTGGTGTGCTCAGTAGGCACGGCAAGGCAAAGCGTTCACTGGCATCCCTGCTTAACCTGGGGCAGCTCCGTGGAAAGGGAGGCCACCCGTTCAAACACTCCCCCGCCCCGCCTGCTGACAGCAAGCCGGGTCCCCTGGCAGAGGCCCTGTGGAGACAGTCTGAACTGCCAGTGCGCATGCGCGGACCGCAGTCTCCCAGAAAAAATGGATTCTTTAATAGTAGGGAGCCTGGAGGGGGCTGGGGGTTCCATGCCCGACGTGCCAGCGAAACAGACCTCCCAAGCTGGGCAGGGTCTCCGAAATGAGCAAAAGAGGGGAGGGAGGCCCAGGGGAAGAGGACCAAAGTGGATTTCCCGCGTGGAAGCAGGCAAAGGACCAGAGCAGAGACCAACAGTGTGTCGCCCGGGAGTGCCGCGCGGGTCCCTGGCACGCATAAGCAACCCAGATGCGGCCCGGGCGTGTCCTCCTACCTTCGCCTCTGAGGACAGGCGTCTGTGGTTCTGAGTAAAAGGCCTAATATCCACTTTGGGCTTTATGTGGATTATTTTCTGTCATTTCACTTCATTTCTGTTTCTGGCTTGCTGGCGCTGGGTTGAGCCCAGGGTCTGATGTAACTCTGGTTATACTGCCAGACCTATTTGATATTTTCTTTGGGACCCTGGACGCACTAAGTGGCTGAAAGCTTCGCTAAGTCTCCGTGGCTGGCTTCGAACCTGTGCGCTCCTAGGTCTCAGCCTCCCCAGCACGGAATTTACAAGGGAGCGCCAGCCACCCCTCCCGGCTCCACTTGGGGTTTAAGCCTCCTCAGCTGTGTATGCCTGTGCTTGCGGGAGCGGCCAAGGTACCTCTCGCGAGAATGACAAATTCCTCGCGGCGCTTCACTTCCCAGCTTCCACATAGGTCAGAACAGAGGCCATGTGTGGTGTGCTCAGTAGGCACGGCAAGGCAAAGAGTGCACTGGCATCCCTGCTTAACCTGGGGCAGCTCCGTGGAAAGGGAGGCCTCCCGTTCAAACCCTCCCCTGCCCCACCTGCTAACAGCAAGCCGGCTCTCCGGGCAGAGGCCCTGGGGATACAGTCTGAACTGCGACTGTCCATGCATGGACAGCAGTCTCACAGAAAAAATGGGTTCTTTAAAAGGAGGGAGCCTGTAGAGGGCTGGGCGGCTCCATGCCAGACATGCCAGCGAAACAGACCTCCCAAGCTGGGCAGGGTCTCTGAAATGAGCAAAAGAGGGGAGGGAGGCCCAGGGGAAGAGGACCAAAGTGGATTTCCCGCGTTGAAGCAGGCATGAGTCCAGAGCAGAGACCAGCAGTGTGTCGCCCGGGAGTGCCTCGCGGTTCCCTGTCACGCATAAGCAACCCAGATGCGGCCCCGGGCGTGTCCTCCTACCTTCGCCTCTGAGGACAGGCGTCTGTGGTTCTGAGTAAAAGGCCTAATATCCACTTTGGGCTTTATGTGGATTATTTTCTGTCATTTCACTTCATTTCCGTTTCTGTCTTGCTGGTGCTGGTTTGAGCCCAGGGTCTGATGTAAATCCGGTTATACTGCCAGACCTATTTGATATTTTCTTTGGGACCCTGGACGCACTAAGTGGCTGAAAGCTTCCCTGAGTCGCCTAGGCTGGCTTCGAACCTGTGCGCTCCTTGGTCTCAGCCTCCCCAGCACGGAATTAACAAGGGAGCGCCAGCCACCCCTCCCGGCTCCTCTTGGGGTTTATGCCTCCTCAGCTGTGTATGCCTGTGCCTGCGGGAGCGGCCACGGGACCTCTCAGGAGAATGACAAATTACTCCCGGCGCTTCACTTCCCAGCTTCCACATAGGGCAGAACCGAGGCCGTGTGTGGTGTGCTCAGTAGGCACGGCAAGGCAAAGAGTGCACTGGCATCCCTGCTTAACCTGGGGCAGCTCCGTGGAAAGGGAGGCCACCCGTTCAAACCCTCCCTTGCCCCACCTGCTAACAGCAAGCCGGCTCTCCAGGCAGAGGCCCTGGGGATACAGTCTGAACTGCGACTTCGCATGCATGCACAGCAGTCTCACAGAAAAAAATGGGTTCTTTAAAAGGAGGGAGCCTGTAGAGGGCTGGGCGGCTCCATGCCCGACATGCCAGCGAAACAGACCTCCCAAGCTGGGCAGGGTCTCTGAAATGAGCAAAAGAGGGGAGGGAGGCCCAGGGGAAGAGGACCAAAGTGGATTTCCCGCGTTGAAGCAGGCATGAGTCCAGAGCAGAGACAAGCAGTGTGTCGCCCGGGAGTGCCTCGTGGGTCCCTGTCACGCATAAGCAACCCAGATGCGGCCCGGGCGTGTCCTCCTACCTTCGCCTCTGAGGACAGGCGTCTGTGGTTCTGAGTAAAAGGCCTGATATCCACTTTGGGCTTTATGTGGATTATTTTCTGTCATTTCACTTCATTTCCGTTTCTGTCTTGCTGGCGCTGGGTTGAGCCCTGGGTCTGATGTAACTCCGGACTATACTGCCAGATCTATTTGATATTTTCTTTGGGACCCTGGACGCACTAAGTGGCTGAAAGCTTCGCTAAGTCTCCGTGGCTGGCTTCGAACCTGTGCGCTCCTTGGTCTCAGCCTCCCCAGCACGGAATTTACAAGGGAGCGCCAGCCACCCCTCCCGGCTCCACTTGGGGTTTAAGCCTCCTCAGCTGTGTATGCCTGTGCTTGCGGGAGCGGCCAAGGTACCTCTCGCGAGAATGACAAATTCCTCGCGGCGCTTCACTTCCCAGCTTCCACATAGGTCAGAACAGAGGCCGTGTGTGGTGTGCTCAGTAGGCACGGCAAGGCAAAGAGTGCACTGGCATCCCTGCTTAACCTGGGGCAGCTCCGTGGAAAGGGAGGCCACCCGTTCAAACCCTCCCCTGCCCCGCCTGCTGACAGCAAGCCGGGTCCCCTGGCAGAGGCCCTGTGGAGACAGTCTGAACTGCCAGTGCGCATGCGCGGACCGCAGTCTCCCAGAAAAAATGGATTCTTTAATAGTAGGGAGCCTGGAGGGGGCTGGGGGTTCCATGCCCGACGTGCCAGCGAAACAGACCTCCCAAGCTGGGCAGGGTCTCCGAAATGAGCAAAAGAGGGGAGGGAGGCCCAGGGGAAGAGGACCAAAGTGGATTTCCCGCGTGGAAGCAGGCAAAGGACCAGAGCAGAGACCAACAGTGTGTCGCCCGGGAGTGCCGCGCGGGTCCCTGTCACGCATAAGCAACCCAGATGCGGCCCGGGCGTGTCCTCCTACCTTCGCCTCTGAGGACAGGCGTCTGTGGTTCTGAGTAAAAGGCCTAATATCCACTTTGGGCTTTATGTGGATTATTTTCTGTCATTTCACTTCATTTCCGTTTCTGTCTTGCTGGCGCTGGGTTGAGCCCAGGGTCTGATGTAACTCCGGACTATACTGCCAGACCTATTTGATATTTTCTTTGGGACCCTGGACGCACTAAGTGGCTGAAAGCTTCGCTAAGTCTCCGTGACTGGCTTCGAACCTGTGCGCTCCTTGGTCTCAGCCTCCCCAGCATGGAATTTACAAGGGAGCGCCAGCCACCCCTCCCGGCTCCACTTGGGGTTTAAGCCTCCTCAGCTGTGTATGCCTGTGCTTGCGGGAGCGGCCAAGGTACCTCTCGCGAGAATGACAAATTCCTCGCGGCGCTTCACTTCCCAGCTTCCACATAGGTCAGAACAGAGGCCTTGTGTGGTGTGCTCAGTAGGTACGGCTAGGCAAAGAGTGCACTGGCATCCCTGCTTAACCTGGGGCAGCTCCGTTGGAAAGGGAGGCCACCCGTTCAAACCCTCCCCTGCCCCACCTGCTAACAGCAAGCCGGCTCTCCCGGCAGAGGCCCTGGGGATACAGTCTGAACTGCGACTTTGCATGCATGGACAGCAGTCTCACAGAAAAAAATGGGTTCTTTAAAAGGACGGAGCCTGTAGAGGGCTGGGCGGCTCCATGCCCGACATGCCAGCGAAACAGACCTCCCATGCTAGGCAGGGTCTTCGAAATGAGCAAAAGAGGGGAGGGAGGCCCAGGGGAAGAGGACCAAAGTGGATTTCCCGCGTTGAAGCAGGCATGAGTCCAGAGCAGAGACAAGCAGTGTGTCGCCCGGGAGTGCCTCGTGGGTCCCTGTCACGCATAAGCAACCCAGATGCGGCCCGGGCGTGTCCTCCTACCTTCGCCTCTGAGGACAGGCGTCTGTGGTTCTGAGTAAAAGGCCTGATATCCACTTTGGGCTTTATGTGGATTATTTTCTGTCATTTCACTTCATTTCCGTTTCTGTCTTGCTGGCGCTGGGTTGAGCCCTGGGTCTGATGTAACTCCGGACTATACTGCCAGATCTATTTGATATTTTCTTTGGGACCCTGGACGCACTAAGTGGCTGAAAGCTTCGCTAAGTCTCCGTGGCTGGCTTCGAACCTGTGCGCTCCTTGGTCTCAGCCTCCCCAGCACGGAATTTACAAGGGAGCGCCAGCCACCCCTCCCGGCTCCACTTGGGGTTTAAGCCTCCTCAGCTGTGTATGCCTGTGCTTGCGGGAGCGGCCAAGGTACCTCTCGCGAGAATGACAAATTCCTCGCGGCGCTTCACTTCCCAGCTTCCACATAGGTCAGAACAGAGGCCGTGTGTGGTGTGCTCAGTAGGCACGGCAAGGCAAAGAGTGCACTGGCATCCCTGCTTAACCTGGGGCAGCTCCGTGGAAAGGGAGGCCACCCGTTCAAACCCTCCCCTGCCCCGCCTGCTGACAGCAAGCCGGGTCCCCTGGCAGAGGCCCTGTGGAGACAGTCTGAACTGCCAGTGCGCATGCGCGGACCGCAGTCTCCCAGAAAAAATGGATTCTTTAATAGTAGGGAGCCTGGAGGGGGCTGGGGGTTCCATGCCCGACGTGCCAGCGAAACAGACCTCCCAAGCTGGGCAGGGTCTCCGAAATGAGCAAAAGAGGGGAGGGAGGCCCAGGGGAAGAGGACCAAAGTGGATTTCCCGCGTGGAAGCAGGCAAAGGACCAGAGCAGAGACCAACAGTGTGTCGCCCGGGAGTGCCGCGCGGGTCCCTGTCACGCATAAGCAACCCAGATGCGGCCCGGGCGTGTCCTCCTACCTTCGCCTCTGAGGACAGGCGTCTGTGGTTCTGAGTAAAAGGCCTAATATCCACTTTGGGCTTTATGTGGATTATTTTCTGTCATTTCACTTCATTTCCGTTTCTGTCTTGCTGGCGCTGGGTTGAGCCCAGGGTCTGATGTAACTCCGGACTATACTGCCAGACCTATTTGATATTTTCTTTGGGACCCTGGACGCACTAAGTGGCTGAAAGCTTCGCTAAGTCTCCGTGACTGGCTTCGAACCTGTGCGCTCCTTGGTCTCAGCCTCCCCAGCATGGAATTTACAAGGGAGCGCCAGCCACCCCTCCCGGCTCCACTTGGGGTTTAAGCCTCCTCAGCTGTGTATGCCTGTGCTTGCGGGAGCGGCCAAGGTACCTCTCGCGAGAATGACAAATTCCTCGCGGCGCTTCACTTCCCAGCTTCCACATAGGTCAGAACAGAGGCCTTGTGTGGTGTGCTCAGTAGGTACGGCTAGGCAAAGAGTGCACTGGCATCCCTGCTTAACCTGGGGCAGCTCCGTTGGAAAGGGAGGCCACCCGTTCAAACCCTCCCCTGCCCCACCTGCTAACAGCAAGCCGGCTCTCCCGGCAGAGGCCCTGGGGATACAGTCTGAACTGCGACTTTGCATGCATGGACAGCAGTCTCACAGAAAAAAATGGGTTCTTTAAAAGGACGGAGCCTGTAGAGGGCTGGGCGGCTCCATGCCCGACATGCCAGCGAAACAGACCTCCCATGCTAGGCAGGGTCTTCGAAATGAGCAAAAGAGGGGAGGGAGGCCCAGGGGAAGAGGACCAAAGTGGATTTCCCGTGTTGAAGCAGGCATGAGTCCAGAGCAGAGACCAGCAGTGTGTCGCCCGGGAGTGCCGCGCGGGTCCCTGTCACACATAAGCAACCCAGATGTGGCCCCGAGCGTGTCCTCCTACCTTCGCCTCCGAGGACAGGTGTCTGTGGTTCTGAGTAAAAGGCCTAATATCCACTTTGGGCTTTATGTGGATTATTTTCTGTCATTTCCCTTCATTTCCGTTTCTGTCTTGCTGGCGCGGGGTTGAGCCCAGGGTCTGATGTACCTCCGGACTATACTGCCAGACCTATTTGATATTTTCTTTGGGACCCTGGACGCACTAAGTGACTGAAAGCTTCGCTAAGTCTCCGTGGCTGGCTTCGAACCTGTGCGCTCCTTGTTCTCAGCCTCCCCAGCACGGAATTTACAAGGGAGCGCCAGCCACCGCTCCCGGCTCCACTTGGGGTTTAAGCCTCCTCAGCTGTGTATGCCTGTGCTTGCGGGAGCGGCCAAGGTACCTCTCGCGAGAATGACAAATTCCTCGCGGCGCTTCACTTCCCAGCTTCCACATAGGTCAGAACAGAGGCCGTGTGTGGTGTGCTCAGTAGGCACGGCAAGGCAAAGAGTGCACTGGCATCCCTGCTTAACCTGGGGCAGCTCCGTGGAAAGGGAGGCCACCCGTTCAAACCCTCCCCCGCCCCGCCTGCTGACAGCAAGCCGGGTCCCCTGGCAGAGGCCCTGTGGAGACAGTCTGAACTGCCAGTGCGCATGCGCGGACCTCAGTCTCCCAGAAAAAATGGATTCTTTAATAGTAGGGAGCCTGGAGGGGGCTGGGGGTTCCATGCCCGACGTGCCAGCGAAACAGACCTCCCAAGCTGGGCAGGGTCTCCGAAATAAGCAAAAGAGGGGAGGGAGGCCCAGGGGAAGAGGACCAAAGTGGATTTCCCGCGTTGAAGCAGGCATGAGTCCAGAGCAGAGACCAGCAGTGTGTCGCCCGGGAGTGCCGCGAGGGTCCCTGTCACGCATAAGCAACCCAGATGCGGCCCTGGGCGTGTCCTCCTACCTTCGCCTCTGAGGACAGGTGTCTGTGGTTCTGAGTAAAAGGCCTAATATCCACTTTGGGCTTTATGTGGATTATTTTCTGTCATTTCACTTCATTTCCGTTTCTGTCTTGCTGGCGCGGGGTTGAGCCCAGGGTCTGATGTACCTCCGGACTATACTGCCAGACCTATTTGATATTTTCTTTGGGACCCTGGACGCACTAAGTGGCTGAAAGCTTCGCTAAGTCTCCGTGGCTGGCTTCGAACCTGTGCGCTCCTTGGTCTCAGCCTCCCCAGCACGGAATTTACAAGGGAGCGCCAGCCACCCCTCCCGGCTCCACTTGGGGTTTAAGCCTCCTCAGCTGTGTATGCCTGTGCTTGCGGGAGCGGCCAAGGTACCTCTCGCGAGAATGACAAATTCCTCGCGGCGCTTCACTTCCCAGCTTCCACATAGGTCAGAACAGAGGCCGTGTGTGGTGTGCTCAGTAGGCACGGCAAGGCAAAGAGTGCACTGGCATCCCTGCTTAACCTGGGGCAGCTCCGTGGAAAGGGAGGCCACCCGTTCAAACCCTCCCCTGCCCCACCTGCTAACAGCAAGCCGGCTCTCCCGGCAGAGGCCCTGGTGATACAGTCTGAACTGCGACTTCGCATGCATGGACAGCAGTATCACAGAAAAAAAATGGGTTCTTTAAAAGGAGGGAGCCTGTAGAGGGCTGGGCGGCTCCATGCCCGACATGCCAGCGAAACAGACCTTCCAAGCTGGGCAGGGTCTCTGAAATGAGCAAAAGAGGGGAGGGAGGCCCAGGGGAAGAGGACCAAAGTGGATTTCCCGCGTTGAAGCAGGCATGAGTCCAGAGCAGAGACCAGCAGTGTGTCGCCCGGGAGTGCCGCGAGGGTCCCTGTCACGCATAAGCAACCCAGATGCGGCCCTGGGCGTGTCCTCCTACCTTCGCCTCTGAGGACAGGTGTCTGTGGTTCTGAGTAAAAGGCCTAATATCCACTTTGGGCTTTATGTGGATTATTTTCTGTCATTTCCCTTCATTTCCGTTTCTGTCTTGCTGGCGCGGGGTTGAGCCCAGGGTCTGATGTACCTCCGGACTATACTGCCAGACCTATTTGATATTTTCTTTGGGACCCTGGACGCACTAAGTGACTGAAAGCTTCGCTAAGTCTCCGTGGCTGGCTTCGAACCTGTGCGCTCCTTGTTCTCAGCCTCCCCAGCACGGAATTTACAAGGGAGCGCCAGCCACCGCTCCCGGCTCCACTTGGGGTTTAAGCCTCCTCAGCTGTGTATGCCTGTGCTTGCGGGAGCGGCCAAGGTACCTCTCGCGAGAATGACAAATTCCTCGCGGCGCTTCACTTCCCAGCTTCCACATAGGTCAGAACAGAGGCCGTGTGTGGTGTGCTCAGTAGGCACGGCAAGGCAAAGAGTGCACTGGCATCCCTGCTTAACCTGGGGCAGCTCCGTGGAAAGGGAGGCCACCCGTTCAAACCCTCCCCCGCCCCGCCTGCTGACAGCAAGCCGGGTCCCCTGGCAGAGGCCCTGTGGAGACAGTCTGAACTGCCAGTGCGCATGCGCGGACCGCAGTCTCCCAGAAAAAATGGATTCTTTAATAGTAGGGAGCCTGGAGGGGGCTGGGGGTTCCATGCCCGACGTGCCAGCGAAACAGACCTCCCAAGCTGGGCAGGGTCTCCGAAATGAGCAAAAGAGGGGAGGGAGGCCCAGGGGAAGAGGACCAAAGTGGATTTCCCGCGTGGAAGCAGGCAAAGGACCAGAGCAGAGACCAACAGTGTGTCGCCCGGGAGTGCCGCGCGGGTCCCTGTCACGCATAAGCAACCCAGATGCGGCCCGGGCGTGTCCTCCTACCTTCGCCTCTGAGGACAGGCGTCTGTGGTTCTGAGTAAAAGGCCTAATATCCACTTTGGGCTTTATGTGGATTATTTTCTGTCATTTCACTTCATTTCTGTTTCTGGCTTGCTGGCGCTGGGTTGAGCCCAGGGTCTGATGTAACTCCGGACTATACTGCCAGACCTATTTGATATTTTCTTTGGGACCCTGGACGCACTAAGTGGCTGAAAGCTTCGCTAAGTCTCCGTGGCTGGCTTCGAACCTGTGCGCTCCTTGGTCTCAGCCTCCCCAGCACGGAATTTACAAGGGAGCGCCAGCCACCCCTCCCGGCTCCACTTGGGGTTTAAGCCTCCTCAGCTGTGTATGCCTGTGCTTGCGGGAGCGGCCAAGGTACCTCTCGCGAGAATGACAAATTCCTCGCGGCGCTTCACTTCCCAGCTTCCACATAGGTCAGAACAGAGGCCGTGTGTGGTGTGCTCAGTAGGCACGGCAAGGCAAAGAGTGCACTGGCATCCCTGCTTAACCTGGGGCAGCTCCATGGAAAGGGAGGCCACCCGTTCAAACCCTCCCCTGCCCCACCTGCTAACAGCAAGCCGGCTCTCCCGGCAGAGGCCCTGGGGATACAGTCTGAACTGCGACTTCGCATGCATGGACAGCAGTCTCACAGAAAAAAATGGGTTCTTTAAAAGGAGGGAGCCTGTAGAGGGCTGGGCGGCTCCATGCCCGACATGCCAGCGAAACAGACCTCCCAAGCTGGGCAGGGTCTCTGAAATGAGCAAAAGAGGGGAGGGAGGCCCAGGGGAAGAGGACCAAAGTGGATTTCCCGCGTTGAAGCAGGCATGAGTCCAGAGCAGAGACCAGCAGTGTGTCGCCCGGGAGTGCCGCGCGGGTCCCTGTCACACATAAGCAACCCAGATGTGGCCCCAAGCGTGTCCTCCTACCTTCGCCTCCGAGGACAGGTGTCTGTGGTTCTGAGTAAAAGGCCTAATATCCACTTTGGGCTTTATGTGGATTATTTTCTGTCATTTCACTTCATTTCCGTTTCTGTCTTGCTGGCGCTGGCTTGAGCCCAGGGTCTGATGTACCTCCGGACTATACTGCCAGACCTATTTGATATTTTCTTTGGGACCCTGGACGCACTAAGTGGCTGAAAGCTTCGCTAAATCTCCGTGGCTGGCTTCGAACCTGTGCGCTCCTTGGTCTCAGCCTCCCCAGCATGGAATTTACAAGGGAGCGCCAGCCACCCCTCCCGGCTCCACTTGGGGTTTAAGCCTCCTCAGCTGTGTATGCCTGTGCTTGCGGCAGCAGCCAAGGTACCTCTCGCGAGAATGACAAATTCCTCGCGGCGCTTCACTTCCCAGCTTCCACATAGGTCAGAACCGAGGCCGTGTGTGGTGTGCTCAGTAGGCACGGCAAGGCAAAGAGTGCACTGGCATCCCTGCTTAACCTGGGGCAGCTCCGTGGAAAGGGAGGCCACCCGTTCTACCCCTCCCCCGCCCCGCCTGCTGACAGCAAGCCGGGTCCCCTGGCAGAGGCCCTGTGGAGACAGTCTGAACTGCCAGTGCGCATGCGCGGACCGCAGTCTCCCAGAAAAAATGGATTCTTTAATAGTAGGGAGCCTGGAGGGGGCTGGGGGTTCCATGCCCGACGTGCCAGCGAAACAGACCTCCCAAGCTGGGCAGGGTCTCCGAAATGAGCAAAAGCGGGGAGGGAGGCCCAGGGGAAGAGGACCAAAGTGGATTTCCCGCGTGGAAGCAGGCAAAGGACCAGAGCAGAGACCAACAGTGTGTCGCCCGGGAGTGCCGCGCGGGTCCCTGGCACGCATAAGCAACCCAGATGCGGCCCGGGCGTGTCCTCCTACCTTCGCCTCTGAGGACAGGCGTCTGTGGTTCTGAGTAAAAGGCCTAATATCCACTTTGGGCTTTATGTGGATTATTTTCTGTCATTTCACTTCATTTCTGTTTCTGTCTTGCTGGCGCTGGGTTGAGCCCAGGGTCTGATGTAACTCCGGTTATACTGCCAGACCTATTTGATATTTTCTTTGGGACCCTGGACGCACTAAGTGGCTGAAAGCTTCGCTAAGTCTCCGTGGCTGGCTTCGAACCTGTGCGCTCCTTGGTCTCAGCCTCCCCAGCACGGAATTTACAAGGGAGCGCCAGCCACCCCTCCCGGCTCCACTTGGGGTTTAAGCCTCCTCAGCTGTGTATGCCTGTGCTTGCGGGAGCGGCCAAGGTACCTCTCGCGAGAATGACAAATTCCTCGCGGCGCTTCACTTCCCAGCTTCCACATAGGTCAGAACAGAGGCCATGTGTGGTGTGCTCAGTAGGCACGGCAAGGCAAAGAGTGCACTGGCATCCCTGCTTAACCTGGGGCAGCTCCGTGGAAAGGGAGGCCTCCCGTTCAAACCCTCCCCTGCCCCACCTGCTAACAGCAAGCCGGCTCTCCGGGCAGAGGCCCTGGGGATACAGTCTGAACTGCGACTGTCCATGCATGGACAGCAGTCTCACAGAAAAAATGGGTTCTTTAAAAGGAGGGAGCCTGTAGAGGGCTGGGCGGCTCCATGCCAGACATGCCAGCGAAACAGACCTCCCAAGCTGGGCAGGGTCTCTGAAATGAGCAAAAGAGGGGAGGGAGGCCCAGGGGAAGAGGACCAAAGTGGATTTCCCGCGTTGAAGCAGGCATGAGTCCAGAGCAGAGACCAGCAGTGTGTCGCCCGGGAGTGCCTCGCGGTTCCCTGTCACGCATAAGCAACCCAGATGCGGCCCCGGGCGTGTCCTCCTACCTTCGCCTCTGAGGACAGGCGTCTGTGGTTCTGAGTAAAAGGCCTAATATCCACTTTGGGCTTTATGTGGATTATTTTCTGTCATTTCACTTCATTTCCATTTCTGTCTTGCTGGCGCTGGGTTGAGCCCAGGGTCTGATGTAACTCCGGTTATACTGCCAGACCTATTTGATATTTTCTTTGGGACCCTGGACGCACTAAGTGGCTGAAAGCTTCCCTGAGTCGCCTAGGCTGGCTTCGAACCTGTGCGCTCCTTGGTCTCAGCCTCCCCAGCACGGAATTTACAAGGGAGCGCCAGCCACCCCTCCCGGCTCCTCTTGGGGTTTATGCCTCCTCAGCTGTGTATGCCTGTGCCTGCGGGAGCGGCCACGGGACCTCTCAGGAGAATGACAAATTACTCCCGGCGCTTCACTTCCCAGCTTCCACATAGGGCAGAACCGAGGCCGTGTGTGGTGTGCTCAGTAGGCACGGCAAGGCAAAGAGTGCACTGGCATCCCTGCTTAACCTGGGGCAGCTCCGTGGAAAGGGAGGCCACCCGTTCAAACCCTCCCTTGCCCCACCTGCTAACAGCAAGCCGGCTCTCCAGGCAGAGGCCCTGGGGATACAGTCTGAACTGCGACTTCGCATGCATGCACAGCAGTCTCACAGAAAAAAATGGGTTCTTTAAAAGGAGGGAGCCTGTAGAGGGCTGGGCGGCTCCATGCCCGACATGCCAGCGAAACAGACCTCCCAAGCTGGGCAGGGTCTCTGAAATGAGCAAAAGAGGGGAGGGAGGCCCAGGGGAAGAGGACCAAAGTGGATTTCCTGCGTTGAAGCAGGCATGAGTCCAGAGCAGAGACAAGCAGTGTGTCGCCCGGGAGTGCCTCGTGGGTCCCTGTCACGCATAAGCAACCCAGATGCGGCCCGGGCGTGTCCTCCTACCTTCGCCTCTGAGGACAGGCGTCTGTGGTTCTGAGTAAAAGGCCTAATATCCACTTTGGGCTTTATGTGGATTATTTTCTGTCATTTCACTTCATTTCCGTTTCTGTCTTGCTGGCGCTGGGTTGAGCCCTGGGTCTGATGTAACTCCGGACTATACTGCCAGATCTATTTGATATTTTCTTTGGGACCCTGGACGCACTAAGTGGCTGAAAGCTTCGCTAAGTCTCCGTGGCTGGCTTCGAACCTGTGCGCTCCTTGGTCTCAGCCTCCCCAGCATGGAATTTACAAGGGAGCGCCAGCCACCCCTCCCGGCTCCACTTGGGGTTTAAGCCTCCTCAGCTGTGTATGCCTGTGCTTGCGGCAGCAGCCAAGGTACCTCTCGCGAGAATGACAAATTCCTCGCGGCGCTTCACTTCCCAGCTTCCACATAGGTCAGAACAGAGGCCGTGTGTGGTGTGCTCAGTAGGCACGGCAAGGCAAAGAGTGCACTGGCATCCCTGCTTAACCTGGGGCAGCTCCGTGGAAAGGGAGGCCACCCGTTCTACCCCTCCCCCGCCCCGCCTGCTGACAGCAAGCCGGGTCCCCTGGCAGAGGCCCTGTGGAGACAGTCTGAACTGCCAGTGCGCATGCGCGGACCGCAGTCTCCCAGAAAAAATGGATTCTTTAATAGTAGGGAGCCTGGAGGGGGCTGGGGGTTCCATGCCCGACGTGCCAGCGAAACAGACCTCCCAAGCTGGGCAGGGTCTCTGAAATGAGCAAAAGCGGGGAGGGAGGCCCAGGGGAAGAGGACCAAAGTGGATTTCCCGCGTGGAAGCAGGCAAAGGACCAGAGCAGAGACCAACAGTGTGTCGCCCGGGAGTGCCGCGCGGGTCCCTGGCACGCATAAGCAACCCAGATGCGGCCCGGGCGTGTCCTCCTACCTTCGCCTCTGAGGACAGGCGTCTGTGGTTCTGAGTAAAAGGCCTAATATCCACTTTGGGCTTTATGTGGATTATTTTCTGTCATTTCACTTCATTTCTGTTTCTGTCTTGCTGGCGCTGGGTTGAGCCCAGGGTCTGATGTAACTCCGGTTATACTGCCAGACCTATTTGATATTTTCTTTGGGACCCTGGACGCACTAAGTGGCTGAAAGCTTCGCTAAGTCTCCGTGGCTGGCTTCGAACCTGTGCGCTCCTTGGTCTCAGCCTCCCCAGCACGGAATTTACAAGGGAGCGCCAGCCACCCCTCCCGGCTCCACTTGGGGTTTAAGCCTCCTCAGCTGTGTATGCCTGTGCTTGCGGGAGCGGCCAAGGTACCTCTCGCGAGAATGACAAATTCCTCGCGGCGCTTCACTTCCCAGCTTCCACATAGGTCAGAACAGAGGCCATGTGTGGTGTGCTCAGTAGGCACGGCAAGGCAAAGAGTGCACTGGCATCCCTGCTTAACCTGGGGCAGCTCCGTGGAAAGGGAGGCCTCCCGTTCAAACCCTCCCCTGCCCCACCTGCTAACAGCAAGCCGGCTCTCCGGGCAGAGGCCCTGGGGATACAGTCTGAACTGCGACTGTCCATGCATGGACAGCAGTCTCACAGAAAAAATGGGTTCTTTAAAAGGAGGGAGCCTGTAGAGGGCTGGGCGGCTCCATGCCAGACATGCCAGCGAAACAGACCTCCCAAGCTGGGCAGGGTCTCTGAAATGAGCAAAAGAGGGGAGGGAGGCCCAGGGGAAGAGGACCAAAGTGGATTTCCCGCGTTGAAGCAGGCATGAGTCCAGAGCAGAGACCAGCAGTGTGTCGCCCGGGAGTGCCTCGCGGTTCCCTGTCACGCATAAGCAACCCAGATGCGGCCCCGGGCGTGTCCTCCTACCTTCGCCTCTGAGGACAGGCGTCTGTGGTTCTGAGTAAAAGGCCTAATATCCACTTTGGGCTTTATGTGGATTATTTTCTGTCATTTCACTTCATTTCCATTTCTGTCTTGCTGGCGCTGGGTTGAGCCCAGGGTCTGATGTAACTCCGGTTATACTGCCAGACCTATTTGATATTTTCTTTGGGACCCTGGACGCACTAAGTGGCTGAAAGCTTCCCTGAGTCGCCTAGGCTGGCTTCGAACCTGTGCGCTCCTTGGTCTCAGCCTCCCCAGCACGGAATTTACAAGGGAGCGCCAGCCACCCCTCCCGGCTCCTCTTGGGGTTTATGCCTCCTCAGCTGTGTATGCCTGTGCCTGCGGGAGCGGCCACGGGACCTCTCAGGAGAATGACAAATTACTCCCGGCGCTTCACTTCCCAGCTTCCACATAGGGCAGAACCGAGGCCGTGTGTGGTGTGCTCAGTAGGCACGGCAAGGCAAAGAGTGCACTGGCATCCCTGCTTAACCTGGGGCAGCTCCGTGGAAAGGGAGGCCACCCGTTCAAACCCTCCCTTGCCCCACCTGCTAACAGCAAGCCGGCTCTCCAGGCAGAGGCCCTGGGGATACAGTCTGAACTGCGCCTTCGCATGCATGCACAGCAGTCTCACAGAAAAAAATGGGTTCTTTAAAAGGAGGGAGCCTGTAGAGGGCTGGGCGGCTCCATGCCCGACATGCCAGCGAAACAGACCTCCCAAGCTGGGCAGGGTCTCTGAAATGAGCAAAAGAGGGGAGGGAGGCCCAGGGGAAGAGGACCAAAGTGGATTTCCTGCGTTGAAGCAGGCATGAGTCCAGAGCAGAGACAAGCAGTGTGTCGCCCGGGAGTGCCTCGTGGGTCCCTGTCACGCATAAGCAACCCAGATGCGGCCCGGGCGTGTCCTCCTACCTTCGCCTCTGAGGACAGGCGTCTGTGGTTCTGAGTAAAAGGCCTAATATCCACTTTGGGCTTTATGTGGATTATTTTCTGTCATTTCACTTCATTTCCATTTCTGTCTTGCTGGCGCTGGGTTGAGCCCAGGGTCTGATGTAACTCCGGTTATACTGCCAGACCTATTTGATATTTTCTTTGGGACCCTGGACGCACTAAGTGGCTGAAAGCTTCCCTGAGTCGCCTAGGCTGGCTTCGAACCTGTGCGCTCCTTGGTCTCAGCCTCCCCAGCACGGAATTTACAAGGGAGCGCCAGCCACCCCTCCCGGCTCCTCTTGGGGTTTATGCCTCCTCAGCTGTGTATGCCTGTGCCTGCGGGAGCGGCCACGGGACCTCTCAGGAGAATGACAAATTACTCCCGGCGCTTCACTTCCCAGCTTCCACATAGGGCAGAACCGAGGCCGTGTGTGGTGTGCTCAGTAGGCACGGCAAGGCAAAGAGTGCACTGGCATCCCTGCTTAACCTGGGGCAGCTCCGTGGAAAGGGAGGCCACCCGTTCAAACCCTCCCTTGCCCCACCTGCTAACAGCAAGCCGGCTCTCCAGGCAGAGGCCCTGGGGATACAGTCTGAACTGCGCCTTCGCATGCATGCACAGCAGTCTCACAGAAAAAAATGGGTTCTTTAAAAGGAGGGAGCCTGTAGAGGGCTGGGCGGCTCCATGCCCGACATGCCAGCGAAACAGACCTCCCAAGCTGGGCAGGGTCTCTGAAATGAGCAAAAGAGGGGAGGGAGGCCCAGGGGAAGAGGACCAAAGTGGATTTCCTGCGTTGAAGCAGGCATGAGTCCAGAGCAGAGACAAGCAGTGTGTCGCCCGGGAGTGCCTCGTGGGTCCCTGTCACGCATAAGCAACCCAGATGCGGCCCGGGCGTGTCCTCCTACCTTCGCCTCTGAGGACAGGCGTCTGTGGTTCTGAGTAAAAGGCCTAATATCCACTTTGGGCTTTATGTGGATTATTTTCTGTCATTTCACTTCATTTCCGTTTCTGTCTTGCTGGCGCTGGGTTGAGCCCTGGGTCTGATGTAACTCCGGACTATACTGCCAGATCTATTTGATATTTTCTTTGGGACCCTGGACGCACTAAGTGGCTGAAAGCTTCGCTAAGTCTCCGTGGCTGGCTTCGAACCTGTGCGCTCCTTGGTCTCAGCCTCCCCAGCATGGAATTTACAAGGGAGCGCCAGCCACCCCTCCCGGCTCCACTTGGGGTTTAAGCCTCCTCAGCTGTGTATGCCTGTGCTTGCGGCAGCAGCCAAGGTACCTCTCGCGAGAATGACAAATTCCTCGCGGCGCTTCACTTCCCAGCTTCCACATAGGTCAGAACAGAGGCCGTGTGTGGTGTGCTCAGTAGGCACGGCAAGGCAAAGAGTGCACTGGCATCCCTGCTTAACCTGGGGCAGCTCCGTGGAAAGGGAGGCCACCCGTTCTACCCCTCCCCCGCCCCGCCTGCTGACAGCAAGCCGGGTCCCCTGGCAGAGGCCCTGTGGAGACAGTCTGAACTGCCAGTGCGCATGCGCGGACCGCAGTCTCCCAGAAAAAATGGATTCTTTAATAGTAGGGAGCCTGGAGGGGGCTGGGGGTTCCATGCCCGACGTGCCAGCGAAACAGACCTCCCAAGCTGGGCAGGGTCTCCGAAATGAGCAAAAGCGGGGAGGGAGGCCCAGGGGAAGAGGACCAAAGTGGATTTCCCGCGTGGAAGCAGGCAAAGGACCAGAGCAGAGACCAACAGTGTGTCGCCCGGGAGTGCCGCGCGGGTCCCTGGCACGCATAAGCAACCCAGATGCGGCCCGGGCGTGTCCTCCTACCTTCGCCTCTGAGGACAGGCGTCTGTGGTTCTGAGTAAAAGGCCTAATATCCACTTTGGGCTTTATGTGGATTATTTTCTGTCATTTCACTTCATTTCTGTTTCTGGCTTGCTGGCGCTGGGTTGAGCCCAGGGTCTGATGTAACTCCGGTTATACTGCCAGACCTATTTGATATTTTCTTTGGGACCCTGGACGCACTAAGTGGCTGAAAGCTTCGCTAAGTCTCCGTGGCTGGCTTCGAACCTGTGCGCTCCTTGGTCTCAGCCTCCCCAGCACGGAATTTACAAGGGAGCGCCAGCCACCCCTCCCGGCTCCACTTGGGGTTTAAGCCTCCTCAGCTGTGTATGCCTGTGCTTGCGGGAGCGGCCAAGGTACCTCTCGCGAGAATGACAAATTCCTCGCGGCGCTTCACTTCCCAGCTTCCACATAGGTCAGAACAGAGGCCATGTGTGGTGTGCTCAGTAGGCACGGCAAGGCAAAGAGTGCACTGGCATCCCTGCTTAACCTGGGGCAGCTCCGTGGAAAGGGAGGCCTCCCGTTCAAACCCTCCCCTGCCCCACCTGCTAACAGCAAGCCGGCTCTCCGGGCAGAGGCCCTGGGGATACAGTCTGAACTGCGACTGTCCATGCATGGACAGCAGTCTCACAGAAAAAATGGGTTCTTTAAAAGGAGGGAGCCTGTAGAGGGCTGGGCGGCTCCATGCCAGACATGCCAGCGAAACAGACCTCCCAAGCTGGGCAGGGTCTCTGAAATGAGCAAAAGAGGGGAGGGAGGCCCAGGGGAAGAGGACCAAAGTGGATTTCCCGCGTTGAAGCAGGCATGAGTCCAGAGCAGAGACCAGCAGTGTGTCGCCCGGGAGTGCCTCGCGGTTCCCTGTCACGCATAAGCAACCCAGATGCGGCCCCGGGCATGTCCTCCTACCTTCGCCTCTGAGGACAGGCGTCTGTGGTTCTGAGTAAAAGGCCTAATATCCACTTTGGGCTTTATGTGGATTATTTTCTGTCATTTCACTTCATTTCCATTTCTGTCTTGCTGGCGCTGGGTTGAGCCCAGGGTCTGATGTAACTCCGGTTATACTGCCAGACCTATTTGATATTTTCTTTGGGACCCTGGACGCACTAAGTGGCTGAAAGCTTCCCTGAGTCGCCTAGGCTGGCTTCGAACCTGTGCGCTCCTTGGTCTCAGCCTCCCCAGCACGGAATTTACAAGGGAGCGCCAGCCACCCCTCCCGGCTCCTCTTGGGGTTTATGCCTCCTCAGCTGTGTATGCCTGTGCCTGCGGGAGCGGCCACGGGACCTCTCAGGAGAATGACAAATTACTCCCGGCGCTTCACTTCCCAGCTTCCACATAGGGCAGAACCGAGGCCGTGTGTGGTGTGCTCAGTAGGCACGGCAAGGCAAAGAGTGCACTGGCATCCCTGCTTAACCTGGGGCAGCTCCGTGGAAAGGGAGGCCACCCGTTCAAACCCTCCCTTGCCCCACCTGCTAACAGCAAGCCGGCTCTCCAGGCAGAGGCCCTGGGGATAGAGTCTGAACTGCGCCTTCGCATGCATGCACAGCAGTCTCACAGAAAAAAATGGGTTCTTTAAAAGGAGGGAGCCTGTAGAGGGCTGGGCGGCTCCATGCCCGACATGCCAGCGAAACAGACCTCCCAAGCTGGGCAGGGTCTCTGAAATGAGCAAAAGAGGGGAGGGAGGCCCAGGGGAAGAGGACCAAAGTGGATTTCCTGCGTTGAAGCAGGCATGAGTCCAGAGCAGAGACAAGCAGTGTGTCGCCCGGGAGTGCCTCGTGGGTCCCTGTCACGCATAAGCAACCCAGATGCGGCCCGGGCGTGTCCTCCTACCTTCGCCTCTGAGGACAGGCGTCTGTGGTTCTGAGTAAAAGGCCTAATATCCACTTTGGGCTTTATGTGGATTATTTTCTGTCATTTCACTTCATTTCCGTTTCTGTCTTGCTGGCGCTGGGTTGAGCCCTGGGTCTGATGTAACTCCGGACTATACTGCCAGATCTATTTGATATTTTCTTTGGGACCCTGGACGCACTAAGTGGCTGAAAGCTTCGCTAAGTCTCCGTGGCTGGCTTCGAACCTGTGCGCTCCTTGGTCTCAGCCTCCCCAGCATGGAATTTACAAGGGAGCGCCAGCCACCCCTCCCGGCTCCACTTGGGGTTTAAGCCTCCTCAGCTGTGTATGCCTGTGCTTGCGGCAGCAGCCAAGGTACCTCTCGCGAGAATGACAAATTCCTCGCGGCGCTTCACTTCCCAGCTTCCACATAGGTCAGAACAGAGGCCGTGTGTGGTGTGCTCAGTAGGCACGGCAAGGCAAAGAGTGCACTGGCATCCCTGCTTAACCTGGGGCAGCTCCGTGGAAAGGGAGGCCACCCGTTCTACCCCTCCCCCGCCCCGCCTGCTGACAGCAAGCCGGGTCCCCTGGCAGAGGCCCTGTGGAGACAGTCTGAACTGCCAGTGCGCATGCGCGGACCGCAGTCTCCCAGAAAAAATGGATTCTTTAATAGTAGGGAGCCTGGAGGGGGCTGGGGGTTCCATGCCCGACGTGCCAGCGAAACAGACCTCCCAAGCTGGGCAGGGTCTCTGAAATGAGCAAAAGCGGGGAGGGAGGCCCAGGGGAAGAGGACCAAAGTGGATTTCCCGCGTGGAAGCAGGCAAAGGACCAGAGCAGAGACCAACAGTGTGTCGCCCGGGAGTGCCGCGCGGGTCCCTGGCACGCATAAGCAACCCAGATGCGGCCCGGGCGTGTCCTCCTACCTTCGCCTCTGAGGACAGGCGTCTGTGGTTCTGAGTAAAAGGCCTAATATCCACTTTGGGCTTTATGTGGATTATTTTCTGTCATTTCACTTCATTTCTGTTTCTGGCTTGCTGGCGCTGGGTTGAGCCCAGGGTCTGATGTAACTCCGGTTATACTGCCAGACCTATTTGATATTTTCTTTGGGACCCTGGACGCACTAAGTGGCTGAAAGCTTCGCTAAGTCTCCGTGGCTGGCTTCGAACCTGTGCGCTCCTTGGTCTCAGCCTCCCCAGCACGGAATTTACAAGGGAGCGCCAGCCACCCCTCCCGGCTCCACTTGGGGTTTAAGCCTCCTCAGCTGTGTATGCCTGTGCTTGCGGGAGCGGCCAAGGTACCTCTCGCGAGAATGACAAATTCCTCGCGGCGCTTCACTTCCCAGCTTCCACATAGGTCAGAACAGAGGCCATGTGTGGTGTGCTCAGTAGGCACGGCAAGGCAAAGAGTGCACTGGCATCCCTGCTTAACCTGGGGCAGCTCCGTGGAAAGGGAGGCCTCCCGTTCAAACCCTCCCCTGCCCCACCTGCTAACAGCAAGCCGGCTCTCCGGGCAGAGGCCCTGGGGATACAGTCTGAACTGCGACTGTCCATGCATGGACAGCAGTCTCACAGAAAAAATGGGTTCTTTAAAAGGAGGGAGCCTGTAGAGGGCTGGGCGGCTCCATGCCAGACATGCCAGCGAAACAGACCTCCCAAGCTGGGCAGGGTCTCTGAAATGAGCAAAAGAGGGGAGGGAGGCCCAGGGGAAGAGGACCAAAGTGGATTTCCCGCGTTGAAGCAGGCATGAGTCCAGAGCAGAGACCAGCAGTGTGTCGCCCGGGAGTGCCTCGCGGTTCCCTGTCACGCATAAGCAACCCAGATGCGGCCCCGGGCATGTCCTCCTACCTTCGCCTCTGAGGACAGGCGTCTGTGGTTCTGAGTAAAAGGCCTAATATCCACTTTGGGCTTTATGTGGATTATTTTCTGTCATTTCACTTCATTTCCATTTCTGTCTTGCTGGCGCTGGGTTGAGCCCAGGGTCTGATGTAACTCCGGTTATACTGCCAGACCTATTTGATATTTTCTTTGGGACCCTGGACGCACTAAGTGGCTGAAAGCTTCCCTGAGTCGCCTAGGCTGGCTTCGAACCTGTGCGCTCCTTGGTCTCAGCCTCCCCAGCACGGAATTTACAAGGGAGCGCCAGCCACCCCTCCCGGCTCCTCTTGGGGTTTATGCCTCCTCAGCTGTGTATGCCTGTGCCTGCGGGAGCGGCCACGGGACCTCTCAGGAGAATGACAAATTACTCCCGGCGCTTCACTTCCCAGCTTCCACATAGGGCAGAACCGAGGCCGTGTGTGGTGTGCTCAGTAGGCACGGCAAGGCAAAGAGTGCACTGGCATCCCTGCTTAACCTGGGGCAGCTCCGTGGAAAGGGAGGCCACCCGTTCAAACCCTCCCTTGCCCCACCTGCTAACAGCAAGCCGGCTCTCCAGGCAGAGGCCCTGGGGATACAGTCTGAACTGCGCCTTCGCATGCATGCACAGCAGTCTCACAGAAAAAAATGGGTTCTTTAAAAGGAGGGAGCCTGTAGAGGGCTGGGCGGCTCCATGCCCGACATGCCAGCGAAACAGACCTCCCAAGCTGGGCAGGGTCTCTGAAATGAGCAAAAGAGGGGAGGGAGGCCCAGGGGAAGAGGACCAAAGTGGATTTCCTGCGTTGAAGCAGGCATGAGTCCAGAGCAGAGACAAGCAGTGTGTCGCCCGGGAGTGCCTCGTGGGTCCCTGTCACGCATAAGCAACCCAGATGCGGCCCGGGCGTGTCCTCCTACCTTCGCCTCTGAGGACAGGCGTCTGTGGTTCTGAGTAAAAGGCCTAATATCCACTTTGGGCTTTATGTGGATTATTTTCTGTCATTTCACTTCATTTCCGTTTCTGTCTTGCTGGCGCTGGGTTGAGCCCTGGGTCTGATGTAACTCCGGACTATACTGCCAGATCTATTTGATATTTTCTTTGGGACCCTGGACGCACTAAGTGGCTGAAAGCTTCGCTAAGTCTCCGTGGCTGGCTTCGAACCTGTGCGCTCCTTGGTCTCAGCCTCCCCAGCACGGAATTTACAAGGGAGTGCCAGCCACCCCTCCCGGCTCCACTTGGGGTTTAAGCCTCCTCAGCTGTGTATGCCTGTGCTTGCGGGAGCGGCCAAGGTACCTCTCGCGAGAATGACAAATTCCTCGCGGCGCTTCACTTCCCAGCTTCCACATAGGGCAGAACCGAGGCCGTGTGTGGTGTGCTCAGTAGGCACGGCAAGGCAAAGAGTGCACTGGCATCCCTGCTTAACCTGGGGCAGCTCCGTGGAAAGGGAGGCCACCCGTTCAAACCCTCCCTTGCCCCACCTGCTAACAGCAAGCCGGCTCTCCAGGTGGAGGCCCTGGGGATACAGTCTGAACTGCGACTTCGCATGCATGCACAGCAGTCTCACAGAAAAAAATGGGTTCTTTAAAAGGAGGGAGCCTGTAGAGGGCTGGGCGGCTCCATGCCCGACATGCCAGCGAAACAGACCTCCCATGCTGGGCAGGGTCTTCGAAATGAGCAAAAGAGGGGAGGGAGGCCCAGGGGAAGAGGACCAAAGTGGATTTCCCTCGTTGAAGCAGGCATGAGTCCAGATCAGAGACCAGCAGTGTGTCGCCCGGGAGTGCCGCGCGGGTCCCTGTCACACATAAGCAACCCAGATGTGGCCCCGAGCGTGTCCTCCTACCTTTGCCTCCGAGGACAGGTGTCTGTGGTTCTGAGTAAAAGGCCTAATATCCACTTTGGGCTTTATGTGGATTATTTTCTGTCATTTCACTTCATTTCCGTTTCTGTCTTGCTGGCGCTGGCTTGAGCCCAGGGTCTGATGTACCTCCGGACTATACTGCCAGACCTATTTGATATTTTCTTTGGGACCCTGGACGCACTAAGTGGCTGAAAGCTTCGCTAAGTCTCCGTGGCTGGCTTCGAACCTGTGCGCTCCTTGGTCTCAGCCTCCCCAGCACGGAATTTACAAGGGAGCGCCAGCCACCCCTCCCGGCTCCACTTGGGGTTTAAGCCTCCTCAGCTGTGTATGCCTGTGCTTGCGGGAGCGGCCAAGGTACCTCTCGCGAGAATGACAAATTCCTCGTGGCGCTTCACTTCCCAGCTTCCACATAGGTCAGAACAGAGGCCGTGTGTGGTGTGCTCAGTAGGCACGGCAAGGCAAAGCGTTCACTGGCATCCCTGCTTAACCTGGGGCAGCTCCGTGGAAAGGGAGGCCACCCGTTCAAACACTCCCCCGCCCCGCCTGCTGACAGCAAGCCGGGTCCCCTGGCAGAGGCCCTGTGGAGACAGTCTGAACTGCCAGTGCGCATGCGCGGACCGCAGTCTCCCAGAAAAAATGGATTCTTTAATAGTAGGGAGCCTGGAGGGGGCTGGGGGTTCCATGCCCGACGTGCCAGCGAAACAGACCTCCCAAGCTGGGCAGGGTCTCCGAAATGAGCAAAAGAGGGGAGGGAGGCCCAGGGGAAGAGGACCAAAGTGGATTTCCCGCGTGGAAGCAGGCAAAGGACCAGAGCAGAGACCAACAGTGTGTCGCCCGGGAGTGCCGCGCGGGTCCCTGGCACGCATAAGCAACCCAGATGCGGCCCGGGCGTGTCCTCCTACCTTCGCCTCTGAGGACAGGCGTCTGTGGTTCTGAGTAAAAGGCCTAATATCCACTTTGGGCTTTATGTGGATTATTTTCTGTCATTTCACTTCATTTCTGTTTCTGGCTTGCTGGCGCTGGGTTGAGCCCAGGGTCTGATGTAACTCTGGTTATACTGCCAGACCTATTTGATATTTTCTTTGGGACCCTGGACGCACTAAGTGGCTGAAAGCTTCGCTAAGTCTCCGTGGCTGGCTTCGAACCTGTGCGCTCCTTGGTCTCAGCCTCCCCAGCACGGAATTTACAAGGGAGCGCCAGCCACCCCTCCCGGCTCCACTTGGGGTTTAAGCCTCCTCAGCTGTGTATGCCTGTGCTTGCGGGAGCGGCCAAGGTACCTCTTGCGAGAATGACAAATTCCTCGCGGCGCTTCACTTCCCAGCTTCCACATAGGTCAGAACAGAGGCCATGTGTGGTGTGCTCAGTAGGCACGGCAAGGCAAAGAGTGCACTGGCATCCCTGCTTAACCTGGGGCAGCTCCGTGGAAAGGGAGGCCTCCCGTTCAAACCCTCCCCTGCCCCACCTGCTAACAGCAAGCCGGCTCTCCGGGCAGAGGCCCTGGGGATACAGTCTGAACTGCGACTGTCCATGCATGGACAGCAGTCTCACAGAAAAAATGGGTTCTTTAAAAGGAGGGAGCCTGTAGAGGGCTGGGCGGCTCCATGCCAGACATGCCAGCGAAACAGACCTCCCAAGCTGGGCAGGGTCTCTGAAATGAGCAAAAGAGGGGAGGGAGGCCCAGGGGAAGAGGACCAAAGTGGATTTCCCGCGTTGAAGCAGGCATGAGTCCAGAGCAGAGACCAGCAGTGTGTCGCCCGGGAGTGCCTCGCGGTTCCCTGTCACGCATAAGCAACCCAGATGCGGCCCCGGGCGTGTCCTCCTACCTTCGCCTCTGAGGACAGGCGTCTGTGGTTCTGAGTAAAAGGCCTAATATCCACTTTGGGCTTTATGTGGATTATTTTCTGTCATTTCACTTCATTTCCGTTTCTGTCTTGCTGGTGCTGGGTTGAGCCCAGGGTCTGATGTAAATCCGGTTATACTGCCAGACCTATTTGATATTTTCTTTGGGACCCTGGACGCACTAAGTGGCTGAAAGCTTCCCTGAGTCGCCTAGGCTGGCTTCGAACCTGTGCGCTCCTTGGTCTCAGCCTCCCCAGCACGGAATTAACAAGGGAGCGCCAGCCACCCCTCCCGGCTCCTCTTGGGGTTTATGCCTCCTCAGCTGTGTATGCCTGTGCCTGCGGGAGCGGCCACGGGACCTCTCAGGAGAATGACAAATTACTCCCGGCGCTTCACTTCCCAGCTTCCACATAGGGCAGAACCGAGGCCGTGTGTGGTGTGCTCAGTAGGCACGGCAAGGCAAAGAGTGCACTGGCATCCCTGCTTAACCTGGGGCAGCTCCGTGGAAAGGGAGGCCACCCGTTCAAACCCTCCCTTGCCCCACCTGCTAACAGCAAGCCGGCTCTCCAGGCAGAGGCCCTGGGGATACAGTCTGAACTGCGACTTCGCATGCATGCACAGCAGTCTCACAGAAAAAAATGGGTTCTTTAAAAGGAGGGAGCCTGTAGAGGGCTGGGCGGCTCCATGCCCGACATGCCAGCGAAACAGACCTCCCAAGCTGGGCAGGGTCTCTGAAATGAGCAAAAGAGGGGAGGGAGGCCCAGGGGAAGAGGACCAAAGTGGATTTCCCGCGTTGAAGCAGGCATGAGTCCAGAGCAGAGACAAGCAGTGTGTCGCCCGGGAGTGCCTCGTGGGTCCCTGTCACGCATAAGAAACCCAGATGCGGCCCGGGCGTGTCCTCCTACCTTCGCCTCTGAGGACAGGCGTCTGTGGTTCTGAGTAAAAGGCCTGATATCCACTTTGGGCTTTATGTGGATTATTTTCTGTCATTTCACTTCATTTCCGTTTCTGTCTTGCTGGCGCTGGGTTGAGCCCTGGGTCTGATGTAACTCCGGACTATACTGCCAGATCTATTTGATATTTTCTTTGGGACCCTGGACGCACTAAGTGGCTGAAAGCTTCGCTAAGTCTCCGTGGCTGGCTTCGAACCTGTGCGCTCCTTGGTCTCAGCCTCCCCAGCACGGAATTTACAAGGGAGCGCCAGCCACCCCTCCCGGCTCCACTTGGGGTTTAAGCCTCCTCAGCTGTGTATGCCTGTGCTTGCGGGAGCGGCCAAGGTACCTCTCGCGAGAATGACAAATTCCTCGCGGCGCTTCACTTCCCAGCTTCCACATAGGTCAGAACAGAGGCCGTGTGTGGTGTGCTCAGTAGGCACGGCAAGGCAAAGAGTGCACTGGCATCCCTGCTTAACCTGGGGCAGCTCCGTGGAAAGGGAGGCCACCCGTTCAAACCCTCCCCTGCCCCGCCTCCTGACAGCAAGCCGGGTCCCCTGGCAGAGGCCCTGTGGAGACAGTCTGAACTGCCAGTGCGCATGCGCGGACCGCAGTCTCCCAGAAAAAATGGATTCTTTAATAGTAGGGAGCCTGGAGGGGGCTGGGGGTTCCATGCCCGACGTGCCAGCGAAACAGACCTCCCAAGCTGGGCAGGGTCTCCGAAATGAGCAAAAGAGGGGAGGGAGGCCCAGGGGAAGAGGACCAAAGTGGATTTCCCGCGTGGAAGCAGGCAAAGGACCAGAGCAGAGACCAACAGTGTGTCGCCCGGGAGTGCCGCGCGGGTCCCTGTCACGCATAAGCAACCCAGATGCGGCCCGGGCGTGTCCTCCTACCTTCGCCTCTGAGGACAGGCGTCTGTGGTTCTGAGTAAAAGGCCTAATATCCACTTTGGGCTTTATGTGGATTATTTTCTGTCATTTCACTTCATTTCCGTTTCTGTCTTGCTGGCGCTGGGTTGAGCCCAGGGTCTGATGTAACTCCGGACTATACTGCCAGACCTATTTGATATTTTCTTTGGGACCCTGGACGCACTAAGTGGCTGAAAGCTTCGCTAAGTCTCCGTGACTGGCTTCGAACCTGTGCGCTCCTTGGTCTCAGCCTCCCCAGCATGGAATTTACAAGGGAGCGCCAGCCACCCCTCCCGGCTCCACTTGGGGTTTAAGCCTCCTCAGCTGTGTATGCCTGTGCTTGCGGGAGCGGCCAAGGTACCTCTCGCGAGAATGACAAATTCCTCGCGGCGCTTCACTTCCCAGCTTCCACATAGGTCAGAACAGAGGCCTTGTGTGGTGTGCTCAGTAGGTACGGCTAGGCAAAGAGTGCACTGGCATCCCTGCTTAACCTGGGGCAGCTCCGTTGGAAAGGGAGGCCACCCGTTCAAACCCTCCCCTGCCCCACCTGCTAACAGCAAGCCGGCTCTCCCGGCAGAGGCCCTGGGGATACAGTCTGAACTGCGACTTTGCATGCATGGACAGCAGTCTCACAGAAAAAAATGGGTTCTTTAAAAGGACGGAGCCTGTAGAGGGCTGGGCGGCTCCATGCCCGACATGCCAGCGAAACAGACCTCCCATGCTAGGCAGGGTCTTCGAAATGAGCAAAAGAGGGGAGGGAGGCCCAGGGGAAGAGGACCAAAGTGGATTTCCCGCGTTGAAGCAGGCATGAGTCCAGAGCAGAGACCAGCAGTGTGTCGCCCGGGAGTGCCGCGCGGGTCCCTGTCACACATAAGCAACCCAGATGTGGCCCCGAGCGTGTCCTCCTACCTTCGCCTCCGAGGACAGGTGTCTGTGGTTCTGAGTAAAAGGCCTAATATCCACTTTGGGCTTTATGTGGATTATTTTCTGTCATTTCCCTTCATTTCCGTTTCTGTCTTGCTGGCGCGGGGTTGAGCCCAGGGTCTGATGTACCTCCGGACTATACTGCCAGACCTATTTGATATTTTCTTTGGGACCCTGGACGCACTAAGTGACTGAAAGCTTCGCTAAGTCTCCGTGGCTGGCTTCGAACCTGTGCGCTCCTTGTTCTCAGCCTCCCCAGCACGGAATTTACAAGGGAGCGCCAGCCACCGCTCCCGGCTCCACTTGGGGTTTAAGCCTCCTCAGCTGTGTATGCCTGTGCTTGCGGGAGCGGCCAAGGTACCTCTCGCGAGAATGACAAATTCCTCGCGGCGCTTCACTTCCCAGCTTCCACATAGGTCAGAACAGAGGCCGTGTGTGGTGTGCTCAGTAGGCATGGCAAGGCAAAGAGTGCACTGGCATCCCTGCTTAACCTGGGGCAGCTCCGTGGAAAGGGAGGCCACCCGTTCAAACCCTCCCCCGCCCCGCCTGCTGACAGCAAGCCGGGTCCCCTGGCAGAGGCCCTGTGGAGACAGTCTGAACTGCCAGTGCGCATGCGCGGACCTCAGTCTCCCAGAAAAAATGGATTCTTTAATAGTAGGGAGCCTGGAGGGGGCTGGGGGTTCCATGCCCGACGTGCCAGCGAAACAGACCTCCCAAGCTGGGCAGGGTCTCCGAAATAAGCAAAAGAGGGGAGGGAGGCCCAGGGGAAGAGGACCAAAGTGGATTTCCCGCGTTGAAGCAGGCATGAGTCCAGAGCAGAGACCAGCAGTGTGTCGCCCGGGAGTGCCGCGAGGGTCCCTGTCACGCATAAGCAACCCAGATGCGGCCCTGGGCGTGTCCTCCTACCTTCGCCTCTGAGGACAGGTGTCTGTGGTTCTGAGTAAAAGGCCTAATATCCACTTTGGGCTTTATGTGGATTATTTTCTGTCATTTCACTTCATTTCCGTTTCTGTCTTGCTGGCGCGGGGTTGAGCCCAGGGTCTGATGTACCTCCGGACTATACTGCCAGACCTATTTGATATTTTCTTTGGGACCCTGGACGCACTAAGTGGCTGAAAGCTTCGCTAAGTCTCCGTGGCTGGCTTCGAACCTGTGCGCTCCTTGGTCTCAGCCTCCCCAGCACGGAATTTACAAGGGAGCGCCAGCCACCCCTCCCGGCTCCACTTGGGGTTTAAGCCTCCTCAGCTGTGTATGCCTGTGCTTGCGGGAGCGGCCAAGGTACCTCTCGCGAGAATGACAAATTCCTCGCGGCGCTTCACTTCCCAGCTTCCACATAGGTCAGAACAGAGGCCGTGTGTGGTGTGCTCAGTAGGCACGGCAAGGCAAAGAGTGCACTGGCATCCCTGCTTAACCTGGGGCAGCTCCGTGGAAAGGGAGGCCACCCGTTCAAACCCTCCCCTGCCCCACCTGCTAACAGCAAGCCGGCTCTCCCGGCAGAGGCCCTGGTGATACAGTCTGAACTGCGACTTCGCATGCATGGACAGCAGTATCACAGAAAAAAAATGGGTTCTTTAAAAGGAGGGAGCCTGTAGAGGGCTGGGCGGCTCCATGCCCGACATGCCAGCGAAACAGACCTTCCAAGCTGGGCAGGGTCTCTGAAATGAGCAAAAGAGGGGAGGGAGGCCCAGGGGAAGAGGACCAAAGTGGATTTCCCGCGTTGAAGCAGGCATGAGTCCAGAGCAGAGACCAGCAGTGTGTCGCCCGGGAGTGCCGCGAGGGTCCCTGTCACGCATAAGCAACCCAGATGCGGCCCTGGGCGTGTCCTCCTACCTTCGCCTCTGAGGACAGGTGTCTGTGGTTCTGAGTAAAAGGCCTAATATCCACTTTGGGCTTTATGTGGATTATTTTCTGTCATTTCCCTTCATTTCCGTTTCTGTCTTGCTGGCGCGGGGTTGAGCCCAGGGTCTGATGTACCTCCGGACTATACTGCCAGACCTATTTGATATTTTCTTTGGGACCCTGGACGCACTAAGTGACTGAAAGCTTCGCTAAGTCTCCGTGGCTGGCTTCGAACCTGTGCGCTCCTTGTTCTCAGCCTCCCCAGCACGGAATTTACAAGGGAGCGCCAGCCACCGCTCCCGGCTCCACTTGGGGTTTAAGCCTCCTCAGCTGTGTATGCCTGTGCTTGCGGGAGCGGCCAAGGTACCTCTCGCGAGAATGACAAATTCCTCGCGGCGCTTCACTTCCCAGCTTCCACATAGGTCAGAACAGAGGCCGTGTGTGGTGTGCTCAGTAGGCACGGCAAGGCAAAGAGTGCACTGGCATCCCTGCTTAACCTGGGGCAGCTCCGTGGAAAGGGAGGCCACCCGTTCAAACCCTCCCCCGCCCCGCCTGCTGACAGCAAGCCGGGTCCCCTGGCAGAGGCCCTGTGGAGACAGTCTGAACTGCCAGTGCGCATGCGCGGACCGCAGTCTCCCAGAAAAAATGGATTCTTTAATAGTAGGGAGCCTGGAGGGGGCTGGGGGTTCCATGCCCGACGTGCCAGCGAAACAGACCTCCCAAGCTGGGCAGGGTCTCCGAAATGAGCAAAAGAGGGGAGGGAGGCCCAGGGGAAGAGGACCAAAGTGGATTTCCCGCGTGGAAGCAGGCAAAGGACCAGAGCAGAGACCAACAGTGTGTCGCCCGGGAGTGCCGCGCGGGTCCCTGTCACGCATAAGCAACCCAGATGCGGCCCGGGCGTGTCCTCCTACCTTCGCCTCTGAGGACAGGCGTCTGTGGTTCTGAGTAAAAGGCCTAATATCCACTTTGGGCTTTATGTGGATTATTTTCTGTCATTTCACTTCATTTCTGTTTCTGGCTTGCTGGCGCTGGGTTGAGCCCAGGGTCTGATGTAACTCCGGACTATACTGCCAGACCTATTTGATATTTTCTTTGGGACCCTGGACGCACTAAGTGGCTGAAAGCTTCGCTAAGTCTCCGTGGCTGGCTTCGAACCTGTGCGCTCCTTGGTCTCAGCCTCCCCAGCACGGAATTTACAAGGGAGCGCCAGCCACCCCTCCCGGCTCCACTTGGGGTTTAAGCCTCCTCAGCTGTGTATGCCTGTGCTTGCGGGAGCGGCCAAGGTACCTCTCGCGAGAATGACAAATTCCTCGCGGCGCTTCACTTCCCAGCTTCCACATAGGTCAGAACAGAGGCCGTGTGTGGTGTGCTCAGTAGGCACGGCAAGGCAAAGAGTGCACTGGCATCCCTGCTTAACCTGGGGCAGCTCCATGGAAAGGGAGGCCACCCGTTCAAACCCTCCCCTGCCCCACCTGCTAACAGCAAGCCGGCTCTCCCGGCAGAGGCCCTGGGGATACAGTCTGAACTGCGACTTCGCATGCATGGACAGCAGTCTCACAGAAAAAAATGGGTTCTTTAAAAGGAGGGAGCCTGTAGAGGGCTGGGCGGCTCCATGCCCGACATGCCAGCGAAACAGACCTCCCAAGCTGGGCAGGGTCTCTGAAATGAGCAAAAGAGGGGAGGGAGGCCCAGGGGAAGAGGACCAAAGTGGATTTCCCGCGTTGAAGCAGGCATGAGTCCAGAGCAGAGACCAGCAGTGTGTCGCCCGGGAGTGCCGCGCGGGTCCCTGTCACACATAAGCAACCCAGATGTGGCCCCAAGCGTGTCCTCCTACCTTCGCCTCCGAGGACAGGTGTCTGTGGTTCTGAGTAAAAGGCCTAATATCCACTTTGGGCTTTATGTGGATTATTTTCTGTCATTTCACTTCATTTCCGTTTCTGTCTTGCTGGCGCTGGCTTGAGCCCAGGGTCTGATGTACCTCCGGACTATACTGCCAGACCTATTTGATATTTTCTTTGGGACCCTGGACGCACTAAGTGGCTGAAAGCTTCGCTAAATCTCCGTGGCTGGCTTCGAACCTGTGCGCTCCTTGGTCTCAGCCTCCCCAGCATGGAATTTACAAGGGAGCGCCAGCCACCCCTCCCGGCTCCACTTGGGGTTTAAGCCTCCTCAGCTGTGTATGCCTGTGCTTGCGGCAGCAGCCAAGGTACCTCTCGCGAGAATGACAAATTCCTCGCGGCGCTTCACTTCCCAGCTTCCACATAGGTCAGAACAGAGGCCGTGTGTGGTGTGCTCAGTAGGCACGGCAAGGCAAAGAGTGCACTGGCATCCCTGCTTAACCTGGGGCAGCTCCGTGGAAAGGGAGGCCACCCGTTCTACCCCTCCCCCGCCCCGCCTGCTGACAGCAAGCCGGGTCCCCTGGCAGAGGCCCTGTGGAGACAGTCTGAACTGCCAGTGCGCATGCGCGGACCGCAGTCTCCCAGAAAAAATGGATTCTTTAATAGTAGGGAGCCTGGAGGGGGCTGGGGGTTCCATGCCCGACGTGCCAGCGAAACAGACCTCCCAAGCTGGGCAGGGTCTCCGAAATGAGCAAAAGCGGGGAGGGAGGCCCAGGGGAAGAGGACCAAAGTGGATTTCCCGCGTGGAAGCAGGCAAAGGACCAGAGCAGAGACCAACAGTGTGTCGCCCGGGAGTGCCGCGCGGGTCCCTGGCACGCATAAGCAACCCAGATGCGGCCCGGGCGTGTCCTCCTACCTTCGCCTCTGAGGACAGGCGTCTGTGGTTCTGAGTAAAAGGCCTAATATCCACTTTGGGCTTTATGTGGATTATTTTCTGTCATTTCACTTCATTTCTGTTTCTGTCTTGCTGGCGCTGGGTTGAGCCCAGGGTCTGATGTAACTCCGGTTATACTGCCAGACCTATTTGATATTTTCTTTGGGACCCTGGACGCACTAAGTGGCTGAAAGCTTCGCTAAGTCTCCGTGGCTGGCTTCGAACCTGTGCGCTCCTTGGTCTCAGCCTCCCCAGCACGGAATTTACAAGGGAGCGCCAGCCACCCCTCCCGGCTCCACTTGGGGTTTAAGCCTCCTCAGCTGTGTATGCCTGTGCTTGCGGGAGCGGCCAAGGTACCTCTCGCGAGAATGACAAATTCCTCGCGGCGCTTCACTTCCCAGCTTCCACATAGGTCAGAACAGAGGCCATGTGTGGTGTGCTCAGTAGGCACGGCAAGGCAAAGAGTGCACTGGCATCCCTGCTTAACCTGGGGCAGCTCCGTGGAAAGGGAGGCCTCCCGTTCAAACCCTCCCCTGCCCCACCTGCTAACAGCAAGCCGGCTCTCCGGGCAGAGGCCCTGGGGATACAGTCTGAACTGCGACTGTCCATGCATGGACAGCAGTCTCACAGAAAAAATGGGTTCTTTAAAAGGAGGGAGCCTGTAGAGGGCTGGGCGGCTCCATGCCAGACATGCCAGCGAAACAGACCTCCCAAGCTGGGCAGGGTCTCTGAAATGAGCAAAAGAGGGGAGGGAGGCCCAGGGGAAGAGGACCAAAGTGGATTTCCCGCGTTGAAGCAGGCATGAGTCCAGAGCAGAGACCAGCAGTGTGTCGCCCGGGAGTGCCTCGCGGTTCCCTGTCACGCATAAGCAACCCAGATGCGGCCCCGGGCGTGTCCTCCTACCTTCGCCTCTGAGGACAGGCGTCTGTGGTTCTGAGTAAAAGGCCTAATATCCACTTTGGGCTTTATGTGGATTATTTTCTGTCATTTCACTTCATTTCCATTTCTGTCTTGCTGGCGCTGGGTTGAGCCCAGGGTCTGATGTAACTCCGGTTATACTGCCAGACCTATTTGATATTTTCTTTGGGACCCTGGACGCACTAAGTGGCTGAAAGCTTCCCTGAGTCGCCTAGGCTGGCTTCGAACCTGTGCGCTCCTTGGTCTCAGCCTCCCCAGCACGGAATTTACAAGGGAGCGCCAGCCACCCCTCCCGGCTCCTCTTGGGGTTTATGCCTCCTCAGCTGTGTATGCCTGTGCCTGCGGGAGCGGCCACGGGACCTCTCAGGAGAATGACAAATTACTCCCGGCGCTTCACTTCCCAGCTTCCACATAGGGCAGAACCGAGGCCGTGTGTGGTGTGCTCAGTAGGCACGGCAAGGCAAAGAGTGCACTGGCATCCCTGCTTAACCTGGGGCAGCTCCGTGGAAAGGGAGGCCACCCGTTCAAACCCTCCCTTGCCCCACCTGCTAACAGCAAGCCGGCTCTCCAGGCAGAGGCCCTGGGGATACAGTCTGAACTGCGCCTTCGCATGCATGCACAGCAGTCTCACAGAAAAAAATGGGTTCTTTAAAAGGAGGGAGCCTGTAGAGGGCTGGGCGGCTCCATGCCCGACATGCCAGCGAAACAGACCTCCCAAGCTGGGCAGGGTCTCTGAAATGAGCAAAAGAGGGGAGGGAGGCCCAGGGGAAGAGGACCAAAGTGGATTTCCTGCGTTGAAGCAGGCATGAGTCCAGAGCAGAGACAAGCAGTGTGTCGCCCGGGAGTGCCTCGTGGGTCCCTGTCACGCATAAGCAACCCAGATGCGGCCCGGGCGTGTCCTCCTACCTTCGCCTCTGAGGACAGGCGTCTGTGGTTCTGAGTAAAAGGCCTAATATCCACTTTGGGCTTTATGTGGATTATTTTCTGTCATTTCACTTCATTTCCGTTTCTGTCTTGCTGGCGCTGGGTTGAGCCCTGGGTCTGATGTAACTCCGGACTATACTGCCAGATCTATTTGATATTTTCTTTGGGACCCTGGACGCACTAAGTGGCTGAAAGCTTCGCTAAGTCTCCGTGGCTGGCTTCGAACCTGTGCGCTCCTTGGTCTCAGCCTCCCCAGCATGGAATTTACAAGGGAGCGCCAGCCACCCCTCCCGGCTCCACTTGGGGTTTAAGCCTCCTCAGCTGTGTATGCCTGTGCTTGCGGCAGCAGCCAAGGTACCTCTCGCGAGAATGACAAATTCCTCGCGGCGCTTCACTTCCCAGCTTCCACATAGGTCAGAACAGAGGCCGTGTGTGGTGTGCTCAGTAGGCACGGCAAGGCAAAGAGTGCACTGGCATCCCTGCTTAACCTGGGGCAGCTCCGTGGAAAGGGAGGCCACCCGTTCTACCCCTCCCCCGCCCCGCCTGCTGACAGCAAGCCGGGTCCCCTGGCAGAGGCCCTGTGGAGACAGTCTGAACTGCCAGTGCGCATGCGCGGACCGCAGTCTCCCAGAAAAAATGGATTCTTTAATAGTAGGGAGCCTGGAGGGGGCTGGGGGTTCCATGCCCGACGTGCCAGCGAAACAGACCTCCCAAGCTGGGCAGGGTCTCTGAAATGAGCAAAAGCGGGGAGGGAGGCCCAGGGGAAGAGGACCAAAGTGGATTTCCCGCGTGGAAGCAGGCAAAGGACCAGAGCAGAGACCAACAGTGTGTCGCCCGGGAGTGCCGCGCGGGTCCCTGGCACGCATAAGCAACCCAGATGCGGCCCGGGCGTGTCCTCCTACCTTCGCCTCTGAGGACAGGCGTCTGTGGTTCTGAGTAAAAGGCCTAATATCCACTTTGGGCTTTATGTGGATTATTTTCTGTCATTTCACTTCATTTCTGTTTCTGGCTTGCTGGCGCTGGGTTGAGCCCAGGGTCTGATGTAACTCCGGTTATACTGCCAGACCTATTTGATATTTTCTTTGGGACCCTGGACGCACTAAGTGGCTGAAAGCTTCGCTAAGTCTCCGTGGCTGGCTTCGAACCTGTGCGCTCCTTGGTCTCAGCCTCCCCAGCACGGAATTTACAAGGGAGCGCCAGCCACCCCTCCCGGCTCCACTTGGGGTTTAAGCCTCCTCAGCTGTGTATGCCTGTGCTTGCGGGAGCGGCCAAGGTACCTCTCGCGAGAATGACAAATTCCTCGCGGCGCTTCACTTCCCAGCTTCCACATAGGTCAGAACAGAGGCCATGTGTGGTGTGCTCAGTAGGCACGGCAAGGCAAAGAGTGCACTGGCATCCCTGCTTAACCTGGGGCAGCTCCGTGGAAAGGGAGGCCTCCCGTTCAAACCCTCCCCTGCCCCACCTGCTAACAGCAAGCCGGCTCTCCGGGCAGAGGCCCTGGGGATACAGTCTGAACTGCGACTGTCCATGCATGGACAGCAGTCTCACAGAAAAAATGGGTTCTTTAAAAGGAGGGAGCCTGTAGAGGGCTGGGCGGCTCCATGCCAGACATGCCAGCGAAACAGACCTCCCAAGCTGGGCAGGGTCTCTGAAATGAGCAAAAGAGGGGAGGGAGGCCCAGGGGAAGAGGACCAAAGTGGATTTCCCGCGTTGAAGCAGGCATGAGTCCAGAGCAGAGACCAGCAGTGTGTCGCCCGGGAGTGCCTCGCGGTTCCCTGTCACGCATAAGCAACCCAGATGCGGCCCCGGGCGTGTCCTCCTACCTTCGCCTCTGAGGACAGGCGTCTGTGGTTCTGAGTAAAAGGCCTAATATCCACTTTGGGCTTTATGTGGATTATTTTCTGTCATTTCACTTCATTTCCATTTCTGTCTTGCTGGCGCTGGGTTGAGCCCAGGGTCTGATGTAACTCCGGTTATACTGCCAGACCTATTTGATATTTTCTTTGGGACCCTGGACGCACTAAGTGGCTGAAAGCTTCCCTGAGTCGCCTAGGCTGGCTTCGAACCTGTGCGCTCCTTGGTCTCAGCCTCCCCAGCACGGAATTTACAAGGGAGCGCCAGCCACCCCTCCCGGCTCCTCTTGGGGTTTATGCCTCCTCAGCTGTGTATGCCTGTGCCTGCGGGAGCGGCCACGGGACCTCTCAGGAGAATGACAAATTACTCCCGGCGCTTCACTTCCCAGCTTCCACATAGGGCAGAACCGAGGCCGTGTGTGGTGTGCTCAGTAGGCACGGCAAGGCAAAGAGTGCACTGGCATCCCTGCTTAACCTGGGGCAGCTCCGTGGAAAGGGAGGCCACCCGTTCAAACCCTCCCTTGCCCCACCTGCTAACAGCAAGCCGGCTCTCCAGGCAGAGGCCCTGGGGATACAGTCTGAACTGCGCCTTCGCATGCATGCACAGCAGTCTCACAGAAAAAAATGGGTTCTTTAAAAGGAGGGAGCCTGTAGAGGGCTGGGCGGCTCCATGCCCGACATGCCAGCGAAACAGACCTCCCAAGCTGGGCAGGGTCTCTGAAATGAGCAAAAGAGGGGAGGGAGGCCCAGGGGAAGAGGACCAAAGTGGATTTCCTGCGTTGAAGCAGGCATGAGTCCAGAGCAGAGACAAGCAGTGTGTCGCCCGGGAGTGCCTCGTGGGTCCCTGTCACGCATAAGCAACCCAGATGCGGCCCGGGCGTGTCCTCCTACCTTCGCCTCTGAGGACAGGCGTCTGTGGTTCTGAGTAAAAGGCCTAATATCCACTTTGGGCTTTATGTGGATTATTTTCTGTCATTTCACTTCATTTCCGTTTCTGTCTTGCTGGCGCTGGGTTGAGCCCTGGGTCTGATGTAACTCCGGACTATACTGCCAGATCTATTTGATATTTTCTTTGGGACCCTGGACGCACTAAGTGGCTGAAAGCTTCGCTAAGTCTCCGTGGCTGGCTTCGAACCTGTGCGCTCCTTGGTCTCAGCCTCCCCAGCACGGAATTTACAAGGGAGCGCCAGCCACCCCTCCCGGCTCCACTTGGGGTTTAAGCCTCCTCAGCTGTGTATGCCTGTGCTTGCGGGAGCGGCCAAGGTACCTCTCGCGAGAATGACAAATTCCTCGCGGCGCTTCACTTCCCAGCTTCCACATAGGTCAGAACAGAGGCCGTGTGTGGTGTGCTCAGTAGGCACGGCAAGGCAAAGAGTGCACTGGCATCCCTGCTTAACCTGGGGCAGCTCCATGGAAAGGGAGGCCACCCGTTCAAACCCTCCCCTGCCCCACCTGCTAACAGCAAGCCGGCTCTCCCGGCAGAGGCCCTGGGGATACAGTCTGAACTGCGACTTCGCATGCATGGACAGCAGTCTCACAGAAAAAAATGGGTTCTTTAAAAGGAGGGAGCCTGTAGAGGGCTGGGCGGCTCCATGCCCGACATGCCAGCGAAACAGACCTCCCAAGCTGGGCAGGGTCTCTGAAATGAGCAAAAGAGGGGAGGGAGGCCCAGGGGAAGAGGACCAAAGTGGATTTCCCGCGTTGAAGCAGGCATGAGTCCAGAGCAGAGACCAGCAGTGTGTCGCCCGGGAGTGCCGCGCGGGTCCCTGTCACACATAAGCAACCCAGATGTGGCCCCAAGCGTGTCCTCCTACCTTAGCCTCCGAGGACAGGTGTCTGTGGTTCTGAGTAAAAGGCCTAATATCCACTTTGGGCTTTATGTGGATTATTTTCTGTCATTTCACTTCATTTCCGTTTCTGTCTTGCTGGCGCTGGCTTGAGCCCAGGGTCTGATGTACCTCCGGACTATACTGCCAGACCTATTTGATATTTTCTTTGGGACCCTGGACGCACTAAGTGGCTGAAAGCTTCGCTAAATCTCCGTGGCTGGCTTCGAACCTGTGCGCTCCTTGGTCTCAGCCTCCCCAGCATGGAATTTACAAGGGAGCGCCAGCCACCCCTCCCGGCTCCACTTGGGGTTTAAGCCTCCTCAGCTGTGTATGCCTGTGCTTGCGGCAGCAGCCAAGGTACCTCTCGCGAGAATGACAAATTCCTCGCGGCGCTTCACTTCCCAGCTTCCACATAGGTCAGAACAGAGGCCGTGTGTGGTGTGCTCAGTAGGCACGGCAAGGCAAAGAGTGCACTGGCATCCCTGCTTAACCTGGGGCAGCTCCGTGGAAAGGGAGGCCACCCGTTCTACCCCTCCCCCGCCCCGCCTGCTGACAGCAAGCCGGGTCCCCTGGCAGAGGCCCTGTGGAGACAGTCTGAACTGCCAGTGCGCATGCGCGGACCGCAGTCTCCCAGAAAAAATGGATTCTTTAATAGTAGGGAGCCTGGAGGGGGCTGGGGGTTCCATGCCCGACGACCAGCGAAACAGACCTCCCAAGCTGGGCAGGGTCTCCGAAATGAGCAAAAGCGGGGAGGGAGGCCCAGGGGAAGAGGACCAAAGTGGATTTCCCGCGTGGAAGCAGGCAAAGGACCAGAGCAGAGACCAACAGTGTGTCGCCCGGGAGTGCCGCGCGGGTCCCTGGCACGCATAAGCAACCCAGATGCGGCCCGGGCGTGTCCTCCTACCTTCGCCTCTGAGGACAGGCGTCTGTGGTTCTGAGTAAAAGGCCTAATATCCACTTTGGGCTTTATGTGGATTATTTTCTGTCATTTCACTTCATTTCTGTTTCTGGCTTGCTGGCGCTGGGTTGAGCCCAGGGTCTGATGTAACTCCGGTTATACTGCCAGACCTATTTGATATTTTCTTTGGGACCCTGGACGCACTAAGTGGCTGAAAGCTTCGCTAAGTCTCCGTGGCTGGCTTCGAACCTGTGCGCTCCTTGGTCTCAGCCTCCCCAGCACGGAATTTACAAGGGAGCGCCAGCCACCCCTCCCGGCTCCACTTGGGGTTTAAGCCTCCTCAGCTGTGTATGCCTGTGCTTGCGGGAGCGGCCAAGGTACCTCTCGCGAGAATGACAAATTCCTCGCGGCGCTTCACTTCCCAGCTTCCACATAGGTCAGAACAGAGGCCATGTGTGGTGTGCTCAGTAGGCACGGCAAGGCAAAGAGTGCACTGGCATCCCTGCTTAACCTGGGGCAGCTCCGTGGAAAGGGAGGCCTCCCGTTCAAACCCTCCCCTGCCCCACCTGCTAACAGCAAGCCGGCTCTCCGGGCAGAGGCCCTGGGGATACAGTCTGAACTGCGACTGTCCATGCATGGACAGCAGTCTCACAGAAAAAATGGGTTCTTTAAAAGGAGGGAGCCTGTAGAGGGCTGGGCGGCTCCATGCCAGACATGCCAGCGAAACAGACCTCCCAAGCTGGGCAGGGTCTCTGAAATGAGCAAAAGAGGGGAGGGAGGCCCAGGGGAAGAGGACCAAAGTGGATTTCCCGCGTTGAAGCAGGCATGAGTCCAGAGCAGAGACCAGCAGTGTGTCGCCCGGGAGTGCCTCGCGGTTCCCTGTCACGCATAAGCAACCCAGATGCGGCCCCGGGCGTGTCCTCCTACCTTCGCCTCTGAGGACAGGCGTCTGTGGTTCTGAGTAAAAGGCCTAATATCCACTTTGGGCTTTATGTGGATTATTTTCTGTCATTTCACTTCATTTCCGTTTCTGTCTTGCTGGCGCTGGGTTGAGCCCAGGGTCTGATGTAACTCCGGTTATACTGCCAGACCTATTTGATATTTTCTTTGGGACCCTGGACGCACTAAGTGGCTGAAAGCTTCCCTGAGTCGCCTAGGCTGGCTTCGAACCTGTGCGCTCCTTGGTCTCAGCCTCCCCAGCACGGAATTTACAAGGGAGCGCCAGCCACCCCTCCCGGCTCCTCTTGGGGTTTATGCCTCCTCAGCTGTGTATGCCTGTGCCTGCGGGAGCGGCCACGGGACCTCTCAGGAGAATGACAAATTACTCCCGGCGCTTCACTTCCCAGCTTCCACATAGGGCAGAACCGAGGCCGTGTGTGGTGTGCTCAGTAGGCACGGCAAGGCAAAGAGTGCACTGGCATCCCTGCTTAACCTGGGGCAGCTCCGTGGAAAGGGAGGCCACCCGTTCAAACCCTCCCTTGCCCCACCTGCTAACAGCAAGCCGGCTCTCCAGGCAGAGGCCCTGGGGATACAGTCTGAACTGCGCCTTCGCATGCATGCACAGCAGTCTCACAGAAAAAAATGGGTTCTTTAAAAGGAGGGAGCCTGTAGAGGGCTGGGCGGCTCCATGCCCGACATGCCAGCGAAACAGACCTCCCAAGCTGGGCAGGGTCTCTGAAATGAGCAAAAGAGGGGAGGGAGGCCCAGGGGAAGAGGACCAAAGTGGATTTCCTGCGTTGAAGCAGGCATGAGTCCAGAGCAGAGACAAGCAGTGTGTCGCCCGGGAGTGCCTCGTGGGTCCCTGTCACGCATAAGCAACCCAGATGCGGCCCGGGCGTGTCCTCCTACCTTCGCCTCTGAGGACAGGCGTCTGTGGTTCTGAGTAAAAGGCCTAATATCCACTTTGGGCTTTATGTGGATTATTTTCTGTCATTTCACTTCATTTCCGTTTCTGTCTTGCTGGCGCTGGGTTGAGCCCTGGGTCTGATGTAACTCCGGACTATACTGCCAGATCTATTTGATATTTTCTTTGGGACCCTGGACGCACTAAGTGGCTGAAAGCTTCGCTAAGTCTCCGTGGCTGGCTTCGAACCTGTGCGCTCCTTGGTCTCAGCCTCCCCAGCATGGAATTTACAAGGGAGCGCCAGCCACCCCTCCCGGCTCCACTTGGGGTTTAAGCCTCCTCAGCTGTGTATGCCTGTGCTTGCGGCAGCAGCCAAGGTACCTCTCGCGAGAATGACAAATTCCTCGCGGCGCTTCACTTCCCAGCTTCCACATAGGTCAGAACAGAGGCCGTGTGTGGTGTGCTCAGTAGGCACGGCAAGGCAAAGAGTGCACTGGCATCCCTGCTTAACCTGGGGCAGCTCCGTGGAAAGGGAGGCCACCCGTTCTACCCCTCCCCCGCCCCGCCTGCTGACAGCAAGCCGGGTCCCCTGGCAGAGGCCCTGTGGAGACAGTCTGAACTGCCAGTGCGCATGCGCGGACCGCAGTCTCCCAGAAAAAATGGATTCTTTAATAGTAGGGAGCCTGGAGGGGGCTGGGGGTTCCATGCCCGACGTGCCAGCGAAACAGACCTCCCAAGCTGGGCAGGGTCTCTGAAATGAGCAAAAGCGGGGAGGGAGGCCCAGGGGAAGAGGACCAAAGTGGATTTCCCGCGTGGAAGCAGGCAAAGGACCAGAGCAGAGACCAGCAGTGTGTCGCCCGGGAGTGCCGCGCGGGTCCCTGGCACGCATAAGCAACCCAGATGCGGCCCGGGCGTGTCCTCCTACCTTCGCCTCTGAGGACAGGCGTCTGTGGTTCTGAGTAAAAGGCCTAATATCCACTTTGGGCTTTATGTGGATTATTTTCTGTCATTTCACTTCATTTCTGTTTCTGGCTTGCTGGCGCTGGGTTGAGCCCAGGGTCTGATGTAACTCCGGTTATACTGCCAGACCTATTTGATATTTTCTTTGGGACCCTGGACGCACTAAGTGGCTGAAAGCTTCGCTAAGTCTCCGTGGCTGGCTTCGAACCTGTGCGCTCCTTGGTCTCAGCCTCCCCAGCACGGAATTTACAAGGGAGCGCCAGCCACCCCTCCCGGCTCCACTTGGGGTTTAAGCCTCCTCAGCTGTGTATGCCTGTGCTTGCGGGAGCGGCCAAGGTACCTCTCGCGAGAATGACAAATTCCTCGCGGCGCTTCACTTCCCAGCTTCCACATAGGTCAGAACAGAGGCCATGTGTGGTGTGCTCAGTAGGCACGGCAAGGCAAAGAGTGCACTGGCATCCCTGCTTAACCTGGGGCAGCTCCGTGGAAAGGGAGGCCTCCCGTTCAAACCCTCCCCTGCCCCACCTGCTAACAGCAAGCCGGCTCTCCGGGCAGAGGCCCTGGGGATACAGTCTGAACTGCGACTGTCCATGCATGGACAGCAGTCTCACAGAAAAAATGGGTTCTTTAAAAGGAGGGAGCCTGTAGAGGGCTGGGCGGCTCCATGCCAGACATGCCAGCGAAACAGACCTCCCAAGCTGGGCAGGGTCTCTGAAATGAGCAAAAGAGGGGAGGGAGGCCCAGGGGAAGAGGACCAAAGTGGATTTCCCGCGTTGAAGCAGGCATGAGTCCAGAGCAGAGACCAGCAGTGTGTCGCCCGGGAGTGCCTCGCGGTTCCCTGTCACGCATAAGCAACCCAGATGCGGCCCCGGGCATGTCCTCCTACCTTCGCCTCTGAGGACAGGCGTCTGTGGTTCTGAGTAAAAGGCCTAATATCCACTTTGGGCTTTATGTGGATTATTTTCTGTCATTTCACTTCATTTCCATTTCTGTCTTGCTGGCGCTGGGTTGAGCCCAGGGTCTGATGTAACTCCGGTTATACTGCCAGACCTATTTGATATTTTCTTTGGGACCCTGGACGCACTAAGTGGCTGAAAGCTTCCCTGAGTCGCCTAGGCTGGCTTCGAACCTGTGCGCTCCTTGGTCTCAGCCTCCCCAGCACGGAATTTACAAGGGAGCGCCAGCCACCCCTCCCGGCTCCTCTTGGGGTTTATGTCTCCTCAGCTGTGTATGCCTGTGCCTGCGGGAGCGGCCACGGGACCTCTCAGGAGAATGACAAATTACTCCCGGCGCTTCACTTCCCAGCTTCCACATAGGGCAGAACCGAGGCCGTGTGTGGTGTGCTCAGTAGGCACGGCAAGGCAAAGAGTGCACTGGCATCCCTGCTTAACCTGGGGCAGCTCCGTGGAAAGGGAGGCCACCCGTTCAAACCCTCCCTTGCCCCACCTGCTAACAGCAAGCCGGCTCTCCAGGCAGAGGCCCTGGGGATACAGTCTGAACTGCGCCTTCGCATGCATGCACAGCAGTCTCACAGAAAAAAATGGGTTCTTTAAAAGGAGGGAGCCTGTAGAGGGCTGGGCGGCTCCATGCCCGACATGCCAGCGAAACAGACCTCCCAAGCTGGGCAGGGTCTCTGAAATGAGCAAAAGAGGGGAGGGAGGCCCAGGGGAAGAGGACCAAAGTGGATTTCCTGCGTTGAAGCAGGCATGAGTCCAGAGCAGAGACAAGCAGTGTGTCGCCCGGGAGTGCCTCGTGGGTCCCTGTCACGCATAAGCAACCCAGATGCGGCCCGGGCGTGTCCTCCTACCTTCGCCTCTGAGGACAGGCGTCTGTGGTTCTGAGTAAAAGGCCTAATATCCACTTTGGGCTTTATGTGGATTATTTTCTGTCATTTCACTTCATTTCCGTTTCTGTCTTGCTGGCGCTGGGTTGAGCCCTGGGTCTGATGTAACTCCGGACTATACTGCCAGATCTATTTGATATTTTCTTTGGGACCCTGGACGCACTAAGTGGCTGAAAGCTTCGCTAAGTCTCCGTGGCTGGCTTCGAACCTGTGCGCTCCTTGGTCTCAGCCTCCCCAGCACGGAATTTACAAGGGAGTGCCAGCCACCCCTCCCGGCTCCACTTGGGGTTTAAGCCTCCTCAGCTGTGTATGCCTGTGCTTGCGGGAGCGGCCAAGGTACCTCTCGCGAGAATGACAAATTCCTCGCGGCGCTTCACTTCCCAGCTTCCACATAGGGCAGAACCGAGGCCGTGTGTGGTGTGCTCAGTAGGCACGGCAAGGCAAAGAGTGCACTGGCATCCCTGCTTAACCTGGGGCAGCTCCGTGGAAAGGGAGGCCACCCGTTCAAACCCTCCCTTGCCCCACCTGCTAACAGCAAGCCGGCTCTCCAGGCGGAGGCCCTGGGGATACAGTCTGAACTGCGACTTCGCATGCATGCACAGCAGTCTCACAGAAAAAAATGGGTTCTTTAAAAGGAGGGAGCCTGTAGAGGGCTGGGCGGCTCCATGCCCGACATGCCAGCGAAACAGACCTCCCATGCTGGGCAGGGTCTTCGAAATGAGCAAAAGAGGGGAGGGAGGCCCAGGGGAAGAGGACCAAAGTGGATTTCCCTCGTTGAAGCAGGCATGAGTCCAGATCAGAGACCAGCAGTGTGTCGCCCGGGAGTGCCGCGCGGGTCCCTGTCACACATAAGCAACCCAGATGTGGCCCCGAGCGTGTCCTCCTACCTTCGCCTCCGAGGACAGGTGTCTGTGGTTCTGAGTAAAAGGCCTAATATCCACTTTGGGCTTTATGTGGATTATTTTCTGTCATTTCCCTTCATTTCCGTTTCTGTCTTGCTGGCGCGGGGTTGAGCCCAGGGTCTGATGTACCTCCGGACTATACTGCCAGACCTATTTGATATTTTCTTTGGGACCCTGGACGCACTAAGTGACTGAAAGCTTCGCTAAGTCTCCGTGGCTGGCTTCGAACCTGTGCGCTCCTTGTTCTCAGCCTCCCCAGCACGGAATTTACAAGGGAGCGCCAGCCACCGCTCCCGGCTCCACTTGGGGTTTAAGCCTCCTCAGCTGTGTATGCCTGTGCTTGCGGGAGCGGCCAAGGTACCTCTCGCGAGAATGACAAATTCCTCGCGGCGCTTCACTTCCCAGCTTCCACATAGGTCAGAACAGAGGCCGTGTGTGGTGTGCTCAGTAGGCACGGCAAGGCAAAGAGTGCACTGGCATCCCTGCTTAACCTGGGGCAGCTCCGTGGAAAGGGAGGCCACCCGTTCAAACCCTCCCCCGCCCCGCCTGCTGACAGCAAGCCGGGTCCCCTGGCAGAGGCCCTGTGGAGACAGTCTGAACTGCCAGTGCGCATGCGCGGACCTCAGTCTCCCAGAAAAAATGGATTCTTTAATAGTAGGGAGCCTGGAGGGGGCTGGGGGTTCCATGCCCGACGTGCCAGCGAAACAGACCTCCCAAGCTGGGCAGGGTCTCCGAAATAAGCAAAAGAGGGGAGGGAGGCCCAGGGGAAGAGGACCAAAGTGGATTTCCCGCGTTGAAGCAGGCATGAGTCCAGAGCAGAGACCAGCAGTGTGTCGCCCGGGAGTGCCGCGAGGGTCCCTGTCACGCATAAGCAACCCAGATGCGGCCCTGGGCGTGTCCTCCTACATTCGCCTCTGAGGACAGGTGTCTGTGGTTCTGAGTAAAAGGCCTAATATCCACTTTGGGCTTTATGTGGATTATTTTCTGTCATTTCACTTCATTTCCGTTTCTGTCTTGCTGGCGCGGGGTTGAGCCCAGGGTCTGATGTACCTCCGGACTATACTGCCAGACCTATTTGATATTTTCTTTGGGACCCTGGACGCACTAAGTGGCTGAAAGCTTCGCTAAGTCTCCGTGGCTGGCTTCGAACCTGTGCGCTCCTTGGTCTCAGCCTCCCCAGCACGGAATTTACAAGGGAGCGCCAGCCACCCCTCCCGGCTCCACTTGGGGTTTAAGCCTCCTCAGCTGTGTATGCCTGTGCTTGCGGGAGCGGCCAAGGTACCTCTCGCGAGAATGACAAATTCCTCGCGGCGCTTCACTTCCCAGCTTCCACATAGGTCAGAACAGAGGCCGTGTGTGGTGTGCTCAGTAGGCACGGCAAGGCAAAGAGTGCACTGGCATCCCTGCTTAACCTGGGGCAGCTCCGTGGAAAGGGAGGCCACCCGTTCAAACCCTCCCCTGCCCCACCTGCTAACAGCAAGCCGGCTCTCCCGGCAGAGGCCCTGGTGATACAGTCTGAACTGCGACTTCGCATGCATGGACAGCAGTATCACAGAAAAAAAATGGGTTCTTTAAAAGGAGGGAGCCTGTAGAGGGCTGGGCGGCTCCATGCCCGACATGCCAGCGAAACAGACCTTCCAAGCTGGGCAGGGTCTCTGAAATGAGCAAAAGAGGGGAGGGAGGCCCAGGGGAAGAGGACCAAAGTGGATTTCCCGCGTTGAAGCAGGCATGAGTCCAGAGCAGAGACCAGCAGTGTGTCGCCCGGGAGTGCCGCGAGGGTCCCTGTCACGCATAAGCAACCCAGATGCGGCCCTGGGCGTGTCCTCCTACCTTCGCCTCTGAGGACAGGTGTCTGTGGTTCTGAGTAAAAGGCCTAATATCCACTTTGGGCTTTATGTGGATTATTTTCTGTCATTTCCCTTCATTTCCGTTTCTGTCTTGCTGGCGCGGGGTTGAGCCCAGGGTCTGATGTACCTCCGGACTATACTGCCAGACCTATTTGATATTTTCTTTGGGACCCTGGACGCACTAAGTGACTGAAAGCTTCGCTAAGTCTCCGTGGCTGGCTTCGAACCTGTGCGCTCCTTGTTCTCAGCCTCCCCAGCACGGAATTTACAAGGGAGCGCCAGCCACCGCTCCCGGCTCCACTTGGGGTTTAAGCCTCCTCAGCTGTGTATGCCTGTGCTTGCGGGAGCGGCCAAGGTACCTCTCGCGAGAATGACAAATTCCTCGCGGCGCTTCACTTCCCAGCTTCCACATAGGTCAGAACAGAGGCCGTGTGTGGTGTGCTCAGTAGGCACGGCAAGGCAAAGAGTGCACTGGCATCCCTGCTTAACCTGGGGCAGCTCCGTGGAAAGGGAGGCCACCCGTTCAAACCCTCCCCCGCCCCGCCTGCTGACAGCAAGCCGGGTCCCCTGGCAGAGGCCCTGTGGAGACAGTCTGAACTGCCAGTGCGCATGCGCGGACCGCAGTCTCCCAGAAAAAATGGATTCTTTAATAGTAGGGAGCCTGGAGGGGGCTGGGGGTTCCATGCCCGACGTGCCAGCGAAACAGACCTCCCAAGCTGGGCAGGGTCTCCGAAATGAGCAAAAGAGGGGAGGGAGGCCCAGGGGAAGAGGACCAAAGTGGATTTCCCGCGTGGAAGCAGGCAAAGGACCAGAGCAGAGACCAACAGTGTGTCGCCCGGGAGTGCCGCGCGGGTCCCTGTCACGCATAAGCAACCCAGATGCGGCCCGGGCGTGTCCTCCTACCTTCGCCTCTGAGGACAGGCGTCTGTGGTTCTGAGTAAAAGGCCTAATATCCACTTTGGGCTTTATGTGGATTATTTTCTGTCATTTCACTTCATTTCTGTTTCTGGCTTGCTGGCGCTGGGTTGAGCCCAGGGTCTGATGTAACTCCGGACTATACTGCCAGACCTATTTGATATTTTCTTTGGGACCCTGGACGCACTAAGTGGCTGAAAGCTTCGCTAAGTCTCCGTGGCTGGCTTCGAACCTGTGCGCTCCTTGGTCTCAGCCTCCCCAGCACGGAATTTACAAGGGAGCGCCAGCCACCCCTCCCGGCTCCACTTGGGGTTTAAGCCTCCTCAGCTGTGTATGCCTGTGCTTGCGGGAGCGGCCAAGGTACCTCTCGCGAGAATGACAAATTCCTCGCGGCGCTTCACTTCCCAGCTTCCACATAGGTCAGAACAGAGGCCGTGTGTGGTGTGCTCAGTAGGCACGGCAAGGCAAAGAGTGCACTGGCATCCCTGCTTAACCTGGGGCAGCTCCGTGGAAAGGGAGGCCACCCGTTCAAACCCTCACCCGGCCCGCCTGCTGACAGCAAGCCGGGTCCCCTGTCAGAGGCCCTGTGGAGACAGTCTGAACTGCCAGTGCACATGCGTGGACCGCAGTCTCCTAGAAAAAATGGATTCTTTAACAGTAGGGAGCCTGGAGAGGGCTGGGGGTTCCATGCCCGACATGCCAGCGAAACAGACCTCCCAAGCTGGGCAGGGTCTCTGAAATGAGCAAAAGAGGGGAGGGAGGCCCAGGGGAAGAGGACCAAAGTGGATTTCCCGCGTTGAAGCAGGCATGAGTCCAGAGCAGAGACCAGCAGTGTGTCGCCCGGGAGTGCCTCGCGGGTCCCTGTCAAGCATAAGCAACCCAGATGCGGCCCGGGCGTGTCTTCCTACCTTCGCCTCTGAGGACAGGCGTCTGTGGTTCTGAGTAAAAGGCCTAATATCCACTTTGGGCTTTATGTGGATTATTTTCTGTCATTTCACTTCATTTCCGTTTCTGTCTTGCTGGCGGTGGGTTGAACCCAGGGTCTGATGTAACTCCGGACTATACTGCCAGACCTATTTGATATTTTCTTTGGGACCCTGGATGCACTAAGTGGCTGAAAGCTTCGCTAAGTCTCCGTGGCTGGCTTCGAACCAGTGCGCTCCTTGGTCTCAGCCTCCCCAGCACGGAATTTACAAGGGAACGCCAGCCACCCCTCCCGGCTCCTCTTGGAATTTAAGCCTCCTCAGCTGTGTATGCCTGTGCCTGCGGGAGCGGCCATGGGACCTCTCAGGAGAATGACAAATTACTCTCGGCGCTTCACTTCCCAGCTTCCACATAGGGCAGAACAGAGGCCGTGTGTGGTGTGCTCAGTAGGCACGGCAAGGCAAAGAGTGCACTGGCATCCCTGCTTAACCTGGGGCAGCTCCGTGGAAAGGGAGGCCTCCCGTTCAAACCCTCCCCTGCCCCACCTGCTAACAGCAAGCCGGCTCTCCGGGCAGAGGCCCTGGGGATACAGTCTGAACTGCGACTGCCCATGCATGGACAGCAGTCTCACAGAAAAAAATGGGTTCTTTAAAAGGAGGGAGCCTGTAGAGGGCTGGGCGGCTCCATGCCCGACATGCCAGCGAAACAGACCTCCCATGCTGGGCAGGGTCTCCGAAATGAGCAAAAGAGGGAAGGGAGGCCCAGGGGAAGAGGACCAAAGTGGATTTCCCGCGTTGAAGCAGGCATGAGTCCAGAGCAGAGACCAGCAGTGTGTCGCCCGGGAGTGCCGCGCGGGTCCCTGTCACACATAAGCAACCCTGATGTGGCCCCGAGCGTGTCCTCCTACCTTCGCCTCCGAGGACAGGCGTCTTTGGTTCTGAGTAAAAGGCCTAATATCCACTTTGGGCTTTATGTGGATTATTTTCTGTCATTTCACTTCATTTCCGTTTGTGTCTTGCTGACGCTGGGTTGAGCCCAGGGTCTGATGTACCTCCGGACTATACTGCCAGACCTATATGATATTTGCTTTGGGAACCTGGACGCACTAAGTGGCTGAAAGCTTCGCTAAGTCTCCGTGGCTGGCTTCGAACCTGTGCGCTCCTTGGTCTCAGCCTCCCCAGCACGGAATTTACAAGGGAGCGCCAGCCACCCCTCCCGGCTCCACTTGGGGTTTAAGCCTCCTCAGCTGTGTATGCCTGTGCTTGCGGGAGCGGCCAAGGTACCTCTCGCGAGAATGACAAATTCCTCGCGGCGCTTCACTTCCCAGCTTCCACATAGGTCAGAACAGAGGCCGTGTGTGGTGTGCTCAGTAGGCACGGCAAGGCAAAGAGTGCACTTGCATCCCTGCTTAACCTGGGGCAGCTCAGTGGAAAGGGAGGCCACCCGTTCAAACCCTCCCCTGCCCCACCTGCTAACAGCAAGCCGGCTCTCCAGGCAGAGGCCCTGGGGATACAGTCTGAACTGCGACTTCGCATGCATGCACAGCAGTCTCACAGAAAAAAATGGGTTCTTTAAAAGGAGGGAGCCTGTAGAGGGCTGGGCGGATCCATGCCCGACATGCCAGCGAAACAGACCTCCCAAGCTGGGCAGGGTCTCCGAAATGAGCAAAAGAGGGGAGGGAGGCCCAGGGGAAGAGGACCAAGGTGGATTTCCCGCGTGGAAGCAGGCAAAGGACCAGAGCAGAGACCAACAGTGTGTCGCCCGGGAGTGCCACGCGGGTCCCTGTCACGCATAAGCAACCCAGATGCGGCCCGGGCGTGTCCTCCTACCTTCGCCTCTGAGGACAGGCGTCTGTGGTTCTGAGTAAAAGGCCTAATATCCACTTTGGGCTTTATGTGGATTATTTTCTGTCATTTCACTTCATTTCTGTTTCTGGCTTGCTGGCGCTGGGTTGAGCCCAGGGTCTGATGTAACTCCGGACTATACTGCCAGACCTATTTGATATTTTCTTTGGGACCCTGGACGCACTAAGTGGCTGAAAGCTTCGCTAAGTCTCCGTGGCTGGCTTCGAACCTGTGCGCTCCTTGGTCTCAGCCTCCCCAGCACGGAATTTACAAGGGAGCGCCAGCCACCCCTCCCGGCTCCACTTGGGGTTTAAGCCTCCTCAGCTGTGTATGCCTGTGCTTGCGGGAGCGGCCAAGCTACCTCTCGCGAGAATGACAAATTCCTCGCGGCGCTTCACTTCCCAGCTTCCACATAGGTCAGAACAGAGGCCGTGTGTGGTGTGCTCAGTAGGCACGGCAAGGCAAAGAGTGCACTGGCATCCCTGCTTAACCTGGGGCAGCTCCGTGGAAAGGGAGGCCACCCGTTCAAACCCTCCCCTGCCCTGCCTGCTGACAGCAAGCCGAGTCCCCTGGCAGAGGCCCTTTGGAGACAGTCTGAACTGCCAGTGCGCATGCGCGGACCGCAGTCTCCCAGAAAAAATGGATTCTTTAATAGTAGGGAGCGTTGAGAGGGCTGGGGGTTCCATGCCCGACATGCCAGCGAAACAGACCTCCCAAGCTGGGCAGGGTCTCTGAAATGAGCAAAAGAGGGGAGGGAGGCCAAGGGGCAGAGGACCAAAGTGGATTTCCCGCGTTGAAGCAGGCATGAGTCCAGAGCAGAGACCAGCAGTGTGTCGCCCGGGAGTGCCTCGCGGGTCCCTGTCACGCATAAGCAACCCAGATGCGGCCCCGGGCGTGTCCTCCTACCTTCGCCTCTGAGGACAGGCGTCTGTGGTTCTGAGTAAAAGGCCTAATATCCACTTTGGGCTTTATGTGGATTATTTTCTGTCATTTCACTTCATTTCCGTTTCTGTCTTGCTGGCGCTGGGTTGAGCCCAGGGTCTGATGTAACTCCGGTTATACTGCCAGACCTATTTGATATTTTCTTTGGGACCCTGGACGCACTAAGTGGCTGAAAGCTTCGCTAAGTCTCCGTGGCTGGCTTCGAACCTGTGCGCTCCTTGGTCTCAGCCTCCCCAGCACGGAATTTACAAGGGAGCGCCAGCCACCCCTCCCAGCTCCACTTGGGGTTTAAGCCTCCTCAGCTGTGTATGCCTGTGCTTGCGGGAGCGGCCAAGGTACCTCTCGCGAGAATGACAAATTCCTCGCGGCGCTTCACTTCCCAGCTTCCACATAGGTCAGAACAGAGGCTGTGTGTGGTGTGCTCAGTAGGCACGGCAAGGCAAAGAGTGCACTGGCATCCCTGCTTAACCTGGGGCAGCTCCGTGGAAAGGGAGGCCACCCGTTCAAACCCTCCCCTGCCCCACCTGCTAACAGCAAGCCGGCTCTCCAGGCAGAGGCCCTGGTGATACAGTCTGAACTGCGACTTCGCATGCATGCACAGCAGTCTCACAGAAAAAAATGGGTTCTTTAAAAGGAGGGAGCCTGTAGAGGGCTGGGCGGCTCCATGCCCGACATGCCAGCGAAACAGACCTCCCAAGCTGGGCAGGGTCTCTGAAATGAGCAAAAGAGGGGAGGGAGGCCCAGGGGAAGAGGACCAAAGTGGATTTCCCGCGTTGAAGCAGGCATGAGTCCAGAGCAGAGACCAGCAGTGTGTCGCCCGGGAGTGCCTCGCGGGTCCCTGTCACGCATAAGCAACCCAGATGCGGCCCCGGGCGTGTCCTCCTACCTTAGCCTCTGAGGACAGGCGTCTGTGGTTCTGAGTAAAAGGCCTAATATCCACTTTGGGCTTTATGTGGATTATTTTCTGTCATTTCACTTCATTTCAGTTTCTGTCTTGCTGGCGCTGAGTTGAGCCCAGGGTCTGATGTAACTCCGGACTATACTGCCAGACCTATTTGATATTTTCTTTGGGACCCTGGACGCACTAAGTGGCTGAAAGCTTCGCTAAGTCTCCGTGGCTGGCTTCGAACCTGTGCGCTCCTTGGTCTCAGCCTCCCCAGCACGGAATTTACAAGGGAGCGCCAGCCACCCCTCCTGGCTCCACTTGGGGTTTAAGCCTCCTCAGCTGTGTATGCCTGTGCTTGCGGGAGCGGCCAACGTACCTCTCGCGAGAATGACAAATTCCTCGTGGCGCTTCACTTCCCAGCTTCCACATAGGTCAGAACAGAGGCCGTGTGTGGTGTGCTCAGTAGGCACGGCAAGGCAAAGAGTGCACTGGCATCCCTGCTTAACCTGGGGCAGCTCCGTGGAAAGGGAGGCCACCAGTTCAAACCCTCCCCTGCCCCGCCTGCTGACAGCAAGCCGGGTCCCCTGGCAGAGGCCCTGTGGAGACAGTCTGAACTGCCAGTGCGCATGCGCGGACCGCAGTCTCCCAGAAAAAATGGATTCTTTAATAGTAGGGAGCCTGGAGGGGGCTGGGGGTTCCATGCCCGACGTGCCAGCGAAACAGACCTCCCAAGCTGGGCAGGGTCTCCGAAATGAGCAAAAGAGGGGAGGGAGGCCCAGGGGAAGAGGACCAAAGTGGATTTCCCGCGTGGAAGCAGGCAAAGGACCAGAGCAGAGACCAACAGTGTGTCGCCCGGGAGTGCCGCGCGGGTCCCCGTCACGCATAAGCAACCCAGATGCGGCCCGGGCGTGTCCTCCTACCTTCGCCTCTGAGGACAGGCGTCTGTGGTTCTGAGTAAAAGGCCTAATATCCACTTTGGGCTTTATGTGGATTATTTTCTGTCATTTCACTTCATTTCTGTTTCTGGCTTGCTGGCGCTGGGTTGAGCCCAGGGTCTGATGTAACTCCGGACTATACTGCCAGACCTATTTGATATTTTCTTTGGGACCCTGGACGCACTAAGTGGCTGAAAGCTTCGCTAAGTCTCTGTGGCTGGCTTCGAACCTGTGCGCTCCTTGGTCTCAGCCTCCCCAGCACGGAATTTACAAGGGAGCGCCAGCCACCCCTCCCGGCTCCACTTGGGGTTTAAGCCTCCTCAGCTGTGTATGCCTGTGCTTGCGGGAGCGGCCAAGGTACCTCTCGCGAGAATGACAAATTCCTCGCGGCGCTTCACTTCCCAGCTTCCACATAGGTCAGAACAGAGGCCGTGTGTGGTGTGCTCAGTAGGCACGGCAAGGCAAAGAGTGCACTGGCATCCCTGCTTAACCTGGGGCAGCTCCATGGAAAGGGAGGCCACCCGTTCAAACCCTCCCCTGCCCCACCTGCTAACAGCAAGCCGGCTCTCCCGGCAGAGGCCCTGGGGATACAGTCTGAACTGCGACTTCGCATGCATGGACAGCAGTCTCACAGAAAAAAATGGGTTCTTTAAAAGGAGGGAGCCTGTAGAGGGCTGGGCGGCTCCATGCCCGACATGCCAGCGAAACAGACCTCCCAAGCTGGGCAGGGTCTCTGAAATGAGCAAAAGAGGGGAGGGAGGCCCAGGGGAAGAGGACCAAAGTGGATTTCCCGCGTTGAAGCAGGCATGAGTCCAGAGCAGAGACCAGCAGTGTGTCGCCCGGGAGTGCCGCGCGGGTCCCTGTCACACATAAGCAACCCAGATGTGGCCCCAAGCGTGTCCTCCTACCTTCGCCTCCGAGGACAGGTGTCTGTGGTTCTGAGTAAAAGGCCTAATATCCACTTTGGGCTTTATGTGGATTATTTTCTGTCATTTCACTTCATTTCCGTTTCTGTCTTGCTGGCGCTGGCTTGAGCCCAGGGTCTGATGTACCTCCGGACTATACTGCCAGACCTATTTGATATTTTCTTTGGGACCCTGGACGCACTAAGTGGCTGAAAGCTTCGCTAAATCTCCGTAGCTGGCTTCGAACCTGTGCGCTCCTTGGTCTCAGCCTCCCCAGCACGGAATTTACAAGGGAGCGCCAGCCACCCCTCCCGGCTCCACTTGGGGTTTAAGCCTCCTCAGCTGTGTATGCCTGTGCTTGCGGCAGCAGCCAAGGTACCTCTCGCGAGAATGACAAATTCCTCGCGGCGCTTCACTTCCCAGTTTCCACATAGGTCAGAACAGAGGGCGTGTGTGGTGTGCTCAGTAGGCACGGCAAGGCAAAGAGTGCACTGGCATCCCTGCTTAACCTGGGGCAGCTCCGTGGAAAGGGAGGCCTCCCGTTCAAACCCTCCCCTGCCCCACCTGCTAACAGCAAGCCGGCTCTCCGGGCAGAGGCCCTGGGGATACAGTCTGAACTGCGACTGCCCATGCATGGACAGCAGTCTCACAGAAAAAATGGGTTCTTTAAAAGGAGGGAGCCTGTAGAGGGCTGGGCGGCTCCATGCCAGACATGCCAGCGAAACAGACCTCCCAAGCTGGGCAGGGTCTCCGAAATGAGCAAAAGAGGGGAGGGAGGCCCAGGGGAAGAGGACCAAAGTGGATTTCCCGCGTGGAAGCAGGCAAAGGACCAGAGCAGAGACCAACAGTGTGTCGCCCGGGAGTGCCGCGCGGGTCCCTGTCACGCATAAGCAACCCAGATGCGGCCCGGGCGTGTCCTCCTACCTTCGCCTCTGAGGACAGGCGTCTGTGGTTCTGAGTAAAAGGCCTAATATCCACTTTGGGCTTTATGTGGATTATTTTCTGTCATTTCACTTCATTTCTGTTTCTGGCTTGCTGGCGCTGGGTTGAGCCCAGGGTCTGATGTAACTCCGGACTATACTGCCAGACCTATTTGATATTTTCTTTGGGACCCTGGACGCACTAAGTGGCTGAAAGCTTCGCTAAGTCTCCGTGGCTGGCTTCGAACCTGTGCGCTCCTTGGTCTCAGCCTCCCCAGCACGGAATTTACAAGGGAGCGCCAGCCACCCCTCCCGGCTCCACTTGGGGTTTAAGCCTCCTCAGCTGTGTATGCCTGTGCTTGCGGGAGCGGCCAAGCTACCTCTCGCGAGAATGACAAATTCCTCGCGGCGCTTCACTTCCCAGCTTCCACATAGGTCAGAACAGAGGCCGTGTGTGGTGTGCTCAGTAGGCACGGCAAGGCAAAGAGTGCACTGGCATCCCTGCTTAACCTGGGGCAGCTCCGTGGAAAGGGAGGCCACCCGTTCAAACCCTCCCCTGCCCTGCCTGCTGACAGCAAGCCGAGTCCCCTGGCAGAGGCCCTTTGGAGACAGTCTGAACTGCCAGTGCGCATGCGCGGACCGCAGTCTCCCAGAAAAAATGGATTCTTTAATAGTAGGGAGCGTTGAGAGGGCTGGGGGTTCCATGCCCGACATGCCAGCGAAACAGACCTCCCAAGCTGGGCAGGGTCTCTGAAATGAGCAAAAGAGGGGAGGGAGGCCAAGGGGCAGAGGACCAAAGTGGATTTCCCGCGTTGAAGCAGGCATGAGTCCAGAGCAGAGACCAGCAGTGTGTCGCCCGGGAGTGCCTCGCGGGTCCCTGTCACGCATAAGCAACCCAGATGCGGCCCCGGGCGTGTCCTCCTACCTTCGCCTCTGAGGACAGGCGTCTGTGGTTCTGAGTAAAAGGCCTAATATCCACTTTGGGCTTTATGTGGATTATTTTCTGTCATTTCACTTCATTTCCGTTTCTGTCTTGCTGGCGCTGGGTTGAGCCCAGGGTCTGATGTAACTCCGGTTATACTGCCAGACCTATTTGATATTTTCTTTGGGACCCTGGACGCACTAAGTGGCTGAAAGCTTCGCTAAATCTCCGTGGCTGGCTTCGAACCTGTGCGCTCCTTGGTCTCAGCCTCCCCAGCACGGAATTTACAAGGGAGCGCCAGCCACCCCTCCCGGCTCCACTTGGGGTTTAAGCCTCCTCAGCTGTGTATGCCTGTGCTTGCGGCAGCAGCCAAGGTACCTCTCGCGAGAATGACAAATTCCTCGCGGCGCTTCACTTCCCAGCTTCCACATAGGTCAGAACAGAGGGCGTGTGTGGTGTGCTCAGTAGGCACGGCAAGGCAAAGAGTGCACTGGCATCCCTGCTTAACCTGGGGCAGCTCCGTGGAAAGGGAGGCCTCCCGTTCAAACCCTCCCCTGCCCCACCTGCTAACAGCAAGCCGGCTCTCCGGCAGAGGCCCTGGGGATACAGTCTGAACTGCGACTGCCCATGCATGGACAGCAGTCTCACAGAAAAAATGGGTTCTTTAAAAGGAGGGAGCCTGTAGAGGGCTGGGCGGCTCCATGCCAGACATGCCAGCGAAACAGACCTCCCAAGCTGGGCAGGGTCTCCGAAATGAGCAAAAGAGGGGAGGGAGGCCCAGGGGAAGAGGACCAAAGTGGATTTCCCGCGTGGAAGCAGGCAAAGGACCAGAGCAGAGACCAACAGTGTGTCGCCCGGGAGTGCCGCGCAGGTCCCTGTCACGCATAAGCAACCCAGATGCGGCCCGGGCGTGTCCTCCTACCTTCGCCTCTGAGGACAGGCGTCTGTGGTTCTGAGTAAAAGGCCTAATATCCACTTTGGGCTTTATGTGGATTATTTTCTGTCATTTCACTTCATTTCCGTTTCTGTCTTGCTGGCGCTGGGTTGAGCCCAGGGTCTGATGTAACTCCGGACTATACTGCCAGACCTATTTGATATTTTCTTTGGGACCCTGGATGCACTAAGTGGCTGAAAGCTTCGCTAAGTCTCCGTGGCTGGCTTCGAACCTGTGCGCTCCTTGGTCTCAGCCTCCCCAGCACGGAATTTACAAGGGAGCGCCAGCCACCCCTCCTGGCTCCACTTGGGGTTTAAGCCTCCTCAGCTGTGTATGCCTGTGCTTGCGGGAGCGGCCAACGTACCTCTCGCGAGAATGACAAATTCCTCGTGGCGCTTCACTTCCCAGCTTCCACATAGGTCAGAACAGAGGCCGTGTGTGGTGTGCTCAGTAGGCACGGCAAGGCAAAGAGTGCACTGGCATCCCTGCTTAACCTGGGGCAGCTCCGTGGAAAGGGAGGCCACCAGTTCAAACCCTCTCCTGCCCCGCCTGCTGACAGCAAGCCGGGTCCCCTGGCAGAGGCCCTGTGGAGACAGTCTGAACTGCCAGTGCGCATGCGCGGACCGCAGTCTCCCAGAAAAAATGGATTCTTTAATAGTAGGGAGCCTGGAGGGGGCTGGGGGTTCCATGCCCGACGTGCCAGCGAAACAGACCTCCCAAGCTGGGCAGGGTCTCCGAAATGAGCAAAAGCGGGGAGGGAGGCCCAGGGGAAGAGGACCAAAGTGGATTTCCCGCGTGGAAGCAGGCAAAGGACCAGAGCAGAGACCAACAGTGTGTCGCCCGGGAGTGCCGCGCGGGTCCCTGGCACGCATAAGCAACCCAGATGCGGCCCGGGCGTGTCCTCCTACCTTCGCCTCTGAGGACAGGCGTCTGTGGTTCTGAGTAAAAGGCCTAATATCCACTTTGGGCTTTATGTGGATTATTTTCTGTCATTTCACTTCATTTCTGTTTCTGTCTTGCTGGCGCTGGGTTGAGCCCAGGGTCTGATGTAACTCCGGTTATACTGCCAGACCTATTTGATATTTTCTTTGGGACCCTGGACGCACTAAGTGGCTGAAAGCTTCGCTAAGTCTCCGTGGCTGGCTTCGAACCTGTGCGCTCCTTGGTCTCAGCCTCCCCAGCACGGAATTTACAAGGGAGCGCCAGCCACCCCTCCCGGCTCCACTTGGGGTTTAAGCCTCCTCAGCTGTGTATGCCTGTGCTTGCGGGAGCGGCCAAGGTACCTCTCGCGAGAATGACAAATTCCTCGCGGCGCTTCACTTCCCAGCTTCCACATAGGTCAGAACAGAGGCCATGTGTGGTGTGCTCAGTAGGCACGGCAAGGCAAAGAGTGCACTGGCATCCCTGCTTAACCTGGGGCAGCTCCGTGGAAAGGGAGGCCTCCCGTTCAAACCCTCCCCTGCCCCACCTGCTAACAGCAAGCCGGCTCTCCGGGCAGAGGCCCTGGGGATACAGTCTGAACTGCGACTGTCCATGCATGGACAGCAGTCTCACAGAAAAAATGGGTTCTTTAAAAGGAGGGAGCCTGTAGAGGGCTGGGCGGCTCCATGCCAGACATGCCAGCGAAACAGACCTCCCAAGCTGGGCAGGGTCTCTGAAATGAGCAAAAGAGGGGAGGGAGGCCCAGGGGAAGAGGACCAAAGTGGATTTCCCGCGTTGAAGCAGGCATGAGTCCAGAGCAGAGACCAGCAGTGTGTCGCCCGGGAGTGCCTCGCGGTTCCCTGTCACGCATAAGCAACCCAGATGCGGCCCCGGGCGTGTCCTCCTACCTTCGCCTCTGAGGACAGGCGTCTGTGGTTCTGAGTAAAAGGCCTAATATCCACTTTGGGCTTTATGTGGATTATTTTCTGTCATTTCACTTCATTTCCATTTCTGTCTTGCTGGCGCTGGGTTGAGCCCAGGGTCTGATGTAACTCCGGTTATACTGCCAGACCTATTTGATATTTTCTTTGGGACCCTGGACGCACTAAGTGGCTGAAAGCTTCCCTGAGTCGCCTAGGCTGGCTTCGAACCTGTGCGCTCCTTGGTCTCAGCCTCCCCAGCACGGAATTTACAAGGGAGCGCCAGCCACCCCTCCCGGCTCCTCTTGGGGTTTATGCCTCCTCAGCTGTGTATGCCTGTGCCTGCGGGAGCGGCCACGGGACCTCTCAGGAGAATGACAAATTACTCCCGGCGCTTCACTTCCCAGCTTCCACATAGGGCAGAACCGAGGCCGTGTGTGGTGTGCTCAGTAGGCACGGCAAGGCAAAGAGTGCACTGGCATCCCTGCTTAACCTGGGGCAGCTCCGTGGAAAGGGAGGCCACCCGTTCAAACCCTCCCTTGCCCCACCTGCTAACAGCAAGCCGGCTCTCCAGGCAGAGGCCCTGGGGATACAGTCTGAACTGCGCCTTCGCATGCATGCACAGCAGTCTCACAGAAAAAAATGGGTTCTTTAAAAGGAGGGAGCCTGTAGAGGGCTGGGCGGCTCCATGCCCGACATGCCAGCGAAACAGACCTCCCAAGCTGGGCAGGGTCTCTGAAATGAGCAAAAGAGGGGAGGGAGGCCCAGGGGAAGAGGACCAAAGTGGATTTCCTGCGTTGAAGCAGGCATGAGTCCAGAGCAGAGACAAGCAGTGTGTCGCCCGGGAGTGCCTCGTGGGTCCCTGTCACGCATAAGCAACCCAGATGCGGCCCGGGCGTGTCCTCCTACCTTCGCCTCTGAGGACAGGCGTCTGTGGTTCTGAGTAAAAGGCCTAATATCCACTTTGGGCTTTATGTGGATTATTTTCTGTCATTTCACTTCATTTCCGTTTCTGTCTTGCTGGCGCTGGGTTGAGCCCTGGGTCTGATGTAACTCCGGACTATACTGCCAGATCTATTTGATATTTTCTTTGGGACCCTGGACGCACTAAGTGGCTGAAAGCTTCGCTAAGTCTCCGTGGCTGGCTTCGAACCTGTGCGCTCCTTGGTCTCAGCCTCCCCAGCATGGAATTTACAAGGGAGCGCCAGCCACCCCTCCCGGCTCCACTTGGGGTTTAAGCCTCCTCAGCTGTGTATGCCTGTGCTTGCGGCAGCAGCCAAGGTACCTCTCGCGAGAATGACAAATTCCTCGCGGCGCTTCACTTCCCAGCTTCCACATAGGTCAGAACAGAGGCCGTGTGTGGTGTGCTCAGTAGGCACGGCAAGGCAAAGAGTGCACTGGCATCCCTGCTTAACCTGGGGCAGCTCCGTGGAAAGGGAGGCCACCCGTTCTACCCCTCCCCCGCCCCGCCTGCTGACAGCAAGCCGGGTCCCCTGGCAGAGGCCCTGTGGAGACAGTCTGAACTGCCAGTGCGCATGCGCGGACCGCAGTCTCCCAGAAAAAATGGATTCTTTAATAGTAGGGAGCCTGGAGGGGGCTGGGGGTTCCATGCCCGACGTGCCAGCGAAACAGACCTCCCAAGCTGGGCAGGGTCTCTGAAATGAGCAAAAGCGGGGAGGGAGGCCCAGGGGAAGAGGACCAAAGTGGATTTCCCGCGTGGAAGCAGGCAAAGGACCAGAGCAGAGACCAACAGTGTGTCGCCCGGGAGTGCCGCGCGGGTCCCTGGCACGCATAAGCAACCCAGATGCGGCCCGGGCGTGTCCTCCTACCTTCGCCTCTGAGGACAGGCGTCTGTGGTTCTGAGTAAAAGGCCTAATATCCACTTTGGGCTTTATGTGGATTATTTTCTGTCATTTCACTTCATTTCTGTTTCTGGCTTGCTGGCGCTGGGTTGAGCCCAGGGTCTGATGTAACTCCGGTTATACTGCCAGACCTATTTGATATTTTCTTTGGGACCCTGGACGCACTAAGTGGCTGAAAGCTTCGCTAAGTCTCCGTGGCTGGCTTCGAACCTGTGCGCTCCTTGGTCTCAGCCTCCCCAGCACGGAATTTACAAGGGAGCGCCAGCCACCCCTCCCGGCTCCACTTGGGGTTTAAGCCTCCTCAGCTGTGTATGCCTGTGCTTGCGGGAGCGGCCAAGGTACCTCTCGCGAGAATGACAAATTCCTCGCGGCGCTTCACTTCCCAGCTTCCACATAGGTCAGAACAGAGGCCATGTGTGGTGTGCTCAGTAGGCACGGCAAGGCAAAGAGTGCACTGGCATCCCTGCTTAACCTGGGGCAGCTCCGTGGAAAGGGAGGCCTCCCGTTCAAACCCTCCCCTGCCCCACCTGCTAACAGCAAGCCGGCTCTCCGGGCAGAGGCCCTGGGGATACAGTCTGAACTGCGACTGTCCATGCATGGACAGCAGTCTCACAGAAAAAATGGGTTCTTTAAAAGGAGGGAGCCTGTAGAGGGCTGGGCGGCTCCATGCCAGACATGCCAGCGAAACAGACCTCCCAAGCTGGGCAGGGTCTCTGAAATGAGCAAAAGAGGGGAGGGAGGCCCAGGGGAAGAGGACCAAAGTGGATTTCCCGCGTTGAAGCAGGCATGAGTCCAGAGCAGAGACCAGCAGTGTGTCGCCCGGGAGTGCCTCGCGGTTCCCTGTCACGCATAAGCAACCCAGATGCGGCCCCGGGCGTGTCCTCCTACCTTCGCCTCTGAGGACAGGCGTCTGTGGTTCTGAGTAAAAGGCCTAATATCCACTTTGGGCTTTATGTGGATTATTTTCTGTCATTTCACTTCATTTCCATTTCTGTCTTGCTGGCGCTGGGTTGAGCCCAGGGTCTGATGTAACTCCGGTTATACTGCCAGACCTATTTGATATTTTCTTTGGGACCCTGGACGCACTAAGTGGCTGAAAGCTTCCCTGAGTCGCCTAGGCTGGCTTCGAACCTGTGCGCTCCTTGGTCTCAGCCTCCCCAGCACGGAATTTACAAGGGAGCGCCAGCCACCCCTCCCGGCTCCTCTTGGGGTTTATGCCTCCTCAGCTGTGTATGCCTGTGCCTGCGGGAGCGGCCACGGGACCTCTCAGGAGAATGACAAATTACTCCCGGCGCTTCACTTCCCAGCTTCCACATAGGGCAGAACCGAGGCCGTGTGTGGTGTGCTCAGTAGGCACGGCAAGGCAAAGAGTGCACTGGCATCCCTGCTTAACCTGGGGCAGCTCCGTGGAAAGGGAGGCCACCCGTTCAAACCCTCCCTTGCCCCACCTGCTAACAGCAAGCCGGCTCTCCAGGCAGAGGCCCTGGGGATACAGTCTGAACTGCGCCTTCGCATGCATGCACAGCAGTCTCACAGAAAAAAATGGGTTCTTTAAAAGGAGGGAGCCTGTAGAGGGCTGGGCGGCTCCATGCCCGACATGCCAGCGAAACAGACCTCCCAAGCTGGGCAGGGTCTCTGAAATGAGCAAAAGAGGGGAGGGAGGCCCAGGGGAAGAGGACCAAAGTGGATTTCCTGCGTTGAAGCAGGCATGAGTCCAGAGCAGAGACAAGCAGTGTGTCGCCCGGGAGTGCCTCGTGGGTCCCTGTCACGCATAAGCAACCCAGATGCGGCCCGGGCGTGTCCTCCTACCTTCGCCTCTGAGGACAGGCGTCTGTGGTTCTGAGTAAAAGGCCTAATATCCACTTTGGGCTTTATGTGGATTATTTTCTGTCATTTCACTTCATTTCCGTTTCTGTCTTGCTGGCGCTGGGTTGAGCCCTGGGTCTGATGTAACTCCGGACTATACTGCCAGATCTATTTGATATTTTCTTTGGGACCCTGGACGCACTAAGTGGCTGAAAGCTTCGCTAAGTCTCCGTGGCTGGCTTCGAACCTGTGCGCTCCTTGGTCTCAGCCTCCCCAGCACGGAATTTACAAGGGAGCGCCAGCCACCCCTCCCGGCTCCACTTGGGGTTTAAGCCTCCTCAGCTGTGTATGCCTGTGCTTGCGGGAGCGGCCAAGGTACCTCTCGCGAGAATGACAAATTCCTCGCGGCGCTTCACTTCCCAGCTTCCACATAGGTCAGAACAGAGGCCGTGTGTGGTGTGCTCAGTAGGCACGGCAAGGCAAAGAGTGCACTGGCATCCCTGCTTAACCTGGGGCAGCTCCATGGAAAGGGAGGCCACCCGTTCAAACCCTCCCCTGCCCCACCTGCTAACAGCAAGCCGGCTCTCCCGGCAGAGGCCCTGGGGATACAGTCTGAACTGCGACTTCGCATGCATGGACAGCAGTCTCACAGAAAAAAATGGGTTCTTTAAAAGGAGGGAGCCTGTAGAGGGCTGGGCGGCTCCATGCCCGACATGCCAGCGAAACAGACCTCCCAAGCTGGGCAGGGTCTCTGAAATGAGCAAAAGAGGGGAGGGAGGCCCAGGGGAAGAGGACCAAAGTGGATTTCCCGCGTTGAAGCAGGCATGAGTCCAGAGCAGAGACCAGCAGTGTGTCGCCCGGGAGTGCCGCGCGGGTCCCTGTCACACATAAGCAACCCAGATGTGGCCCCAAGCGTGTCCTCCTACCTTCGCCTCCGAGGACAGGTGTCTGTGGTTCTGAGTAAAAGGCCTAATATCCACTTTGGGCTTTATGTGGATTATTTTCTGTCATTTCACTTCATTTCCGTTTCTGTCTTGCTGGCGCTGGCTTGAGCCCAGGGTCTGATGTACCTCCGGACTATACTGCCAGACCTATTTGATATTTTCTTTGGGACCCTGGACGCACTAAGTGGCTGAAAGCTTCGCTAAATCTCCGTGGCTGGCTTCGAACCTGTGCGCTCCTTGGTCTCAGCCTCCCCAGCATGGAATTTACAAGGGAGCGCCAGCCACCCCTCCCGGCTCCACTTGGGGTTTAAGCCTCCTCAGCTGTGTATGCCTGTGCTTGCGGCAGCAGCCAAGGTACCTCTCGCGAGAATGACAAATTCCTCGCAGCGCTTCACTTCCCAGCTTCCACATAGGTCAGAACAGAGGCCGTGTGTGGTGTGCTCAGTAGGCACGGCAAGGCAAAGAGTGCACTGGCATCCCTGCTTAACCTGGGGCAGCTCCGTGGAAAGGGAGGCCACCCGTTCTACCCCTCCCCCGCCCCGCCTGCTGACAGCAAGCCGGGTCCCCTGGCAGAGGCCCTGTGGAGACAGTCTGAACTGCCAGTGCGCATGCGCGGACCGCAGTCTCCCAGAAAAAATGGATTCTTTAATAGTAGGGAGCCTGGAGGGGGCTGGGGGTTCCATGCCCGACGACCAGCGAAACAGACCTCCCAAGCTGGGCAGGGTCTCCGAAATGAGCAAAAGCGGGGAGGGAGGCCCAGGGGAAGAGGACCAAAGTGGATTTCCCGCGTGGAAGCAGGCAAAGGACCAGAGCAGAGACCAACAGTGTGTCGCCCGGGAGTGCCGCGCGGGTCCCTGGCACGCATAAGCAACCCAGATGCGGCCCGGGCGTGTCCTCCTACCTTCGCCTCTGAGGACAGGCGTCTGTGGTTCTGAGTAAAAGGCCTAATATCCACTTTGGGCTTTATGTGGATTATTTTCTGTCATTTCACTTCATTTCTGTTTCTGGCTTGCTGGCGCTGGGTTGAGCCCAGGGTCTGATGTAACTCCGGTTATACTGCCAGACCTATTTGATATTTTCTTTGGGACCCTGGACGCACTAAGTGGCTGAAAGCTTCGCTAAGTCTCCGTGGCTGGCTTCGAACCTGTGCGCTCCTTGGTCTCAGCCTCCCCAGCACGGAATTTACAAGGGAGCGCCAGCCACCCCTCCCGGCTCCACTTGGGGTTTAAGCCTCCTCAGCTGTGTATGCCTGTGCTTGCGGGAGCGGCCAAGGTACCTCTCGCGAGAATGACAAATTCCTCGCGGCGCTTCACTTCCCAGCTTCCACATAGGTCAGAACAGAGGCCATGTGTGGTGTGCTCAGTAGGCACGGCAAGGCAAAGAGTGCACTGGCATCCCTGCTTAACCTGGGGCAGCTCCGTGGAAAGGGAGGCCTCCCGTTCAAACCCTCCCCTGCCCCACCTGCTAACAGCAAGCCGGCTCTCCGGGCAGAGGCCCTGGGGATACAGTCTGAACTGCGACTGTCCATGCATGGACAGCAGTCTCACAGAAAAAATGGGTTCTTTAAAAGGAGGGAGCCTGTAGAGGGCTGGGCGGCTCCATGCCAGACATGCCAGCGAAACAGACCTCCCAAGCTGGGCAGGGTCTCTGAAATGAGCAAAAGAGGGGAGGGAGGCCCAGGGGAAGAGGACCAAAGTGGATTTCCCGCGTTGAAGCAGGCATGAGTCCAGAGCAGAGACCAGCAGTGTGTCGCCCGGGAGTGCCTCGCGGTTCCCTGTCACGCATAAGCAACCCAGATGCGGCCCCGGGCGTGTCCTCCTACCTTCGCCTCTGAGGACAGGCGTCTGTGGTTCTGAGTAAAAGGCCTAATATCCACTTTGGGCTTTATGTGGATTATTTTCTGTCATTTCACTTCATTTCCATTTCTGTCTTGCTGGCGCTGGGTTGAGCCCAGGGTCTGATGTAACTCCGGTTATACTGCCAGACCTATTTGATATTTTCTTTGGGACCCTGGACGCACTAAGTGGCTGAAAGCTTCCCTGAGTCGCCTAGGCTGGCTTCGAACCTGTGCGCTCCTTGGTCTCAGCCTCCCCAGCACGGAATTTACAAGGGAGCGCCAGCCACCCCTCCCGGCTCCTCTTGGGGTTTATGCCTCCTCAGCTGTGTATGCCTGTGCCTGCGGGAGCGGCCACGGGACCTCTCAGGAGAATGACAAATTACTCCCGGCGCTTCACTTCCCAGCTTCCACATAGGGCAGAACCGAGGCCGTGTGTGGTGTGCTCAGTAGGCACGGCAAGGCAAAGAGTGCACTGGCATCCCTGCTTAACCTGGGGCAGCTCCGTGGAAAGGGAGGCCACCCGTTCAAACCCTCCCTTGCCCCACCTGCTAACAGCAAGCCGGCTCTCCAGGCAGAGGCCCTGGGGATACAGTCTGAACTGCGCCTTCGCATGCATGCACAGCAGTCTCACAGAAAAAAATGGGTTCTTTAAAAGGAGGGAGCCTGTAGAGGGCTGGGCGGCTCCATGCCCGACATGCCAGCGAAACAGACCTCCCAAGCTGGGCAGGGTCTCTGAAATGAGCAAAAGAGGGGAGGGAGGCCCAGGGGAAGAGGACCAAAGTGGATTTCCTGCGTTGAAGCAGGCATGAGTCCAGAGCAGAGACAAGCAGTGTGTCGCCCGGGAGTGCCTCGTGGGTCCCTGTCACGCATAAGCAACCCAGATGCGGCCCGGGCGTGTCCTCCTACCTTCGCCTCTGAGGACAGGCGTCTGTGGTTCTGAGTAAAAGGCCTAATATCCACTTTGGGCTTTATGTGGATTATTTTCTGTCATTTCACTTCATTTCCGTTTCTGTCTTGCTGGCGCTGGGTTGAGCCCTGGGTCTGATGTAACTCCGGACTATACTGCCAGATCTATTTGATATTTTCTTTGGGACCCTGGACGCACTAAGTGGCTGAAAGCTTCGCTAAGTCTCCGTGGCTGGCTTCGAACCTGTGCGCTCCTTGGTCTCAGCCTCCCCAGCATGGAATTTACAAGGGAGCGCCAGCCACCCCTCCCGGCTCCACTTGGGGTTTAAGCCTCCTCAGCTGTGTATGCCTGTGCTTGCGGCAGCAGCCAAGGTACCTCTCGCGAGAATGACAAATTCCTCGCGGCGCTTCACTTCCCAGCTTCCACATAGGTCAGAACAGAGGCCGTGTGTGGTGTGCTCAGTAGGCACGGCAAGGCAAAGAGTGCACTGGCATCCCTGCTTAACCTGGGGCAGCTCCGTGGAAAGGGAGGCCACCCGTTCTACCCCTCCCCCGCCCCGCCTGCTGACAGCAAGCCGGGTCCCCTGGCAGAGGCCCTGTGGAGACAGTCTGAACTGCCAGTGCGCATGCGCGGACCGCAGTCTCCCAGAAAAAATGGATTCTTTAATAGTAGGGAGCCTGGAGGGGGCTGGGGGTTCCATGCCCGACGTGCCAGCGAAACAGACCTCCCAAGCTGGGCAGGGTCTCTGAAATGAGCAAAAGCGGGGAGGGAGGCCCAGGGGAAGAGGACCAAAGTGGATTTCCCGCGTGGAAGCAGGCAAAGGACCAGAGCAGAGACCAGCAGTGTGTCGCCCGGGAGTGCCGCGCGGGTCCCTGGCACGCATAAGCAACCCAGATGCGGCCCGGGCGTGTCCTCCTACCTTCGCCTCTGAGGACAGGCGTCTGTGGTTCTGAGTAAAAGGCCTAATATCCACTTTGGGCTTTATGTGGATTATTTTCTGTCATTTCACTTCATTTCTGTTTCTGGCTTGCTGGCGCTGGGTTGAGCCCAGGGTCTGATGTAACTCCGGTTATACTGCCAGACCTATTTGATATTTTCTTTGGGACCCTGGACGCACTAAGTGGCTGAAAGCTTCGCTAAGTCTCCGTGGCTGGCTTCGAACCTGTGCGCTCCTTGGTCTCAGCCTCCCCAGCACGGAATTTACAAGGGAGCGCCAGCCACCCCTCCCGGCTCCACTTGGGGTTTAAGCCTCCTCAGCTGTGTATGCCTGTGCTTGCGGGAGCGGCCAAGGTACCTCTCGCGAGAATGACAAATTCCTCGCGGCGCTTCACTTCCCAGCTTCCACATAGGTCAGAACAGAGGCCATGTGTGGTGTGCTCAGTAGGCACGGCAAGGCAAAGAGTGCACTGGCATCCCTGCTTAACCTGGGGCAGCTCCGTGGAAAGGGAGGCCTCCCGTTCAAACCCTCCCCTGCCCCACCTGCTAACAGCAAGCCGGCTCTCCGGGCAGAGGCCCTGGGGATACAGTCTGAACTGCGACTGTCCATGCATGGACAGCAGTCTCACAGAAAAAATGGGTTCTTTAAAAGGAGGGAGCCTGTAGAGGGCTGGGCGGCTCCATGCCAGACATGCCAGCGAAACAGACCTCCCAAGCTGGGCAGGGTCTCTGAAATGAGCAAAAGAGGGGAGGGAGGCCCAGGGGAAGAGGACCAAAGTGGATTTCCCGCGTTGAAGCAGGCATGAGTCCAGAGCAGAGACCAGCAGTGTGTCGCCCGGGAGTGCCTCGCGGTTCCCTGTCACGCATAAGCAACCCAGATGCGGCCCCGGGCATGTCCTCCTACCTTCGCCTCTGAGGACAGGCGTCTGTGGTTCTGAGTAAAAGGCCTAATATCCACTTTGGGCTTTATGTGGATTATTTTCTGTCATTTCACTTCATTTCCATTTCTGTCTTGCTGGCGCTGGGTTGAGCCCAGGGTCTGATGTAACTCCGGTTATACTGCCAGACCTATTTGATATTTTCTTTGGGACCCTGGACGCACTAAGTGGCTGAAAGCTTCCCTGAGTCGCCTAGGCTGGCTTCGAACCTGTGCGCTCCTTGGTCTCAGCCTCCCCAGCACGGAATTTACAAGGGAGCGCCAGCCACCCCTCCCGGCTCCTCTTGGGGTTTATGCCTCCTCAGCTGTGTATGCCTGTGCCTGCGGGAGCGGCCACGGGACCTCTCAGGAGAATGACAAATTACTCCCGGCGCTTCACTTCCCAGCTTCCACATAGGGCAGAACCGAGGCCGTGTGTGGTGTGCTCAGTAGGCACGGCAAGGCAAAGAGTGCACTGGCATCCCTGCTTAACCTGGGGCAGCTCCGTGGAAAGGGAGGCCACCCGTTCAAACCCTCCCTTGCCCCACCTGCTAACAGCAAGCCGGCTCTCCAGGCAGAGGCCCTGGGGATACAGTCTGAACTGCGCCTTCGCATGCATGCACAGCAGTCTCACAGAAAAAAATGGGTTCTTTAAAAGGAGGGAGCCTGTAGAGGGCTGGGCGGCTCCATGCCCGACATGCCAGCGAAACAGACCTCCCAAGCTGGGCAGGGTCTCTGAAATGAGCAAAAGAGGGGAGGGAGGCCCAGGGGAAGAGGACCAAAGTGGATTTCCTGCGTTGAAGCAGGCATGAGTCCAGAGCAGAGACAAGCAGTGTGTCGCCCGGGAGTGCCTCGTGGGTCCCTGTCACGCATAAGCAACCCAGATGCGGCCCGGGCGTGTCCTCCTACCTTCGCCTCTGAGGACAGGCGTCTGTGGTTCTGAGTAAAAGGCCTAATATCCACTTTGGGCTTTATGTGGATTATTTTCTGTCATTTCACTTCATTTCCGTTTCTGTCTTGCTGGCGCTGGGTTGAGCCCTGGGTCTGATGTAACTCCGGACTATACTGCCAGATCTATTTGATATTTTCTTTGGGACCCTGGACGCACTAAGTGGCTGAAAGCTTCGCTAAGTCTCCGTGGCTGGCTTCGAACCTGTGCGCTCCTTGGTCTCAGCCTCCCCAGCACGGAATTTACAAGGGAGTGCCAGCCACCCCTCCCGGCTCCACTTGGGGTTTAAGCCTCCTCAGCTGTGTATGCCTGTGCTTGCGGGAGCGGCCAAGGTACCTCTCGCGAGAATGACAAATTCCTCGCGGCGCTTCACTTCCCAGCTTCCACATAGGGCAGAACCGAGGCCGTGTGTGGTGTGCTCAGTAGGCACGGCAAGGCAAAGAGTGCACTGGCATCCCTGCTTAACCTGGGGCAGCTCCGTGGAAAGGGAGGCCACCCGTTCAAACCCTCCCTTGCCCCACCTGCTAACAGCAAGCCGGCTCTCCAGGCGGAGGCCCTGGGGATACAGTCTGAACTGCGACTTCGCATGCATGCACAGCAGTCTCACAGAAAAAAATGGGTTCTTTAAAAGGAGGGAGCCTGTAGAGGGCTGGGCGGCTCCATGCCCGACATGCCAGCGAAACAGACCTCCCATGCTGGGCAGGGTCTTCGAAATGAGCAAAAGAGGGGAGGGAGGCCCAGGGGAAGAGGACCAAAGTGGATTTCCCTCGTTGAAGCAGGCATGAGTCCAGATCAGAGACCAGCAGTGTGTCGCCCGGGAGTGCCGCGCGGGTCCCTGTCACACATAAGCAACCCAGATGTGGCCCCGAGCGTGTCCTCCTACCTTCGCCTCCGAGGACAGGTGTCTGTGGTTCTGAGTAAAAGGCCTAATATCCACTTTGGGCTTTATGTGGATTATTTTCTGTCATTTCCCTTCATTTCCGTTTCTGTCTTGCTGGCGCGGGGTTGAGCCCAGGGTCTGATGTACCTCCGGACTATACTGCCAGACCTATTTGATATTTTCTTTGGGACCCTGGACGCACTAAGTGACTGAAAGCTTCGCTAAGTCTCCGTGGCTGGCTTCGAACCTGTGCGCTCCTTGTTCTCAGCCTCCCCAGCACGGAATTTACAAGGGAGCGCCAGCCACCGCTCCCGGCTCCACTTGGGGTTTAAGCCTCCTCAGCTGTGTATGCCTGTGCTTGCGGGAGCGGCCAAGGTACCTCTCGCGAGAATGACAAATTCCTCGCGGCGCTTCACTTCCCAGCTTCCACATAGGTCAGAACAGAGGCCGTGTGTGGTGTGCTCAGTAGGCACGGCAAGGCAAAGAGTGCACTGGCATCCCTGCTTAACCTGGGGCAGCTCCGTGGAAAGGGAGGCCACCCGTTCAAACCCTCCCCCGCCCCGCCTGCTGACAGCAAGCCGGGTCCCCTGGCAGAGGCCCTGTGGAGACAGTCTGAACTGCCAGTGCGCATGCGCGGACCTCAGTCTCCCAGAAAAAATGGATTCTTTAATAGTAGGGAGCCTGGAGGGGGCTGGGGGTTCCATGCCCGACGTGCCAGCGAAACAGACCTCCCAAGCTGGGCAGGGTCTCCGAAATAAGCAAAAGAGGGGAGGGAGGCCCAGGGGAAGAGGACCAAAGTGGATTTCCCGCGTTGAAGCAGGCATGAGTCCAGAGCAGAGACCAGCAGTGTGTCGCCCGGGAGTGCCGCGAGGGTCCCTGTCACGCATAAGCAACCCAGATGCGGCCCTGGGCGTGTCCTCCTACCTTCGCCTCTGAGGACAGGTGTCTGTGGTTCTGAGTAAAAGGCCTAATATCCACTTTGGGCTTTATGTGGATTATTTTCTGTCATTTCACTTCATTTCCGTTTCTGTCTTGCTGGCGCGGGGTTGAGCCCAGGGTCTGATGTACCTCCGGACTATACTGCCAGACCTATTTGATATTTTCTTTGGGACCCTGGACGCACTAAGTGGCTGAAAGCTTCGCTAAGTCTCCGTGGCTGGCTTCGAACCTGTGCGCTCCTTGGTCTCAGCCTCCCCAGCACGGAATTTACAAGGGAGCGCCAGCCACCCCTCCCGGCTCCACTTGGGGTTTAAGCCTCCTCAGCTGTGTATGCCTGTGCTTGCGGGAGCGGCCAAGGTACCTCTCGCGAGAATGACAAATTCCTCGCGGCGCTTCACTTCCCAGCTTCCACATAGGTCAGAACAGAGGCCGTGTGTGGTGTGCTCAGTAGGCACGGCAAGGCAAAGAGTGCACTGGCATCCCTGCTTAACCTGGGGCAGCTCCGTGGAAAGGGAGGCCACCCGTTCAAACCCTCCCCTGCCCCACCTGCTAACAGCAAGCCGGCTCTCCCGGCAGAGGCCCTGGTGATACAGTCTGAACTGCGACTTCGCATGCATGGACAGCAGTATCACAGAAAAAAAATGGGTTCTTTAAAAGGAGGGAGCCTGTAGAGGGCTGGGCGGCTCCATGCCCGACATGCCAGCGAAACAGACCTTCCAAGCTGGGCAGGGTCTCTGAAATGAGCAAAAGAGGGGAGGGAGGCCCAGGGGAAGAGGACCAAAGTGGATTTCCCGCGTTGAAGCAGGCATGAGTCCAGAGCAGAGACCAGCAGTGTGTCGCCCGGGAGTGCCGCGAGGGTCCCTGTCACGCATAAGCAACCCAGATGCGGCCCTGGGCGTGTCCTCCTACCTTCGCCTCTGAGGACAGGTGTCTGTGGTTCTGAGTAAAAGGCCTAATATCCACTTTGGGCTTTATGTGGATTATTTTCTGTCATTTCCCTTCATTTCCGTTTCTGTCTTGCTGGCGCGGGGTTGAGCCCAGGGTCTGATGTACCTCCGGACTATACTGCCAGACCTATTTGATATTTTCTTTGGGACCCTGGACGCACTAAGTGACTGAAAGCTTCGCTAAGTCTCCGTGGCTGGCTTCGAACCTGTGCGCTCCTTGTTCTCAGCCTCCCCAGCACGGAATTTACAAGGGAGCGCCAGCCACCGCTCCCGGCTCCACTTGGGGTTTAAGCCTCCTCAGCTGTGTATGCCTGTGCTTGCGGGAGCGGCCAAGGTACCTCTCGCGAGAATGACAAATTCCTCGCGGCGCTTCACTTCCCAGCTTCCACATAGGTCAGAACAGAGGCCGTGTGTGGTGTGCTCAGTAGGCACGGCAAGGCAAAGAGTGCACTGGCATCCCTGCTTAACCTGGGGCAGCTCCGTGGAAAGGGAGGCCACCCGTTCAAACCCTCCCCCGCCCCGCCTGCTGACAGCAAGCCGGGTCCCCTGGCAGAGGCCCTGTGGAGACAGTCTGAACTGCCAGTGCGCATGCGCGGACCGCAGTCTCCCAGAAAAAATGGATTCTTTAATAGTAGGGAGCCTGGAGGGGGCTGGGGGTTCCATGCCCGACGTGCCAGCGAAACAGACCTCCCATGCTGGGCAGGGTCTCCGAAATGAGCAAAAGAGGGGAGGGAGGCCCAGGGGAAGAGGACCAAAGTGGATTTCCCGCGTGGAAGCAGGCAAAGGACCAGAGCAGAGACCAACAGTGTGTCGCCCGGGAGTGCCGCGCGGGTCCCTGTCACGCATAAGCAACCCAGATGCGGCCCGGGCGTGTCCTCCTACCTTCGCCTCTGAGGACAGGCGTCTGTGGTTCTGAGTAAAAGGCCTAATATCCACTTTGGGCTTTATGTGGATTATTTTCTGTCATTTCACTTCATTTCTGTTTCTGGCTTGCTGGCGCTGGGTTGAGCCCAGGGTCTGATGTAACTCCGGACTATACTGCCAGACCTATTTGATATTTTCTTTGGGACCCTGGACGCACTAAGTGGCTGAAAGCTTCGCTAAGTCTCCGTGGCTGGCTTCGAACCTGTGCGCTCCTTGGTCTCAGCCTCCCCAGCACGGAATTTACAAGGGAGCGCCAGCCACCCCTCCCGGCTCCACTTGGGGTTTAAGCCTCCTCAGCTGTGTATGCCTGTGCTTGCGGGAGCGGCCAAGGTACCTCTCGCGAGAATGACAAATTCCTCGCGGCGCTTCACTTCCCAGCTTCCACATAGGTCAGAACAGAGGCCGTGTGTGGTGTGCTCAGTAGGCACGGCAAGGCAAAGAGTGCACTGGCATCCCTGCTTAACCTGGGGCAGCTCCGTGGAAAGGGAGGCCACCCGTTCAAACCCTCACCCGGCCCGCCTGCTGACAGCAAGCCGGGTCCCCTGTCAGAGGCCCTGTGGAGACAGTCTGAACTGCCAGTGCACATGCGTGGACCGCAGTCTCCTAGAAAAAATGGATTCTTTAACAGTAGGGAGCCTGGAGAGGGCTGGGGGTTCCATGCCCGACATGCCAGCGAAACAGACCTCCCAAGCTGGGCAGGGTCTCTGAAATGAGCAAAAGAGGGGAGGGAGGCCCAGGGGAAGAGGACCAAAGTGGATTTCCCGCGTTGAAGCAGGCATGAGTCCAGAGCAGAGACCAGCAGTGTGTCGCCCGGGAGTGCCTCGCGGGTCCCTGTCAAGCATAAGCAACCCAGATGCGGCCCGGGCGTGTCTTCCTACCTTCGCCTCTGAGGACAGGCGTCTGTGGTTCTGAGTAAAAGGCCTAATATCCACTTTGGGCTTTATGTGGATTATTTTCTGTCATTTCACTTCATTTCCGTTTCTGTCTTGCTGGCGGTGGGTTGAACCCAGGGTCTGATGTAACTCCGGACTATACTGCCAGACCTATTTGATATTTTCTTTGGGACCCTGGATGCACTAAGTGGCTGAAAGCTTCGCTAAGTCTCCGTGGCTGGCTTCGAACCAGTGCGCTCCTTGGTCTCAGCCTCCCCAGCACGGAATTTACAAGGGAACGCCAGCCACCCCTCCCGGCTCCTCTTGGAATTTAAGCCTCCTCAGCTGTGTATGCCTGTGCCTGCGGGAGCGGCCATGGGACCTCTCAGGAGAATGACAAATTACTCTCGGCGCTTCACTTCCCAGCTTCCACATAGGGCAGAACAGAGGCCGTGTGTGGTGTGCTCAGTAGGCACGGCAAGGCAAAGAGTGCACTGGCATCCCTGCTTAACCTGGGGCAGCTCCGTGGAAAGGGAGGCCTCCCGTTCAAACCCTCCCCTGCCCCACCTGCTAACAGCAAGCCGGCTCTCCGGGCAGAGGCCCTGGGGATACAGTCTGAACTGCGACTGCCCATGCATGGACAGCAGTCTCACAGAAAAAAATGGGTTCTTTAAAAGGAGGGAGCCTGTAGAGGGCTGGGCGGCTCCATGCCCGACATGCCAGCGAAACAGACCTCCCATGCTGGGCAGGGTCTCCGAAATGAGCAAAAGAGGGAAGGGAGGCCCAGGGGAAGAGGACCAAAGTGGATTTCCCGCGTTGAAGCAGGCATGAGTCCAGAGCAGAGACCAGCAGTGTGTCGCCCGGGAGTGCCGCGCGGGTCCCTGTCACACATAAGCAACCCTGATGTGGCCCCGAGCGTGTCCTCCTACCTTCGCCTCCGAGGACAGGCGTCTTTGGTTCTGAGTAAAAGGCCTAATATCCACTTTGGGCTTTATGTGGATTATTTTCTGTCATTTCACTTCATTTCCGTTTGTGTCTTGCTGACGCTGGGTTGAGCCCAGGGTCTGATGTACCTCCGGACTATACTGCCAGACCTATATGATATTTGCTTTGGGAACCTGGACGCACTAAGTGGCTGAAAGCTTCGCTAAGTCTCCGTGGCTGGCTTCGAACCTGTGCGCTCCTTGGTCTCAGCCTCCCCAGCACGGAATTTACAAGGGAGCGCCAGCCACCCCTCCCGGCTCCACTTGGGGTTTAAGCCTCCTCAGCTGTGTATGCCTGTGCTTGCGGGAGCGGCCAAGGTACCTCTCGCGAGAATGACAAATTCCTCGCGGCGCTTCACTTCCCAGCTTCCACATAGGTCAGAACAGAGGCCGTGTGTGGTGTGCTCAGTAGGCACGGCAAGGCAAAGAGTGCACTTGCATCCCTGCTTAACCTGGGGCAGCTCAGTGGAAAGGGAGGCCACCCGTTCAAACCCTCCCCTGCCCCACCTGCTAACAGCAAGCCGGCTCTCCAGGCAGAGGCCCTGGGGATACAGTCTGAACTGCGACTTCGCATGCATGCACAGCAGTCTCACAGAAAAAAATGGGTTCTTTAAAAGGAGGGAGCCTGTAGAGGGCTGGGCGGATCCATGCCCGACATGCCAGCGAAACAGACCTCCCAAGCTGGGCAGGGTCTCCGAAATGAGCAAAAGAGGGGAGGGAGGCCCAGGGGAAGAGGACCAAGGTGGATTTCCCGCGTGGAAGCAGGCAAAGGACCAGAGCAGAGACCAACAGTGTGTCGCCCGGGAGTGCCACGCGGGTCCCTGTCACGCATAAGCAACCCAGATGCGGCCCGGGCGTGTCCTCCTACCTTCGCCTCTGAGGACAGGCGTCTGTGGTTCTGAGTAAAAGGCCTAATATCCACTTTGGGCTTTATGTGGATTATTTTCTGTCATTTCACTTCATTTCTGTTTCTGGCTTGCTGGCGCTGGGTTGAGCCCAGGGTCTGATGTAACTCCGGACTATACTGCCAGACCTATTTGATATTTTCTTTGGGACCCTGGACGCACTAAGTGGCTGAAAGCTTCGCTAAGTCTCCGTGGCTGGCTTCGAACCTGTGCGCTCCTTGGTCTCAGCCTCCCCAGCACGGAATTTACAAGGGAGCGCCAGCCACCCCTCCCGGCTCCACTTGGGGTTTAAGCCTCCTCAGCTGTGTATGCCTGTGCTTGCGGGAGCGGCCAAGCTACCTCTCGCGAGAATGACAAATTCCTCGCGGCGCTTCACTTCCCAGCTTCCACATAGGTCAGAACAGAGGCCGTGTGTGGTGTGCTCAGTAGGCACGGCAAGGCAAAGAGTGCACTGGCATCCCTGCTTAACCTGGGGCAGCTCCGTGGAAAGGGAGGCCACCCGTTCAAACCCTCCCCTGCCCTGCCTGCTGACAGCAAGCCGAGTCCCCTGGCAGAGGCCCTTTGGAGACAGTCTGAACTGCCAGTGCGCATGCGCGGACCGCAGTCTCCCAGAAAAAATGGATTCTTTAATAGTAGGGAGCGTTGAGAGGGCTGGGGGTTCCATGCCCGACATGCCAGCGAAACAGACCTCCCAAGCTGGGCAGGGTCTCTGAAATGAGCAAAAGAGGGGAGGGAGGCCAAGGGGCAGAGGACCAAAGTGGATTTCCCGCGTTGAAGCAGGCATGAGTCCAGAGCAGAGACCAGCAGTGTGTCGCCCGGGAGTGCCTCGCGGGTCCCTGTCACGCATAAGCAACCCAGATGCGGCCCCGGGCGTGTCCTCCTACCTTCGCCTCTGAGGACAGGCGTCTGTGGTTCTGAGTAAAAGGCCTAATATCCACTTTGGGCTTTATGTGGATTATTTTCTGTCATTTCACTTCATTTCCGTTTCTGTCTTGCTGGCGCTGGGTTGAGCCCAGGGTCTGATGTAACTCCGGTTATACTGCCAGACCTATTTGATATTTTCTTTGGGACCCTGGACGCACTAAGTGGCTGAAAGCTTCGCTAAGTCTCCGTGGCTGGCTTCGAACCTGTGCGCTCCTTGGTCTCAGCCTCCCCAGCACGGAATTTACAAGGGAGCGCCAGCCACCCCTCCCAGCTCCACTTGGGGTTTAAGCCTCCTCAGCTGTGTATGCCTGTGCTTGCGGGAGCGGCCAAGGTACCTCTCGCGAGAATGACAAATTCCTCGCGGCGCTTCACTTCCCAGCTTCCACATAGGTCAGAACAGAGGCTGTGTGTGGTGTGCTCAGTAGGCACGGCAAGGCAAAGAGTGCACTGGCATCCCTGCTTAACCTGGGGCAGCTCCGTGGAAAGGGAGGCCACCCGTTCAAACCCTCCCCTGCCCCACCTGCTAACAGCAAGCCGGCTCTCCAGGCAGAGGCCCTGGTGATACAGTCTGAACTGCGACTTCGCATGCATGCACAGCAGTCTCACAGAAAAAAATGGGTTCTTTAAAAGGAGGGAGCCTGTAGAGGGCTGGGCGGCTCCATGCCCGACATGCCAGCGAAACAGACCTCCCAAGCTGGGCAGGGTCTCTGAAATGAGCAAAAGAGGGGAGGGAGGCCCAGGGGAAGAGGACCAAAGTGGATTTCCCGCGTTGAAGCAGGCATGAGTCCAGAGCAGAGACCAGCAGTGTGTCGCCCGGGAGTGCCTCGCGGGTCCCTGTCACGCATAAGCAACCCAGATGCGGCCCCGGGCGTGTCCTCCTACCTTAGCCTCTGAGGACAGGCGTCTGTGGTTCTGAGTAAAAGGCCTAATATCCACTTTGGGCTTTATGTGGATTATTTTCTGTCATTTCACTTCATTTCAGTTTCTGTCTTGCTGGCGCTGAGTTGAGCCCAGGGTCTGATGTAACTCCGGACTATACTGCCAGACCTATTTGATATTTTCTTTGGGACCCTGGACGCACTAAGTGGCTGAAAGCTTCGCTAAGTCTCCGTGGCTGGCTTCGAACCTGTGCGCTCCTTGGTCTCAGCCTCCCCAGCACGGAATTTACAAGGGAGCGCCAGCCACCCCTCCTGGCTCCACTTGGGGTTTAAGCCTCCTCAGCTGTGTATGCCTGTGCTTGCGGGAGCGGCCAACGTACCTCTCGCGAGAATGACAAATTCCTCGTGGCGCTTCACTTCCCAGCTTCCACATAGGTCAGAACAGAGGCCGTGTGTGGTGTGCTCAGTAGGCACGGCAAGGCAAAGAGTGCACTGGCATCCCTGCTTAACCTGGGGCAGCTCCGTGGAAAGGGAGGCCACCAGTTCAAACCCTCCCCTGCCCCGCCTGCTGACAGCAAGCCGGGTCCCCTGGCAGAGGCCCTGTGGAGACAGTCTGAACTGCCAGTGCGCATGCGCGGACCGCAGTCTCCCAGAAAAAATGGATTCTTTAATAGTAGGGAGCCTGGAGGGGGCTGGGGGTTCCATGCCCGACGTGCCAGCGAAACAGACCTCCCAAGCTGGGCAGGGTCTCCGAAATGAGCAAAAGAGGGGAGGGAGGCCCAGGGGAAGAGGACCAAAGTGGATTTCCCGCGTGGAAGCAGGCAAAGGACCAGAGCAGAGACCAACAGTGTGTCGCCCGGGAGTGCCGCGCGGGTCCCCGTCACGCATAAGCAACCCAGATGCGGCCCGGGCGTGTCCTCCTACCTTCGCCTCTGAGGACAGGCGTCTGTGGTTCTGAGTAAAAGGCCTAATATCCACTTTGGGCTTTATGTGGATTATTTTCTGTCATTTCACTTCATTTCTGTTTCTGGCTTGCTGGCGCTGGGTTGAGCCCAGGGTCTGATGTAACTCCGGACTATACTGCCAGACCTATTTGATATTTTCTTTGGGACCCTGGACGCACTAAGTGGCTGAAAGCTTCGCTAAGTCTCTGTGGCTGGCTTCGAACCTGTGCGCTCCTTGGTCTCAGCCTCCCCAGCACGGAATTTACAAGGGAGCGCCAGCCACCCCTCCCGGCTCCACTTGGGGTTTAAGCCTCCTCAGCTGTGTATGCCTGTGCTTGCGGGAGCGGCCAAGGTACCTCTCGCGAGAATGACAAATTCCTCGCGGCGCTTCACTTCCCAGCTTCCACATAGGTCAGAACAGAGGCCGTGTGTGGTGTGCTCAGTAGGCACGGCAAGGCAAAGAGTGCACTGGCATCCCTGCTTAACCTGGGGCAGCTCCATGGAAAGGGAGGCCACCCGTTCAAACCCTCCCCTGCCCCACCTGCTAACAGCAAGCCGGCTCTCCCGGCAGAGGCCCTGGGGATACAGTCTGAACTGCGACTTCGCATGCATGGACAGCAGTCTCACAGAAAAAAATGGGTTCTTTAAAAGGAGGGAGCCTGTAGAGGGCTGGGCGGCTCCATGCCCGACATGCCAGCGAAACAGACCTCCCAAGCTGGGCAGGGTCTCTGAAATGAGCAAAAGAGGGGAGGGAGGCCCAGGGGAAGAGGACCAAAGTGGATTTCCCGCGTTGAAGCAGGCATGAGTCCAGAGCAGAGACCAGCAGTGTGTCGCCCGGGAGTGCCGCGCGGGTCCCTGTCACACATAAGCAACCCAGATGTGGCCCCAAGCGTGTCCTCCTACCTTCGCCTCCGAGGACAGGTGTCTGTGGTTCTGAGTAAAAGGCCTAATATCCACTTTGGGCTTTATGTGGATTATTTTCTGTCATTTCACTTCATTTCCGTTTCTGTCTTGCTGGCGCTGGCTTGAGCCCAGGGTCTGATGTACCTCCGGACTATACTGCCAGACCTATTTGATATTTTCTTTGGGACCCTGGACGCACTAAGTGGCTGAAAGCTTCGCTAAATCTCCGTAGCTGGCTTCGAACCTGTGCGCTCCTTGGTCTCAGCCTCCCCAGCACGGAATTTACAAGGGAGCGCCAGCCACCCCTCCCGGCTCCACTTGGGGTTTAAGCCTCCTCAGCTGTGTATGCCTGTGCTTGCGGCAGCAGCCAAGGTACCTCTCGCGAGAATGACAAATTCCTCGCGGCGCTTCACTTCCCAGTTTCCACATAGGTCAGAACAGAGGGCGTGTGTGGTGTGCTCAGTAGGCACGGCAAGGCAAAGAGTGCACTGGCATCCCTGCTTAACCTGGGGCAGCTCCGTGGAAAGGGAGGCCTCCCGTTCAAACCCTCCCCTGCCCCACCTGCTAACAGCAAGCCGGCTCTCCGGGCAGAGGCCCTGGGGATACAGTCTGAACTGCGACTGCCCATGCATGGACAGCAGTCTCACAGAAAAAATGGGTTCTTTAAAAGGAGGGAGCCTGTAGAGGGCTGGGCGGCTCCATGCCAGACATGCCAGCGAAACAGACCTCCCAAGCTGGGCAGGGTCTCCGAAATGAGCAAAAGAGGGGAGGGAGGCCCAGGGGAAGAGGACCAAAGTGGATTTCCCGCGTGGAAGCAGGCAAAGGACCAGAGCAGAGACCAACAGTGTGTCGCCCGGGAGTGCCGCGCGGGTCCCTGTCACGCATAAGCAACCCAGATGCGGCCCGGGCGTGTCCTCCTACCTTCGCCTCTGAGGACAGGCGTCTGTGGTTCTGAGTAAAAGGCCTAATATCCACTTTGGGCTTTATGTGGATTATTTTCTGTCATTTCACTTCATTTCTGTTTCTGGCTTGCTGGCGCTGGGTTGAGCCCAGGGTCTGATGTAACTCCGGACTATACTGCCAGACCTATTTGATATTTTCTTTGGGACCCTGGACGCACTAAGTGGCTGAAAGCTTCGCTAAGTCTCCGTGGCTGGCTTCGAACCTGTGCGCTCCTTGGTCTCAGCCTCCCCAGCACGGAATTTACAAGGGAGCGCCAGCCACCCCTCCCGGCTCCACTTGGGGTTTAAGCCTCCTCAGCTGTGTATGCCTGTGCTTGCGGGAGCGGCCAAGCTACCTCTCGCGAGAATGACAAATTCCTCGCGGCGCTTCACTTCCCAGCTTCCACATAGGTCAGAACAGAGGCCGTGTGTGGTGTGCTCAGTAGGCACGGCAAGGCAAAGAGTGCACTGGCATCCCTGCTTAACCTGGGGCAGCTCCGTGGAAAGGGAGGCCACCCGTTCAAACCCTCCCCTGCCCTGCCTGCTGACAGCAAGCCGAGTCCCCTGGCAGAGGCCCTTTGGAGACAGTCTGAACTGCCAGTGCGCATGCGCGGACCGCAGTCTCCCAGAAAAAATGGATTCTTTAATAGTAGGGAGCGTTGAGAGGGCTGGGGGTTCCATGCCCGACATGCCAGCGAAACAGACCTCCCAAGCTGGGCAGGGTCTCTGAAATGAGCAAAAGAGGGGAGGGAGGCCAAGGGGCAGAGGACCAAAGTGGATTTCCCGCGTTGAAGCAGGCATGAGTCCAGAGCAGAGACCAGCAGTGTGTCGCCCGGGAGTGCCTCGCGGGTCCCTGTCACGCATAAGCAACCCAGATGCGGCCCCGGGCGTGTCCTCCTACCTTCGCCTCTGAGGACAGGCGTCTGTGGTTCTGAGTAAAAGGCCTAATATCCACTTTGGGCTTTATGTGGATTATTTTCTGTCATTTCACTTCATTTCCGTTTCTGTCTTGCTGGCGCTGGGTTGAGCCCAGGGTCTGATGTAACTCCGGTTATACTGCCAGACCTATTTGATATTTTCTTTGGGACCCTGGACGCACTAAGTGGCTGAAAGCTTCGCTAAATCTCCGTGGCTGGCTTCGAACCTGTGCGCTCCTTGGTCTCAGCCTCCCCAGCACGGAATTTACAAGGGAGCGCCAGCCACCCCTCCCGGCTCCACTTGGGGTTTAAGCCTCCTCAGCTGTGTATGCCTGTGCTTGCGGCAGCAGCCAAGGTACCTCTCGCGAGAATGACAAATTCCTCGCGGCGCTTCACTTCCCAGCTTCCACATAGGTCAGAACAGAGGGCGTGTGTGGTGTGCTCAGTAGGCACGGCAAGGCAAAGAGTGCACTGGCATCCCTGCTTAACCTGGGGCAGCTCCGTGGAAAGGGAGGCCTCCCGTTCAAACCCTCCCCTGCCCCACCTGCTAACAGCAAGCCGGCTCTCCGGCAGAGGCCCTGGGGATACAGTCTGAACTGCGACTGCCCATGCATGGACAGCAGTCTCACAGAAAAAATGGGTTCTTTAAAAGGAGGGAGCCTGTAGAGGGCTGGGCGGCTCCATGCCAGACATGCCAGCGAAACAGACCTCCCAAGCTGGGCAGGGTCTCCCGAAATGAGCAAAAGAGGGGAGGGAGGCCCAGGGGAAGAGGACCAAAGTGGATTTCCCGCGTGGAAGCAGGCAAAGGACCAGAGCAGAGACCAACAGTGTGTCGCCCGGGAGTGCCGCGCAGGTCCCTGTCACGCATAAGCAACCCAGATGCGGCCCGGGCGTGTCCTCCTACCTTCGCCTCTGAGGACAGGCGTCTGTGGTTCTGAGTAAAAGGCCTAATATCCACTTTGGGCTTTATGTGGATTATTTTCTGTCATTTCACTTCATTTCCGTTTCTGTCTTGCTGGCGCTGGGTTGAGCCCAGGGTCTGATGTAACTCCGGACTATACTGCCAGACCTATTTGATATTTTCTTTGGGACCCTGGATGCACTAAGTGGCTGAAAGCTTCGCTAAGTCTCCGTGGCTGGCTTCGAACCTGTGCGCTCCTTGGTCTCAGCCTCCCCAGCACGGAATTTACAAGGGAGCGCCAGCCACCCCTCCTGGCTCCACTTGGGGTTTAAGCCTCCTCAGCTGTGTATGCCTGTGCTTGCGGGAGCGGCCAACGTACCTCTCGCGAGAATGACAAATTCCTCGTGGCGCTTCACTTCCCAGCTTCCACATAGGTCAGAACAGAGGCCGTGTGTGGTGTGCTCAGTAGGCACGGCAAGGCAAAGAGTGCACTGGCATCCCTGCTTAACCTGGGGCAGCTCCGTGGAAAGGGAGGCCACCAGTTCAAACCCTCTCCTGCCCCGCCTGCTGACAGCAAGCCGGGTCCCCTGGCAGAGGCCCTGTGGAGACAGTCTGAACTGCCAGTGCGCATGCGCGGACCGCAGTCTCCCAGAAAAAATGGATTCTTTAATAGTAGGGAGCCTGGAGGGGGCTGGGGGTTCCATGCCCGACGTGCCAGCGAAACAGACCTCCCAAGCTGGGCAGGGTCTCCGAAATGAGCAAAAGAGGGGAGGGAGGCCCAGGGGAAGAGGACCAAAGTGGATTTCCCGCGTGGAAGCAGGCAAAGGACCAGAGCAGAGACCAACAGTGTGTCGCCCGGGAGTGCCGCGCGGGTCCCTGTCACGCATAAGCAACCCAGATGCGGCCCGGGCGTGTCCTCCTACCTTCGCCTCTGAGGACAGGCGTCTGTGGTTCTGAGTAAAAGGCCTAATATCCACTTTGGGCTTTATGTGGATTATTTTCTGTCATTTCACTTCATTTCTGTTTCTGGCTTGCTGGCGCTGGGTTGAGCCCAGGGTCTGATGTAACTCCGGACTATACTGCCAGACCTATTTGATATTTTCTTTGGGACCCTGGACGCACTAAGTGGCTGAAAGCTTCGCTAAGTCTCCGTGGCTGGCTTCGAACCTGTGCGCTCCTTGGTCTCAGCCTCCCCAGCACGGAATTTACAAGGGAGCGCCAGCCACCCCTCCCGGCTCCACTTGGGGTTTAAGCCTCCTCAGCTGTGTATGCCTGTGCTTGCGGGAGCGGCCAAGGTACCTCTCACGAGAATGACAAATTCCTCGCGGCGCTTCACTTCCCAGCTTCCACATAGGTCAGAACAGAGGCCGTGTGTGGTGTGCTCAGTAGGCACGGCAAGGCAAAGAGTGCACTGGCATCCCTGCTTAACCTGGGGCAGCTCCATGGAAAGGGAGGCCACCCGTTCAAACCCTCCCCTGCCCCACCTGCTAACAGCAAGCCGGCTCTCCCGGCAGAGGCCCTGGGGATACAGTCTGAACTGCGACTTCGCATGCATGGACAGCAGTCTCACAGAAAAAAATGGGTTCTTTAAAAGGAGGGAGCCTGTAGAGGGCTGGGCGGCTCCATGCCCGACATGCCAGCGAAACAGACCTCCCAAGCTGGGCAGGGTCTCTGAAATGAGCAAAAGAGGGGAGGGAGGCCCAGGGGAAGAGGACCAAAGTGGATTTCCCGCGTTGAAGCAGGCATGAGTCCAGAGCAGAGACCAGCAGTGTGTCGCCCGGGAGTGCCGCGCAGGTCCCTGTCACACATAAGCAACCCAGATGTGGCCCCAAGCGTGTCCTCCTACCTTCGCCTCCGAGGACAGGTGTCTGTGGTTCTGAGTAAAAGGCCTAATATCCACTTTGGGCTTTATGTGGATTATTTTCTGTCATTTCACTTCATTTCCGTTTCTGTCTTGCTGGCGCTGGCTTGAGCCCAGGGTCTGATGTACCTCCGGACTATACTGCCAGACCTATTTGATATTTTCTTTGGGACCCTGTACGCACTAAGTGGCTGAAAGCTTCGCTAAGTCTCCGTGTCTGGCTTCGAACCTGTGCGCTCCTTGGTCTCAGCCTCCCCAGCACGGAATTTACAAGGGAGCGCCAGCCACCCCTCCCGGCTCCACTTGGGGTTTAAGCCTCCTCAGCTGTGTATGCCTGTGCTTGCGGGAGCGGCCAAGGTACCTCTCGCGAGAATGACAAATTCCTCGCGGCGCTTCACTTCCCAGCTTCCACATAGGTCAGAACAGAGGCCGTGTGTGGTGTGCTCAGTAGGCACGGCAAGGCAAAGAGTGCACTGGCATCCCTGCTTAACCTGGGGCAGCTCCGTGGAAAGGGAGGCCACCCGTTCAAACCCTCCCCCGCCCCGCCTGCTGACAGCAAGCCGAGTCCCCTGGCAGAGGCCCTGTGGAGACAGTCTGAACTGCCAGTGCGCATGCGCGGACCGCAGTCTCCCAGAAAAAATGGATTCTTTAATAGTAGGGAGCCTGGAGGGGGCTGGGGGTTCCATGCCCGAAGTGCCAGCGAAACAGACCTCCCAAGCTGGGCAGGGTCTCCGAAATGAGCAAAAGAGGGGAGGGAGGCCCAGGGGAAGAGGACCAAAGTGGATTTCCCGCGTTGAAGCAGGCATGAGTCCAGAGCAGAGTCCAGCAGTGTGTCGCCCGGGAGTGCCGCGCGGGTCCCTGTCACGCATAAGCAACCCAGATGCGGCCCCGGGCGTGTCCTCCTACCTTCGCCTCTGAGGACAGGCGTCTGTGGTTCTGAGCAAAAGGCCTAATATCCACTTTGGGCTTTATGTGGATTATTTTCTGTCATTTCACTTCATTTCCGTTTCTGTCTTGCTGGCGCTGGCTTGAGCCCAGGGTCTGATGTACCTCCGGACTATACTGCCAGACCTATTTGATATTTTCTTTGGGACCCTGGACACACTAAGTGGCTGAAAGCTTCGCTAAATCTCCGTGGCTGGCTTCGAACCTGTGCGCTCCTTGGTCTCAGCCTCCCCAGCACGGAATTTACAAGGGAGCGCCAGCCACCCCTCCCGGCTCCACTTGGGGTTTAAGCCTCCTCAGCTGTGTATGCCTGTGCTTGCGGCAGCAGCCAAGGTACCTCTCGCGAGAATGACAAATTCCTCGCGGCGCTTCACTTCCCAGCTTCCACATAGGTCAGAACAGAGGGCGTGTGTGGTGTGCTCAGTAGGCACGGCAAGGCAAAGAGTGCACTGGCATCCCTGCTTAACCTGGGGCAGCTCCGTGGAAAGGGAGGCCTCCCGTTCAAACCCTCCCCTGCCCCACCTGCTAACAGCAAGCCGGCTCTCCGGGCAGAGGCCCTGGGGATACAGTCTGAACTGCGACTGCCCATGCATGGACAGCAGTCTCACAGAAAAAATGGGTTCTTTAAAAGGAGGGAGCCTGTAGAGGGCTGGGAGGCTCCATGCCAGACATGCCAGCGAAACAGACCTCCCAAGCTGGGCAGGGTCTCCGAAATGAGCAAAAGAGGGGAGGGAGGCCCAGGGGAAGAGGACCAAAGTGGATTTCCCGCGTGGAAGCAGGCAAAGGACCAGAGCAGAGACCAACAGTGTGTCGCCCGGGAGTGCCGCGCGGGTCCCTGTCATGCATAAGCAACCCAGATGCGGCCCGGGCGTGTCCTCCTACCTTCGCCTCTGAGGACAGGCGTCTGTGGTTCTGAGTAAAAGGCCTAATATCCACTTTGGGCTTTATGTGGATTATTTTCTGTCATTTCACTTCATTTCTGTTTCTGGCTTGCTGGCGCTGGGTTGAGCCCAGGGTCTGATGTAACTCCGGACTATACTGCCAGACCTATTTGATATTTTCTTTGGGACCCTGGACGCACTAAGTGGCTGAAAGCTTCGCTAAGTCTCCGTGACTGGCTTCGAACCTGTGCGCTCCTTGGTCTCAGCCTCCCCAGCACGGAATTTACAAGGGAGCGCCAGCCACCCCTCCTGGCTCCACTTGGGGTTTAAGCCTCCTCAGCTGTGTATGCCTGTGCTTGCGGGAGCGGCCAAGGTACCTCTCGCGAGAATGACAAATTCCTCGCGGCGCTTCACTTCCCAGCTTCCACATAGGTCAGAACAGAGGCCGTGTGTGGTGTGCTCAGTAGGCACGGCAAGGCAAAGAGTGCACTGGCATCCCTGCTTAACCTGGGGCAGCTCCGTGGAAAGGGAGGCCACCCGTTCAAACCCTCCCCTGCCCCACCTGCTAACAGCAAGCCGGCTCTCCCGGCAGAGGCCCTGGTGATACAGTCTGAACTGCGACTTCGCATGCATGGACAGCAGTATCACAGAAAAAAAATGGGTTCTTTAAAAGGAGGGAGCCTGTAGAGGGCTGGGCGGCTCCATGCCCGACATGCCAGCGAAACAGACCTCCCAAGCTGGGCAGGGTCTCTGAAATGAGCAAAAGAGGGGAGGGAGGCCCAGGGGAAGAGGACCAAAGTGGATTTCCCGCGTTGAAGCAGGCATGAGTCCAGAGCAGAGACCAGCAGTGTGTCGCCCGGGAGTGCCGCGCGGGTCCCTGTCACACATAAGCAACCCAGATGTGGCCCCAAGCGTGTCCTCCTACCTTCGCCTCCGAGGACAGGTGTCTGTGGTTCTGAGTAAAAGGCCTAATATCCACTTTGGGCTTTATGTGGATTATTTTCTGTCATTTCACTTCATTTCCGTTTCTGTCTTGCTGGCGCTGGCTTGAGCCCAGGGTCTGATGTACCTCCGGACTATACTGCCAGACCTATTTGATATTTTCTTTGGGACCCTGGACGCACTAAGTGGCTGAAAGCTTCGCTAAATCTTTGTGGCTGGCTTCGAACCTGTGCGCTCCTTGGTCTCAGCCTCCCCAGCACGGAATTTACAAGGGAGCGCCAGCCACCCCTCCCGGCTCCACTTGGGGTTTAAGCCTCCTCAGCTGTGTATGCCTGTGCTTGCGGGAGCGGCCAAGCTACCTCTCGCGAGAATGACAAATTCCTCGCGGCGCTTCACTTCCCAGCTTCCACATAGGTCAGAACAGAGGCCGTGTGTGGTGTGCTCAGTAGGCACGGCAAGGCAAAGAGTGCACTGGCATCCCTGCTTAACCTGGGGCAGCTCCGTGGAAAGGGAGGCCACCCGTTCAAACCCTCCCCCGCCCCGCCTGCTGACAGCAAGCCGAGTCCCCTGGCAGAGGCCCTGTGGAGACAGTCTGAACTGCCAGTGCGCATGCGCGGACCGCAGTCTCCCAGAAAAAATGGATTCTTTAATAGTAGGGAGCCTGGAGGGGGCTGGGGGTTCCATGCCCGAAGTGCCAGCGAAACAGACCTCCCAAGCTGGGCAGGGTCTCCGAAATGAGCAAAAGAGGGGAGGGAGGCCCAGGGGAAGAGGACCAAAGTGGATTTCCCGCGTTGAAGCAGGCATGAGTCCAGAGCAGAGTCCAGCAGTGTGTCGCCCGGGAGTGCCGCGCGGGTCCCTGTCACGCATAAGCAACCCAGATGCGGCCCCGGGCGTGTCCTCCTACCTTCGCCTCTGAGGACAGGCGTCTGTGGTTCTGAGCAAAAGGCCTAATATCCACTTTGGGCTTTATGTGGATTATTTTCTGTCATTTCACTTCATTTCCGTTTCTGTCTTGCTGGCGCTGGCTTGAGCCCAGGGTCTGATGTACCTCCGGACTATACTGCCAGACCTATTTGATATTTTCTTTGGGACCCTGGACGCACTAAGTGGCTGAAAGCTTCGCTAAATCTCCGTGGCTGGCTTCGAACCTGTGCGCTCCTTGGTCTCAGCCTCCCCAGCACGGAATTTACAAGGGAGCGCCAGCCACCCCTCCCGGCTCCACTTGGGGTTTAAGCCTCCTCAGCTGTGTATGCCTGTGCTTGAGGCAGCAGCCAAGGTACCTCTCGCGAGAATGACAAATTCCTCGCGGCGCTTCACTTCCCAGCTTCCACATAGGTCAGAACAGAGGGCGTGTGTGGTGTGCTCAGTAGGCACGGCAAGGCAAAGAGTGCACTGGCATCCCTGCTTAACCTGGGGCAGCTCCGTGGAAAGGGAGGCCTCCCGTTCAAACCCTCCCCTGCCCCACCTGCTAACAGCAAGCCGGCTCTCCGGGCAGAGGCCCTGGGGATACAGTCTGAACTGCGACTGCCCATGCATGGACAGCAGTCTCACAGAAAAAATGGGTTCTTTAAAAGGAGGGAGCCTGTAGAGGGCTGGGCGGCTCCATGCCAGACATGCCAGCGAAACAGACCTCCCAAGCTGGGCAGGGTCTCCGAAATGAGCAAAAGAGGGGAGGGAGGCCCAGGGGAAGAGGACCAAAGTGGATTTCCCGCGTGGAAGCAGGCAAAGGACCAGAGCAGAGACCAACAGTGTGTCGCCCGGGAGTGCCGCGCGGGTCCCTGTCATGCATAAGCAACCCAGATGCGGCCCGGGCGTGTCCTCCTACCTTCGCCTCTGAGGACAGGCGTCTGTGGTTCTGAGTAAAAGGCCTAATATCCACTTTGGGCTTTATGTGGATTATTTTCTGTCATTTCACTTCATTTCTGTTTCTGGCTTGCTGGCGCTGGGTTGAGCCCAGGGTCTGATGTAACTCCGGACTATACTGCCAGACCTATTTGATATTTTCTTTGGGACCCTGGACGCACTAAGTGGCTGAAAGCTTCGCTAAGTCTCCGTGACTGGCTTCGAACCTGTGCGCTCCTTGGTCTCAGCCTCCCCAGCACGGAATTTACAAGGGAGCGCCAGCCACCCCTCCTGGCTCCACTTGGGGTTTAAGCCTCCTCAGCTGTGTATGCCTGTGCTTGCGGGAGCGGCCAAGGTACCTCTCGCGAGAATGACAAATTCCTCGCGGCGCTTCACTTCCCAGCTTCCACATAGGTCAGAACAGAGGCCGTGTGTGGTGTGCTCAGTAGGCACGGCAAGGCAAAGAGTGCACTGGCATCCCTGCTTAACCTGGGGCAGCTCCGTGGAAAGGGAGGCCACCCGTTCAAACCCTCCCCTGCCCCACCTGCTAACAGCAAGCCGGCTCTCCCGGCAGAGGCCCTGGTGATACAGTCTGAACTGCGACTTCGCATGCATGGACAGCAGTATCACAGAAAAAAAATGGGTTCTTTAAAAGGAGGGAGCCTGTAGAGGGCTGGGCGGCTCCATGCCCGACATGCCAGCGAAACAGACCTCCCAAGCTGGGCAGGGTCTCTGAAATGAGCAAAAGAGGGGAGGGAGGCCCAGGGGAAGAGGACCAAAGTGGATTTCCCGCGTTGAAGCAGGCATGAGTCCAGAGCAGAGACCAGCAGTGTGTCGCCCGGGAGTGCCGCGCGGGTCCCTGTCACACATAAGCAACCCAGATGTGGCCCCAAGCGTGTCCTCCTACCTTCGCCTCCGAGGACAGGTGTCTGTGGTTCTGAGTAAAAGGCCTAATATCCACTTTGGGCTTTATGTGGATTATTTTCTGTCATTTCACTTCATTTCCGTTTCTGTCTTGCTGGCGCTGGCTTGAGCCCAGGGTCTGATGTACCTCCGGACTATACTGCCAGACCTATTTGATATTTTCTTTGGGACCCTGGACGCACTAAGTGGCTGAAAGCTTCGCTAAATCTTTGTGGCTGGCTTCGAACCTGTGCGCTCCTTGGTCTCAGCCTCCCCAGCACGGAATTTACAAGGGAGCGCCAGCCACCCCTCCCGGCTCCACTTGGGGTTTAAGCCTCCTCAGCTGTGTATGCCTGTGCTTGCGGCAGCAGCCAAGGTACCTCTCGCGAGAATGACAAATTCCTCGCGGCGCTTCACTTCCCAGCTTCCACATAGGTCAGAACAGAGGGCGTGTGTGGTGTGCTCAGTAGGCACGGCAAGGCAAAGAGTGCACTGGCATCCCTGCTTAACCTGGGGCAGCTCCGTGGAAAGGGAGGCCTCCCGTTCAAACCCTCCCCTGCCCCACCTGCTAACAGCAAGCCGGCTCTCCGGGCAGAGGCCCTGGGGATACAGTCTGAACTGCGACTGCCCATGCATGGACAGCAGTCTCACAGAAAAAATGGGTTCTTTAAAAGGAGGGAGCCTGTAGAGGGCTGGGCGGCTCCATGCCAGACATGCCAGCGAAACAGACCTCCCAAGCTGGGCAGGGTCTCCGAAATGAGCAAAAGAGGGGAGGGAGGCCCAGGGGAAGAGGACCAAAGTGGATTTCCCGCGTTGAAGCAGGCATGAGTCCAGAGCAGAGTCCAGCAGTGTGTCGCCCGGGAGTGCCGCGCGGGTCCCTGTCACGCATAAGCAACCCAGATGCGGCCCCGGGCGTGTCCTCCTACCTTCGCCTCTGAGGACAGGCGTCTGTGGTTCTGAGCAAAAGGCCTAATATCCACTTTGGGCTTTATGTGGATTATTTTCTGTCATTTCACTTCATTTCCGTTTCTGTCTTGCTGGCGCTGGCTTGAGCCCAGGGTCTGATGTACCTCCGGACTATACTGCCAGACCTATTTGATATTTTCTTTGGGACCCTGGACGCACTAAGTGGCTGAAAGCTTCGCTAAATCTCCGTGGCTGGCTTCGAACCTGTGCGCTCCTTGGTCTCAGCCTCCCCAGCACGGAATTTACAAGGGAGCGCCAGCCACCCCTCCCGGCTCCACTTGGGGTTTAAGCCTCCTCAGCTGTGTATGCCTGTGCTTGCGGGAGCGGCCAAGGTACCTCTCGCGAGAATGACAAATTCCTCGCGGCGCTTCACTTCCCAGCTTCCACATAGGTCAGAACAGAGGCCGTGTGTGGTGTGCTCAGTAGGCACGGCAAGGCAAAGAGTGCACTGGCATCCCTGCTTAACCTGGGGCAGCTCCGTGGAAAGGGAGGCCACCCGTTCAAACCCTCCCCTGCCCCACCTGCTAACAGCAAGCCGGCTCTCCCGGCAGAGGCCCTGGTGATACAGTCTGAACTGCGACTTCGCATGCATGGACAGCAGTATCACAGAAAAAAAATGGGTTCTTTAAAAGGAGGGAGCCTGTAGAGGGCTGGGCGGCTCCATGCCCGACATGCCAGCGAAACAGACCTCCCAAGCTGGGCAGGGTCTCTGAAATGAGCAAAAGAGGGGAGGGAGGCCCAGGGGAAGAGGACCAAAGTGGATTTCCCGCGTTGAAGCAGGCATGAGTCCAGAGCAGAGACCAGCAGTGTGTCGCCCGGGAGTGCCGCGCGGGTCCCTGTCACACATAAGCAACCCAGATGTGGCCCCAAGCGTGTCCTCCTACCTTCGCCTCCGAGGACAGGTGTCTGTGGTTCTGAGTAAAAGGCCTAATATCCACTTTGGGCTTTATGTGGATTATTTTCTGTCATTTCACTTCATTTCCGTTTCTGTCTTGCTGGCGCTGGCTTGAGCCCAGGGTCTGATGTACCTCCGGACTATACTGCCAGACCTATTTGATATTTTCTTTGGGACCCTGGACGCACTAAGTGGCTGAAAGCTTCGCTAAATCTTTGTGGCTGGCTTCGAACCTGTGCGCTCCTTGGTCTCAGCCTCCCCAGCACGGAATTTACAAGGGAGCGCCAGCCACCCCTCCCGGCTCCACTTGGGGTTTAAGCCTCCTCAGCTGTGTATGCCTGTGCTTGCGGCAGCAGCCAAGGTACCTCTCGCGAGAATGACAAATTCCTCGCGGCGCTTCACTTCCCAGCTTCCACATAGGTCAGAACAGAGGGCGTGTGTGGTGTGCTCAGTAGGCACGGCAAGGCAAAGAGTGCACTGGCATCCCTGCTTAACCTGGGGCAGCTCCGTGGAAAGGGAGGCCTCCCGTTCAAACCCTCCCCTGCCCCACCTGCTAACAGCAAGCCGGCTCTCCGGGCAGAGGCCCTGGGGATACAGTCTGAACTGCGACTGCCCATGCATGGACAGCAGTCTCACAGAAAAAATGGGTTCTTTAAAAGGAGGGAGCCTGTAGAGGGCTGGGCGGCTCCATGCCAGACATGCCAGCGAAACAGACCTCCCAAGCTGGGCAGGGTCTCCGAAATGAGCAAAAGAGGGGAGGGAGGCCCAGGGGAAGAGGACCAAAGTGGATTTCCCGCGTTGAAGCAGGCATGAGTCCAGAGCAGAGTCCAGCAGTGTGTCGCCCGGGAGTGCCGCGCGGGTCCCTGTCACGCATAAGCAACCCAGATGCGGCCCCGGGCGTGTCCTCCTACCTTCGCCTCTGAGGACAGGCGTCTGTGGTTCTGAGCAAAAGGCCTAATATCCACTTTGGGCTTTATGTGGATTATTTTCTGTCATTTCACTTCATTTCCGTTTCTGTCTTGCTGGCGCTGGCTTGAGCCCAGGGTCTGATGTACCTCCGGACTATACTGCCAGACCTATTTGATATTTTCTTTGGGACCCTGGACGCACTAAGTGGCTGAAAGCTTCGCTAAGTCTCCGTGGCTGGCTTCGAACCTGTGCGCTCCTTGGTCTCAGCCTCCCCAGCACGGAATTTACAAGGGAGCGCCAGCCACCCCTCCCGGCTCCACTTGGGGTTTAAGCCTCCTCAGCTGTGTATGCCTGTGCTTGCGGGAGCGGCCAAGGTACCTCTCGCGAGAATGACAAATTCCTCGCGGCGCTTCACTTCCCAGCTTCCACATAGGTCAGAACAGAGGCCGTGTGTGGTGTGCTCAGTAGGCACGGCAAGGCAAAGAGTGCACTGGCATCCCTGCTTAACCTGGGGCAGCTCCGTGGAAAGGGAGGCCACCCGTTCAAACCCTCCCCTGCCCCACCTGCTAACAGCAAGCCGGCTCTCCCGGCAGAGGCCCTGGTGATACAGTCTGAACTGCGACTTCGCATGCATGGACAGCAGTATCACAGAAAAAAAATGGGTTCTTTAAAAGGAGGGAGCCTGTAGAGGGCTGGGCGGCTCCATGCCCGACATGCCAGCGAAACAGACCTCCCAAGCTGGGCAGGGTCTCTGAAATGAGCAAAAGAGGGGAGGGAGGCCCAGGGGAAGAGGACCAAAGTGGATTTCCCGCGTTGAAGCAGGCATGAGTCCAGAGCAGAGACCAGCAGTGTGTCGCCCGGGAGTGCCGCGCGGGTCCCTGTCACACATAAGCAACCCAGATGTGGCCCCAAGCGTGTCCTCCTACCTTCGCCTCCGAGGACAGGTGTCTGTGGTTCTGAGTAAAAGGCCTAATATCCACTTTGGGCTTTATGTGGATTATTTTCTGTCATTTCACTTCATTTCCGTTTCTGTCTTGCTGGCGCTGGCTTGAGCCCAGGGTCTGATGTACCTCCGGACTATACTGCCAGACCTATTTGATATTTTCTTTGGGACCCTGGACGCACTAAGTGGCTGAAAGCTTCGCTAAATCTCCGTGGCTGGCTTCGAACCTGTGCGCTCCTTGGTCTCAGCCTCCCCAGCACGGAATTTACAAGGGAGCGCCAGCCACCCCTCCCGGCTCCACTTGGGGTTTAAGCCTCCTCAGCTGTGTATGCCTGTGCTTGCGGCAGCAGCCAAGGTACCTCTCGCGAGAATGACAAATTCCTCGCGGCGATTCACTTCCCAGCTTCCACATAGGTCAGAACAGAGGGCGTGTGTGGTGTGCTCAGTAGGCACGGCAAGGCAAAGAGTGCACTGGCATCCCTGCTTAACCTGGGGCAGCTCCGTGGAAAGGGAGGCCTCCCGTTCAAACCCTCCCCTGCCCCACCTGCTAACAGCAAGCCGGCTCTCCGGGCAGAGGCCCTGGGGATACAGTCTGAACTGCGACTGCCCATGCATGGACAGCAGTCTCACAGAAAAAATGGGTTCTTTAAAAGGAGGGAGCCTGTAGAGGGCTGGGCGGCTCCATGCCAGACATGCCAGCGAAACAGACCTCCCAAGCTGGGCAGGGTCTCCGAAATGAGCAAAAGAGGGGAGGGAGGCCCAGGGGAAGAGGACCAAAGTGGATTTCCCGCGTGGAAGCAGGCAAAGGACCAGAGCAGAGACCAACAGTGTGTCGCCCGGGAGTGCCGCGCGGGTCCCTGTCACGCATAAGCAACCCAGATGCGGCCCGGGCGTGTCCTCCTACCTTCGCCTCTGAGGACAGGCATCTGTGGTTCTGAGTAAAAGGCCTAATATCCACTTTGGGCTTTATGTGGATTATTTTCTGTCATTTCACTTCATTTCTGTTTCTGGCTTGCTGGCGCTGGGTTGAGCCCAGGGTCTGATGTAACTCCGGACTATACTGCCAGACCTATTTGATATTTTCTTTGGGACCCTGGACGCACTAAGTGGCTGAAAGCTTCGCTAAGTCTCCGTGACTGGCTTCGAACCTGTGCGCTCCTTGGTCTCAGCCTCCCCAGCACGGAATTTACAAGGGAGCGCCAGCCACCCCTCCTGGCTCCACTTGGGGTTTAAGCCTCCTCAGCTGTGTATGCCTGTGCTTGCGGGAGCGGCCAAGGTACCTCTCGCGAGAATGACAAATTCCTCGCGGCGCTTCACTTCCCAGCTTCCACATAGGTCAGAACAGAGGCCGTGTGTGGTGTGCTCAGTAGGCACGGCAAGGCAAAGAGTGCACTGGCATCCCTGCTTAACCTGGGGCAGCTCCGTGGAAAGGGAGGCCACCCGTTCAAACCCTCCCCTGCCCCACCTGCTAACAGCAAGCCGGCTCTCCCGGCAGAGGCCCTGGTGATACAGTCTGAACTGCGACTTCGCATGCATGGACAGCAGTATCACAGAAAAAAAATGGGTTCTTTAAAAGGAGGGAGCCTGTAGAGGGCTGGGCGGCTCCATGCCCGACATGCCAGCGAAACAGACCTCCCAAGCTGGGCAGGGTCTCTGAAATGAGCAAAAGAGGGGAGGGAGGCCCAGGGGAAGAGGACCAAAGTGGATTTCCCGCGTTGAAGCAGGCATGAGTCCAGAGCAGAGACCAGCAGTGTGTCGCCCGGGAGTGCCGCGAGGGTCCCTGTCACGCATAAGCAACCCAGATGCGGCCCTGGGCGTGTCCTCCTACCTTCGCCTCTGAGGACAGGTGTCTGTGGTTCTGAGTAAAAGGCCTAATATCCACTTTGGGCTTTATGTGGATTATTTTCTGTCATTTCACTTCATTTCCGTTTCTGTCTTGCTGGCGCTGGGTTGAGCCCAGGGTCTGAAGTAACTCCGGACTATACTGCCAGACCTATTTGATATTTTCTTTGGGACCCTGTACGCACTAAGTGGCTGAAAGCTTCGCTAAGTCTCCGTGTCTGGCTTCGAACCTGTGCGCTCCTTGGTCTCAGCCTCCCCAGCACGGAATTTACAAGGGAGCGCCAGCCACCCCTCCCGGCTCCACTTGGGGTTTAAGCCTCCTCAGCTGTGTATGCCTGTGCTTGCGGGAGCGGCCAAGGTACCTCTCGCGAGAATGACAAATTCCTCGCGGCGCTTCACTTCCCAGCTTCCACATAGGTCAGAACAGAGGCCGTGTGTGGTGTGCTCAGTAGGCACGGCAAGGCAAAGAGTGCACTGGCATCCCTGCTTAACCTGGGGCAGCTCCGTGGAAAGGGAGGCCACCCGTTCAAACCCTCCCCCGCCCCGCCTGCTGACAGCAAGCCGAGTCCCCTGGCAGAGGCCCTGTGGAGACAGTCTGAACTGCCAGTGCGCATGCGCGGACCGCAGTCTCCCAGAAAAAATGGATTCTTTAATAGTAGGGAGCCTGGAGGGGGCTGGGGGTTCCATGCCCGAAGTGCCAGCGAAACAGACCTCCCAAGCTGGGCAGGGTCTCCGAAATGAGCAAAAGAGGGGAGGGAGGCCCAGGGGAAGAGGACCAAAGTGGATTTCCCGCGTTGAAGCAGGCATGAGTCCAGAGCAGAGTCCAGCAGTGTGTCGCCCGGGAGTGCCGCGCGGGTCCCTGTCACGCATAAGCAACCCAGATGCGGCCCCGGGCGTGTCCTCCTACCTTCGCCTCTGAGGACAGGCGTCTGTGGTTCTGAGCAAAAGGCCTAATATCCACTTTGGGCTATATGTGGATTATTTTCTGTCATTTCACTTCATTTCCGTTTCTGTCTTGCTGGCGCTGGCTTGAGCCCAGGGTCTGATGTACCTCCGGACTATACTGCCAGACCTATTTGATATTTTCTTTGGGACCCTGGACGCACTAAGTGGCTGAAAGCTTCGCTAAATCTCCGTGGCTGGCTTCGAACCTGTGCGCTCCTTGGTCTCAGCCTCCCCAGCACGGAATTTACAAGGGAGCGCCAGCCACCCCTCCCGGCTCCACTTGGGGTTTAAGCCTCCTCAGCTGTGTATGCCTGTGCTTGCGGGAGCGGCCAAGGTACCTCTCGCGAGAATGACAAATTCCTCGCGGCGCTTCACTTCCCAGCTTCCACATAGGTCAGAACAGAGGCCGTGTGTGGTGTGCTCAGTAGGCACGGCAAGGCAAAGAGTGCACTGGCATCCCTGCTTAACCTGGGGCAGCTCCGTGGAAAGGGAGGCCACCCGTTCAAACCCTCCCCTGCCCCACCTGCTAACAGCAAGCCGGCTCTCCCGGCAGAGGCCCTGGTGATACAGTCTGAACTGCGACTTCGCATGCATGGACAGCAGTATCACAGAAAAAAAATGGGTTCTTTAAAAGGAGGGAGCCTGTAGAGGGCTGGGCGGCTCCATGCCCGACATGCCAGCGAAACAGACCTCCCAAGCTGGGCAGGGTCTCTGAAATGAGCAAAAGAGGGGAGGGAGGCCCAGGGGAAGAGGACCAAAGTGGATTTCCCGCGTTGAAGCAGGCATGAGTCCAGAGCAGAGACCAGCAGTGTGTCGCCCGGGAGTGCCGCGCGGGTCCCTGTCACACATAAGCAACCCAGATGTGGCCCCAAGCGTGTCCTCCTACCTTCGCCTCCGAGGACAGGTGTCTGTGGTTCTGAGTAAAAGGCCTAATATCCACTTTGGGCTTTATGTGGATTATTTTCTGTCATTTCACTTCATTTCCGTTTCTGTCTTGCTGGCGCTGGCTTGAGCCCAGGGTCTGATGTACCTCCGGACTATACTGCCAGACCTATTTGATATTTTCTTTGGGACCCTGGACGCACTAAGTGGCTGAAAGCTTCGCTAAATCTCCGTGGCTGGCTTCGAACCTGTGCGCTCCTTGGTCTCAGCCTCCCCAGCACGGAATTTACAAGGGAGCGCCAGCCACCCCTCCCGGCTCCACTTGGGGTTTAAGCCTCCTCAGCTGTGTATGCCTGTGCTTGCGGCAGCAGCCAAGGTACCTCTCGCGAGAATGACAAATTCCTCGCGGCGATTCACTTCCCAGCTTCCACATAGGTCAGAACAGAGGGCGTGTGTGGTGTGCTCAGTAGGCACGGCAAGGCAAAGAGTGCACTGGCATCCCTGCTTAACCTGGGGCAGCTCCGTGGAAAGGGAGGCCTCCCGTTCAAACCCTCCCCTGCCCCACCTGCTAACAGCAAGCCGGCTCTCCGGGCAGAGGCCCTGGGGATACAGTCTGAACTGCGACTGCCCATGCATGGACAGCAGTCTCACAGAAAAAATGGGTTCTTTAAAAGGAGGGAGCCTGTAGAGGGCTGGGCGGCTCCATGCCAGACATGCCAGCGAAACAGACCTCCCAAGCTGGGCAGGGTCTCCGAAATGAGCAAAAGAGGGGAGGGAGGCCCAGGGGAAGAGGACCAAAGTGGATTTCCCGCGTGGAAGCAGGCAAAGGACCAGAGCAGAGACCAACAGTGTGTCGCCCGGGAGTGCCTCGCGGGTCCCTGTCATGCATAAGCAACCCAGATGCGGCCCGGGCGTGTCCTCCTACCTTCGCCTCTGAGGACAGGCATCTGTGGTTCTGAGTAAAAGGCCTAATATCCACTTTGGGCTTTATGTGGATTATTTTCTGTCATTTCACTTCATTTCTGTTTCTGGCTTGCTGGCGCTGGGTTGAGCCCAGGGTCTGATGTAACTCCGGACTATACTGCCAGACCTATTTGATATTTTCTTTGGGACCCTGGACGCACTAAGTGGCTGAAAGCTTCGCTAAGTCTCCGTGACTGGCTTCGAACCTGTGCGCTCCTTGGTCTCAGCCTCCCCAGCACGGAATTTACAAGGGAGCGCCAGCCACCCCTCCTGGCTCCACTTGGGGTTTAAGCCTCCTCAGCTGTGTATGCCTGTGCTTGCGGGAGCGGCCAAGGTACCTCTCGCGAGAATGACAAATTCCTCGCGGCGCTTCACTTCCCAGCTTCCACATAGGTCAGAACAGAGGCCGTGTGTGGTGTGCTCAGTAGGCACGGCAAGGCAAAGAGTGCACTGGCATCCCTGCTTAACCTGGGGCAGCTCCGTGGAAAGGGAGGCCACCCGTTCAAACCCTCCCCTGCCCCACCTGCTAACAGCAAGCCGGCTCTCCCGGCAGAGGCCCTGGTGATACAGTCTGAACTGCGACTTCGCATGCATGGACAGCAGTATCACAGAAAAAAAATGGGTTCTTTAAAAGGAGGGAGCCTGTAGAGGGCTGGGCGGCTCCATGCCCGACATGCCAGCGAAACAGACCTCCCAAGCTGGGCAGGGTCTCTGAAATGAGCAAAAGAGGGGAGGGAGGCCCAGGGGAAGAGGACCAAAGTGGATTTCCCGCGTTGAAGCAGGCATGAGTCCAGAGCAGAGACCAGCAGTGTGTCGCCCGGGAGTGCCGCGAGGGTCCCTGTCACGCATAAGCAACCCAGATGCGGCCCTGGGCGTGTCCTCCTACCTTCGCCTCTGAGGACAGGTGTCTGTGGTTCTGAGTAAAAGGCCTAATATCCACTTTGGGCTTTATGTGGATTATTTTCTGTCATTTCACTTCATTTCCGTTTCTGTCTTGCTGGCGCTGGGTTGAGCCCAGGGTCTGAAGTAACTCCGGACTATACTGCCAGACCTATTTGATATTTTCTTTGGGACCCTGTACGCACTAAGTGGCTGAAAGCTTCGCTAAGTCTCCGTGTCTGGCTTCGAACCTGTGCGCTCCTTGGTCTCAGCCTCCCCAGCACGGAATTTACAAGGGAGCGCCAGCCACCCCTCCCGGCTCCACTTGGGGTTTAAGCCTCCTCAGCTGTGTATGCCTGTGCTTGCGGGAGCGGCCAAGGTACCTCTCGCGAGAATGACAAATTCCTCGCGGCGCTTCACTTCCCAGCTTCCACATAGGTCAGAACAGAGGCCGTGTGTGGTGTGCTCAGTAGGCACGGCAAGGCAAAGAGTGCACTGGCATCCCTGCTTAACCTGGGGCAGCTCCGTGGAAAGGGAGGCCACCCGTTCAAACCCTCCCCCGCCCCGCCTGCTGACAGCAAGCCGAGTCCCCTGGCAGAGGCCCTGTGGAGACAGTCTGAACTGCCAGTGCGCATGCGCGGACCGCAGTCTCCCAGAAAAAATGGATTCTTTAATAGTAGGGAGCCTGGAGGGGGCTGGGGGTTCCATGCCCGAAGTGCCAGCGAAACAGACCTCCCAAGCTGGGCAGGGTCTCCGAAATGAGCAAAAGAGGGGAGGGAGGCCCAGGGGAAGAGGACCAAAGTGGATTTCCCGCGTTGAAGCAGGCATGAGTCCAGAGCAGAGTCCAGCAGTGTGTCGCCCGGGAGTGCCGCGCGGGTCCCTGTCACGCATAAGCAACCCAGATGCGGCCCCGGGCGTGTCCTCCTACCTTCGCCTCTGAGGACAGGCGTCTGTGGTTCTGAGCAAAAGGCCTAATATCCACTTTGGGCTATATGTGGATTATTTTCTGTCATTTCACTTCATTTCCGTTTCTGTCTTGCTGGCGCTGGCTTGAGCCCAGGGTCTGATGTACCTCCGGACTATACTGCCAGACCTATTTGATATTTTCTTTGGGACCCTGGACGCACTAAGTGGCTGAAAGCTTCGCTAAATCTCCGTGGCTGGCTTCGAACCTGTGCGCTCCTTGGTCTCAGCCTCCCCAGCACGGAATTTACAAGGGAGCGCCAGCCACCCCTCCCGGCTCCACTTGGGGTTTAAGCCTCCTCAGCTGTGTATGCCTGTGCTTGCGGGAGCGGCCAAGGTACCTCTCGCGAGAATGACAAATTCCTCGCGGCGCTTCACTTCCCAGCTTCCACATAGGTCAGAACAGAGGCCGTGTGTGGTGTGCTCAGTAGGCACGGCAAGGCAAAGAGTGCACTGGCATCCCTGCTTAACCTGGGGCAGCTCCGTGGAAAGGGAGGCCACCCGTTCAAACCCTCCCCTGCCCCACCTGCTAACAGCAAGCCGGCTCTCCCGGCAGAGGCCCTGGTGATACAGTCTGAACTGCGACTTCGCATGCATGGACAGCAGTATCACAGAAAAAAAATGGGTTCTTTAAAAGGAGGGAGCCTGTAGAGGGCTGGGCGGCTCCATGCCCGACATGCCAGCGAAACAGACCTCCCAAGCTGGGCAGGGTCTCTGAAATGAGCAAAAGAGGGGAGGGAGGCCCAGGGGAAGAGGACCAAAGTGGATTTCCCGCGTTGAAGCAGGCATGAGTCCAGAGCAGAGACCAGCAGTGTGTCGCCCGGGAGTGCCGCGCGGGTCCCTGTCACACATAAGCAACCCAGATGTGGCCCCAAGCGTGTCCTCCTACCTTCGCCTCCGAGGACAGGTGTCTGTGGTTCTGAGTAAAAGGCCTAATATCCACTTTGGGCTTTATGTGGATTATTTTCTGTCATTTCACTTCATTTCCGTTTCTGTCTTGCTGGCGCTGGCTTGAGCCCAGGGTCTGATGTACCTCCGGACTATACTGCCAGACCTATTTGATATTTTCTTTGGGACCCTGGACGCACTAAGTGGCTGAAAGCTTCGCTAAATCTCCGTGGCTGGCTTCGAACCTGTGCGCTCCTTGGTCTCAGCCTCCCCAGCACGGAATTTACAAGGGAGCGCCAGCCACCCCTCCCGGCTCCACTTGGGGTTTAAGCCTCCTCAGCTGTGTATGCCTGTGCTTGCGGCAGCAGCCAAGGTACCTCTCGCGAGAATGACAAATTCCTCGCGGCGATTCACTTCCCAGCTTCCACATAGGTCAGAACAGAGGGCGTGTGTGGTGTGCTCAGTAGGCACGGCAAGGCAAAGAGTGCACTGGCATCCCTGCTTAACCTGGGGCAGCTCCGTGGAAAGGGAGGCCTCCCGTTCAAACCCTCCCCTGCCCCACCTGCTAACAGCAAGCCGGCTCTCCGGGCAGAGGCCCTGGGGATACAGTCTGAACTGCGACTGCCCATGCATGGACAGCAGTCTCACAGAAAAAATGGGTTCTTTAAAAGGAGGGAGCCTGTAGAGGGCTGGGCGGCTCCATGCCAGACATGCCAGCGAAACAGACCTCCCAAGCTGGGCAGGGTCTCCGAAATGAGCAAAAGAGGGGAGGGAGGCCCAGGGGAAGAGGACCAAAGTGGATTTCCCGCGTGGAAGCAGGCAAAGGACCAGAGCAGAGACCAACAGTGTGTCGCCCGGGAGTGCCTCGCGGGTCCCTGTCATGCATAAGCAACCCAGATGCGGCCCGGGCGTGTCCTCCTACCTTCGCCTCTGAGGACAGGCATCTGTGGTTCTGAGTAAAAGGCCTAATATCCACTTTGGGCTTTATGTGGATTATTTTCTGTCATTTCACTTCATTTCTGTTTCTGGCTTGCTGGCGCTGGGTTGAGCCCAGGGTCTGATGTAACTCCGGACTATACTGCCAGACCTATTTGATATTTTCTTTGGGACCCTGGACGCACTAAGTGGCTGAAAGCTTCGCTAAGTCTCCGTGACTGGCTTCGAACCTGTGCGCTCCTTGGTCTCAGCCTCCCCAGCACGGAATTTACAAGGGAGCGCCAGCCACCCCTCCTGGCTCCACTTGGGGTTTAAGCCTCCTCAGCTGTGTATGCCTGTGCTTGCGGGAGCGGCCAAGGTACCTCTCGCGAGAATGACAAATTCCTCGCGGCGCTTCACTTCCCAGCTTCCACATAGGTCAGAACAGAGGCCGTGTGTGGTGTGCTCAGTAGGCACGGCAAGGCAAAGAGTGCACTGGCATCCCTGCTTAACCTGGGGCAGCTCCGTGGAAAGGGAGGCCACCCGTTCAAACCCTCCCCTGCCCCACCTGCTAACAGCAAGCCGGCTCTCCCGGCAGAGGCCCTGGTGATACAGTCTGAACTGCGACTTCGCATGCATGGACAGCAGTATCACAGAAAAAAAATGGGTTCTTTAAAAGGAGGGAGCCTGTAGAGGGCTGGGCGGCTCCATGCCCGACATGCCAGCGAAACAGACCTCCCAAGCTGGGCAGGGTCTCTGAAATGAGCAAAAGAGGGGAGGGAGGCCCAGGGGAAGAGGACCAAAGTGGATTTCCCGCGTTGAAGCAGGCATGAGTCCAGAGCAGAGACCAGCAGTGTGTCGCCCGGGAGTGCCGCGAGGGTCCCTGTCACGCATAAGCAACCCAGATGCGGCCCTGGGCGTGTCCTCCTACCTTCGCCTCTGAGGACAGGTGTCTGTGGTTCTGAGTAAAAGGCCTAATATCCACTTTGGGCTTTATGTGGATTATTTTCTGTCATTTCACTTCATTTCCGTTTCTGTCTTGCTGGCGCTGGGTTGAGCCCAGGGTCTGATGTAACTCCGGACTATACTGCCAGACCTATTTGATATTTTCTTTGGGACCCTGTACGCACTAAGTGGCTGAAAGCTTCGCTAAGTCTCCGTGGCTGGCTTCGAACCTGTGCGCTCCTTGGTCTCAGCCTCCCCAGCACGGAATTTACAAGGGAGCGCCAGCCACCCCTCCCGGCTCCACTTGGGGTTTAAGCCTCCTCAGCTGTGTATGCCTGTGCTTGCGGCAGCGGCCAAGGTACCTCTCGCGAGAATGACAAATTCCTCGCGGCGCTTCACTTCCCAGCTTCCACATAGGTCAGAACAGAGGCCGTGTGTGGTGTGCTCAGTAGGCACGGCAAGGCAAAGAGTGCACTGGCATCCCTGCTTAACCTGGGGCAGCTCCGTGGAAAGGGAGGCCACCCGTTCAAACCCTCCCCCGCCCCGCCTGCTGACAGCAAGCCGAGTCCCCTGGCAGAGGCCCTGTGGAGACAGTCTGAACTGCCAGTGCGCATGCGCGGACCGCAGTCTCCCAGAAAAAATGGATTCTTTAATAGTAGGGAGCCTGGAGGGGGCTGGGGGTTCCATGCCCGAAGTGCCAGCGAAACAGACCTCCCAAGCTGGGCAGGGTCTCCGAAATGAGCAAAAGAGGGGAGGGAGGCCCAGGGGAAGAGGACCAAAGTGGATTTCCCGCGTTGAAGCAGGCATGAGTCCAGAGCAGAGTCCAGCAGTGTGTCGCCCGGGAGTGCCGCGCGGGTCCCTGTCACGCATAAGCAACCCAGATGCGGCCCCGGGCGTGTCCTCCTACCTTCGCCTCTGAGGACAGGCGTCTGTGGTTCTGAGCAAAAGGCCTAATATCCACTTTGGGCTTTATGTGGATTATTTTCTGTCATTTCACTTCATTTCCGTTTCTGTCTTGCTGGCGCTGGCTTGAGCCCAGGGTCTGATGTACCTCCGGACTATACTGCCAGACCTATTTGATATTTTCTTTGGGACCCTGGACGCACTAAGTGGCTGAAAGCTTCGCTAAATCTCCGTGGCTGGCTTCGAACCTGTGCGCTCCTTGGTCTCAGCCTCCCCAGCACGGAATTTACAAGGGAGCGCCAGCCACCCCTCCCGGCTCCACTTGGGGTTTAAGCCTCCTCAGCTGTGTATGCCTGTGCTTGCGGCAGCAGCCAAGGTACCTCTCGCGAGAATGACAAATTCCTCGCGGCGCTTCACTTCCCAGCTTCCACATAGGTCAGAACAGAGGGCGTGTGTGGTGTGCTCAGTAGGCACGGCAAGGCAAAGAGTGCACTGGCATCCCTGCTTAACCTGGGGCAGCTCCGTGGAAAGGGAGGCCTCCCGTTCAAACCCTCCCCTGCCCCACCTGCTAACAGCAAGCCGGCTCTCCGGGCAGAGGCCCTGGGGATACAGTCTGAACTGCGACTGCCCATGCATGGACAGCAGTCTCACAGAAAAAATGGGTTCTTTAAAAGGAGGGAGCCTGTAGAGGGCTGGGCGGCTCCATGCCAGACATGCCAGCGAAACAGACCTCCCAAGCTGGGCAGGGTCTCCGAAATGAGCAAAAGAGGGGAGGGAGGCCCAGGGGAAGAGGACCAAAGTGGATTTCCCGCGTGGAAGCAGGCAAAGGACCAGAGCAGAGACCAACAGTGTGTCGCCCGGGAGTGCCGCGCGGGTCCCTGTCACGCATAAGCAACCCAGATGCGGCCCGGGCGTGTCCTCCTACCTTAGCCTCTGAGGACAGGCGTCTGTGGTTCTGAGTAAAAGGCCTAATATCCACTTTGGGCTTTATGTGGATTATTTTCTGTCATTTCACTTCATTTCTGTTTCTGGCTTGCTGGCGCTGGGTTGAGCCCAGGGTCTGATGTAACTCCGGACTATACTGCCAGACCTATTTGATATTTTCTTTGGGACCCTGGACGCACTAAGTGGCTGAAAGCTTCGCTAAGTCTCCGTGACTGGCTTCGAACCTGTGCGCTCCTTGGTCTCAGCCTCCCCAGCACGGAATTTACAAGGGAGCGCCAGCCACCCCTCCTGGCTCCACTTGGGGTTTAAGCCTCCTCAGCTGTGTATGCCTGTGCTTGCGGGAGCGGCCAAGGTACCTCTCGCGAGAATGACAAATTCCTCGCGGCGCTTCACTTCCCAGCTTCCACATAGGTCAGAACAGAGGGCGTGTGTGGTGTGCTCAGTAGGCACGGCAAGGCAAAGAGTGCACTGGCATCCCTGCTTAACCTGGGGCAGCTCCGTGGAAAGGGAGGCCACCCGTTCAAACCCTCCCCTGCCCCACCTGCTAACAGCAAGCCGGCTCTCCCGGCAGAGGCCCTGGTGATACAGTCTGAACTGCGACTTCGCATGCATGGACAGCAGTATCACAGAAAAAAAATGGGTTCTTTAAAAGGAGGGAGCCTGTAGAGGGCTGGGCGGCTCCATGCCCGACATGCCAGCGAAACAGACCTCCCAAGCTGGGCAGGGTCTCTGAAATGAGCAAAAGAGGGGAGGGAGGCCCAGGGGAAGAGGACCAAAGTGGATTTCCCGCGTTGAAGCAGGCATGAGTCCAGAGCAGAGACCAGCAGTGTGTCGCCCGGGAGTGCCGCGAGGGTCCCTGTCACGCATAAGCAACCCAGATGCGGCCCTGGGCGTGTCCTCCTACCTTCGCCTCTGAGGACAGGTGTCTGTGGTTCTGAGTAAAAGGCCTAATATCCACTTTGGGCTTTATGTGGATTATTTTCTGTCATTTCACTTCATTTCCGTTTCTGTCTTGCTGGCGCTGGGTTGAGCCCAGGGTCTGATGTAACTCCGGACTATACTGCCAGACCTATTTGATATTTTCTTTGGGACCCTGTACGCACTAAGTGGCTGAAAGCTTCGCTAAGTCTCCGTGGCTGGCTTCGAACCTGTGCGCTCCTTGGTCTCAGCCTCCCCAGCACGGAATTTACAAGGGAGCGCCAGCCACCCCTCCCGGCTCCACTTGGGGTTTAAGCCTCCTCAGCTGTGTATGCCTGTGCTTGCGGCAGCGGCCAAGGTACCTCTCGCGAGAATGACAAATTCCTCGCGGCGCTTCACTTCCCAGCTTCCACATAGGTCAGAACAGAGGCCGTGTGTGGTGTGCTCAGTAGGCACGGCAAGGCAAAGAGTGCACTGGCATCCCTGCTTAACCTGGGGCAGCTCCGTGGAAAGGGAGGCCACCCGTTCAAACCCTCCCCCGCCCCGCCTGCTGACAGCAAGCCGAGTCCCCTGGCAGAGGCCCTGTGGAGACAGTCTGAACTGCCAGTGCGCATGCGCGGACCGCAGTCTCCCAGAAAAAATGGATTCTTTAATAGTAGGGAGCCTGGAGGGGGCTGGGGGTTCCATGCCCGAAGTGCCAGCGAAACAGACCTCCCAAGCTGGGCAGGGTCTCCGAAATGAGCAAAAGAGGGGAGGGAGGCCCAGGGGAAGAGGACCAAAGTGGATTTCCCGCGTTGAAGCAGGCATGAGTCCAGAGCAGAGTCCAGCAGTGTGTCGCCCGGGAGTGCCGCGCGGGTCCCTGTCACGCATAAGCAACCCAGATGCGGCCCCGGGCGTGTCCTCCTACCTTCGCCTCTGAGGACAGGCGTCTGTGGTTCTGAGCAAAAGGCCTAATATCCACTTTGGGCTATATGTGGATTATTTTCTGTCATTTCACTTCATTTCCGTTTCTGTCTTGCTGGCGCTGGCTTGAGCCCAGGGTCTGATGTACCTCCGGACTATACTGCCAGACCTATTTGATATTTTCTTTGGGACCCTGGACGCACTAAGTGGCTGAAAGCTTCGCTAAATCTCCGTGGCTGGCTTCGAACCTGTGCGCTCCTTGGTCTCAGCCTCCCCAGCACGGAATTTACAAGGGAGCGCCAGCCACCCCTCCCGGCTCCACTTGGGGTTTAAGCCTCCTCAGCTGTGTATGCCTGTGCTTGCGGGAGCGGCCAAGGTACCTCTCGCGAGAATGACAAATTCCTCGCGGCGCTTCACTTCCCAGCTTCCACATAGGTCAGAACAGAGGCCGTGTGTGGTGTGCTCAGTAGGCACGGCAAGGCAAAGAGTGCACTGGCATCCCTGCTTAACCTGGGGCAGCTCCGTGGAAAGGGAGGCCACCCGTTCAAACCCTCCCCTGCCCCACCTGCTAACAGCAAGCCGGCTCTCCCGGCAGAGGCCCTGGTGATACAGTCTGAACTGCGACTTCGCATGCATGGACAGCAGTATCACAGAAAAAAAATGGGTTCTTTAAAAGGAGGGAGCCTGTAGAGGGCTGGGCGGCTCCATGCCCGACATGCCAGCGAAACAGACCTCCCAAGCTGGGCAGGGTCTCTGAAATGAGCAAAAGAGGGGAGGGAGGCCCAGGGGAAGAGGACCAAAGTGGATTTCCCGCGTTGAAGCAGGCATGAGTCCAGAGCAGAGACCAGCAGTGTGTCGCCCGGGAGTGCCGCGAGGGTCCCTGTCACGCATAAGCAACCCAGATGCGGCCCTGGGCGTGTCCTCCTACCTTCGCCTCTGAGGACAGGTGTCTGTGGTTCTGAGTAAAAGGCCTAATATCCACTTTGGGCTTTATGTGGATTATTTTCTGTCATTTCACTTCATTTCCGTTTCTGTCTTGCTGGCGCTGGCTTGAGCCCAGGGTCTGATGTACCTCCGGACTATACTGCCAGACCTATTTGATATTTTCTTTGGGACCCTGGACGCACTAAGTGGCTGAAAGCTTCGCTAAATCTCCGTGGCTGGCTTCGAACCTGTGCGCTCCTTGGTCTCAGCCTCCCCAGCACGGAATTTACAAGGGAGCGCCAGCCACCCCTCCCGGCTCCACTTGGGGTTTAAGCCTCCTCAGCTGTGTATGCCTGTGCTTGCGGCAGCAGCCAAGGTACCTCTCGCGAGAATGACAAATTCCTCGCGGCGCTTCACTTCCCAGCTTCCACATAGGTCAGAACAGAGGGCGTGTGTGGTGTGCTCAGTAGGCACGGCAAGGCAAAGAGTGCACTGGCATCCCTGCTTAACCTGGGGCAGCTCCGTGGAAAGGGAGGCCTCCCGTTCAAACCCTCCCCTGCCCCACCTGCTAACAGCAAGCCGGCTCTCCGGGCAGAGGCCCTGGGGATACAGTCTGAACTGCGACTGCCCATGCATGGACAGCAGTCTCACAGAAAAAATGGGTTCTTTAAAAGGAGGGAGCCTGTAGAGGGCTGGGCGGCTCCATGCCAGACATGCCAGCGAAACAGACCTCCCAAGCTGGGCAGGGTCTCCGAAATGAGCAAAAGAGGGGAGGGAGGCCCAGGGGAAGAGGACCAAAGTGGATTTCCCGCGTGGAAGCAGGCAAAGGACCAGAGCAGAGACCAACAGTGTGTCGCCCGGGAGTGCCTCGCGGGTCCCTGTCATGCATAAGCAACCCAGATGCGGCCCGGGCGTGTCCTCCTACCTTCGCCTCTGAGGACAGGCATCTGTGGTTCTGAGTAAAAGGCCTAATATCCACTTTGGGCTTTATGTGGATTATTTTCTGTCATTTCACTTCATTTCTGTTTCTGGCTTGCTGGCGCTGGGTTGAGCCCAGGGTCTGATGTAACTCCGGACTATACTGCCAGACCTATTTGATATTTTCTTTGGGACCCTGGACGCACTAAGTGGCTGAAAGCTTCGCTAAGTCTCCGTGACTGGCTTCGAACCTGTGCGCTCCTTGGTCTCAGCCTCCCCAGCACGGAATTTACAAGGGAGCGCCAGCCACCCCTCCTGGCTCCACTTGGGGTTTAAGCCTCCTCAGCTGTGTATGCCTGTGCTTGCGGGAGCGGCCAAGGTACCTCTCGCGAGAATGACAAATTCCTCGCGGCGCTTCACTTCCCAGCTTCCACATAGGTCAGAACAGAGGGCGTGTGTGGTGTGCTCAGTAGGCACGGCAAGGCAAAGAGTGCACTGGCATCCCTGCTTAACCTGGGGCAGCTCCGTGGAAAGGGAGGCCACCCGTTCAAACCCTCCCCTGCCCCACCTGCTAACAGCAAGCCGGCTCTCCCGGCAGAGGCCCTGGTGATACAGTCTGAACTGCGACTTCGCATGCATGGACAGCAGTATCACAGAAAAAAAATGGGTTCTTTAAAAGGAGGGAGCCTGTAGAGGGCTGGGCGGCTCCATGCCCGACATGCCAGCGAAACAGACCTCCCAAGCTGGGCAGGGTCTCTGAAATGAGCAAAAGAGGGGAGGGAGGCCCAGGGGAAGAGGACCAAAGTGGATTTCCCGCGTTGAAGCAGGCATGAGTCCAGAGCAGAGACCAGCAGTGTGTCGCCCGGGAGTGCCGCGAGGGTCCCTGTCACGCATAAGCAACCCAGATGCGGCCCTGGGCGTGTCCTCCTACCTTCGCCTCTGAGGACAGGTGTCTGTGGTTCTGAGTAAAAGGCCTAATATCCACTTTGGGCTTTATGTGGATTATTTTCTGTCATTTCACTTCATTTCCGTTTCTGTCTTGCTGGCGCTGGGTTGAGCCCAGGGTCTGATGTAACTCCGGACTATACTGCCAGACCTATTTGATATTTTCTTTGGGACCCTGTACGCACTAAGTGGCTGAAAGCTTCGCTAAGTCTCCGTGGCTGGCTTCGAACCTGTGCGCTCCTTGGTCTCAGCCTCCCCAGCACGGAATTTACAAGGGAGCGCCAGCCACCCCTCCCGGCTCCACTTGGGGTTTAAGCCTCCTCAGCTGTGTATGCCTGTGCTTGCGGCAGCGGCCAAGGTACCTCTCGCGAGAATGACAAATTCCTCGCGGCGCTTCACTTCCCAGCTTCCACATAGGTCAGAACAGAGGCCGTGTGTGGTGTGCTCAGTAGGCACGGCAAGGCAAAGAGTGCACTGGCATCCCTGCTTAACCTGGGGCAGCTCCGTGGAAAGGGAGGCCACCCGTTCAAACCCTCCCCCGCCCCGCCTGCTGACAGCAAGCCGAGTCCCCTGGCAGAGGCCCTGTGGAGACAGTCTGAACTGCCAGTGCGCATGCGCGGACCGCAGTCTCCCAGAAAAAATGGATTCTTTAATAGTAGGGAGCCTGGAGGGGGCTGGGGGTTCCATGCCCGAAGTGCCAGCGAAACAGACCTCCCAAGCTGGGCAGGGTCTCCGAAATGAGCAAAAGAGGGGAGGGAGGCCCAGGGGAAGAGGACCAAAGTGGATTTCCCGCGTTGAAGCAGGCATGAGTCCAGAGCAGAGTCCAGCAGTGTGTCGCCCGGGAGTGCCGCGCGGGTCCCTGTCACGCATAAGCAACCCAGATGCGGCCCCGGGCGTGTCCTCCTACCTTCGCCTCTGAGGACAGGCGTCTGTGGTTCTGAGCAAAAGGCCTAATATCCACTTTGGGCTTTATGTGGATTATTTTCTGTCATTTCACTTCATTTCCGTTTCTGTCTTGCTGGCGCTGGCTTGAGCCCAGGGTCTGATGTACCTCCGGACTATACTGCCAGACCTATTTGATATTTTCTTTGGGACCCTGGACGCACTAAGTGGCTGAAAGCTTCGCTAAATCTCCGTGGCTGGCTTCGAACCTGTGCGCTCCTTGGTCTCAGCCTCCCCAGCACGGAATTTACAAGGGAGCGCCAGCCACCCCTCCCGGCTCCACTTGGGGTTTAAGCCTCCTCAGCTGTGTATGCCTGTGCTTGCGGCAGCAGCCAAGGTACCTCTCGCGAGAATGACAAATTCCTCGCGGCGCTTCACTTCCCAGCTTCCACATAGGTCAGAACAGAGGGCGTGTGTGGTGTGCTCAGTAGGCACGGCAAGGCAAAGAGTGCACTGGCATCCCTGCTTAACCTGGGGCAGCTCCGTGGAAAGGGAGGCCTCCCGTTCAAACCCTCCCCTGCCCCACCTGCTAACAGCAAGCCGGCTCTCCGGGCAGAGGCCCTGGGGATACAGTCTGAACTGCGACTGCCCATGCATGGACAGCAGTCTCACAGAAAAAATGGATTCTTTAATAGTAGGGAGCCTGGAGGGGGCTGGGGGTTCCATGCCCGAAGTGCCAGCGAAACAGACCTCCCAAGCTGGGCAGGGTCTCCGAAATGAGCAAAAGAGGGGAGGGAGGCCCAGGGGAAGAGGACCAAAGTGGATTTCCCGCGTTGAAGCAGGCATGAGTCCAGAGCAGAGTCCAGCAGTGTGTCGCCCGGGAGTGCCGCGCGGGTCCCTGTCACGCATAAGCAACCCAGATGCGGCCCCGGGCGTGTCCTCCTACCTTCGCCTCTGAGGACAGGCGTCTGTGGTTCTGAGCAAAAGGCCTAATATCCACTTTGGGCTATATGTGGATTATTTTCTGTCATTTCACTTCATTTCCGTTTCTGTCTTGCTGGCGCTGGCTTGAGCCCAGGGTCTGATGTACCTCCGGACTATACTGCCAGACCTATTTGATATTTTCTTTGGGACCCTGGACGCACTAAGTGGCTGAAAGCTTCGCTAAATCTCCGTGGCTGGCTTCGAACCTGTGCGCTCCTTGGTCTCAGCCTCCCCAGCACGGAATTTACAAGGGAGCGCCAGCCACCCCTCCCGGCTCCACTTGGGGTTTAAGCCTCCTCAGCTGTGTATGCCTGTGCTTGCGGGAGCGGCCAAGGTACCTCTCGCGAGAATGACAAATTCCTCGCGGCGCTTCACTTCCCAGCTTCCACATAGGTCAGAACAGAGGCCGTGTGTGGTGTGCTCAGTAGGCACGGCAAGGCAAAGAGTGCACTGGCATCCCTGCTTAACCTGGGGCAGCTCCGTGGAAAGGGAGGCCACCCGTTCAAACCCTCCCCTGCCCCACCTGCTAACAGCAAGCCGGCTCTCCCGGCAGAGGCCCTGGTGATACAGTCTGAACTGCGACTTCGCATGCATGGACAGCAGTATCACAGAAAAAAAATGGGTTCTTTAAAAGGAGGGAGCCTGTAGAGGGCTGGGCGGCTCCATGCCCGACATGCCAGCGAAACAGACCTCCCAAGCTGGGCAGGGTCTCTGAAATGAGCAAAAGAGGGGAGGGAGGCCCAGGGGAAGAGGACCAAAGTGGATTTCCCGCGTTGAAGCAGGCATGAGTCCAGAGCAGAGACCAGCAGTGTGTCGCCCGGGAGTGCCGCGAGGGTCCCTGTCACGCATAAGCAACCCAGATGCGGCCCTGGGCGTGTCCTCCTACCTTCGCCTCTGAGGACAGGTGTCTGTGGTTCTGAGTAAAAGGCCTAATATCCACTTTGGGCTTTATGTGGATTATTTTCTGTCATTTCACTTCATTTCCGTTTCTGTCTTGCTGGCGCTGGGTTGAGCCCAGGGTCTGAAGTAACTCCGGACTATACTGCCAGACCTATTTGATATTTTCTTTGGGACCCTGTACGCACTAAGTGGCTGAAAGCTTCGCTAAGTCTCCGTGTCTGGCTTCGAACCTGTGCGCTCCTTGGTCTCAGCCTCCCCAGCACGGAATTTACAAGGGAGCGCCAGCCACCCCTCCCGGCTCCACTTGGGGTTTAAGCCTCCTCAGCTGTGTATGCCTGTGCTTGCGGGAGCGGCCAAGGTACCTCTCGCGAGAATGACAAATTCCTCGCGGCGCTTCACTTCCCAGCTTCCACATAGGTCAGAACAGAGGCCGTGTGTGGTGTGCTCAGTAGGCACGGCAAGGCAAAGAGTGCACTGGCATCCCTGCTTAACCTGGGGCAGCTCCGTGGAAAGGGAGGCCACCCGTTCAAACCCTCCCCCGCCCCGCCTGCTGACAGCAAGCCGAGTCCCCTGGCAGAGGCCCTGTGGAGACAGTCTGAACTGCCAGTGCGCATGCGCGGACCGCAGTCTCCCAGAAAAAATGGATTCTTTAATAGTAGGGAGCCTGGAGGGGGCTGGGGGTTCCATGCCCGAAGTGCCAGCGAAACAGACCTCCCAAGCTGGGCAGGGTCTCCGAAATGAGCAAAAGAGGGGAGGGAGGCCCAGGGGAAGAGGACCAAAGTGGATTTCCCGCGTTGAAGCAGGCATGAGTCCAGAGCAGAGTCCAGCAGTGTGTCGCCCGGGAGTGCCGCGCGGGTCCCTGTCACGCATAAGCAACCCAGATGCGGCCCCGGGCGTGTCCTCCTACCTTCGCCTCTGAGGACAGGCGTCTGTGGTTCTGAGCAAAAGGCCTAATATCCACTTTGGGCTATATGTGGATTATTTTCTGTCATTTCACTTCATTTCCGTTTCTGTCTTGCTGGCGCTGGCTTGAGCCCAGGGTCTGATGTACCTCCGGACTATACTGCCAGACCTATTTGATATTTTCTTTGGGACCCTGGACGCACTAAGTGGCTGAAAGCTTCGCTAAATCTCCGTGGCTGGCTTCGAACCTGTGCGCTCCTTGGTCTCAGCCTCCCCAGCACGGAATTTACAAGGGAGCGCCAGCCACCCCTCCCGGCTCCACTTGGGGTTTAAGCCTCCTCAGCTGTGTATGCCTGTGCTTGCGGGAGCGGCCAAGGTACCTCTCGCGAGAATGACAAATTCCTCGCGGCGCTTCACTTCCCAGCTTCCACATAGGTCAGAACAGAGGCCGTGTGTGGTGTGCTCAGTAGGCACGGCAAGGCAAAGAGTGCACTGGCATCCCTGCTTAACCTGGGGCAGCTCCGTGGAAAGGGAGGCCACCCGTTCAAACCCTCCCCTGCCCCACCTGCTAACAGCAAGCCGGCTCTCCCGGCAGAGGCCCTGGTGATACAGTCTGAACTGCGACTTCGCATGCATGGACAGCAGTATCACAGAAAAAAAATGGGTTCTTTAAAAGGAGGGAGCCTGTAGAGGGCTGGGCGGCTCCATGCCCGACATGCCAGCGAAACAGACCTCCCAAGCTGGGCAGGGTCTCTGAAATGAGCAAAAGAGGGGAGGGAGGCCCAGGGGAAGAGGACCAAAGTGGATTTCCCGCGTTGAAGCAGGCATGAGTCCAGAGCAGAGACCAGCAGTGTGTCGCCCGGGAGTGCCGCGCGGGTCCCTGTCACACATAAGCAACCCAGATGTGGCCCCAAGCGTGTCCTCCTACCTTCGCCTCCGAGGACAGGTGTCTGTGGTTCTGAGTAAAAGGCCTAATATCCACTTTGGGCTTTATGTGGATTATTTTCTGTCATTTCACTTCATTTCCGTTTCTGTCTTGCTGGCGCTGGCTTGAGCCCAGGGTCTGATGTACCTCCGGACTATACTGCCAGACCTATTTGATATTTTCTTTGGGACCCTGGACGCACTAAGTGGCTGAAAGCTTCGCTAAATCTCCGTGGCTGGCTTCGAACCTGTGCGCTCCTTGGTCTCAGCCTCCCCAGCACGGAATTTACAAGGGAGCGCCAGCCACCCCTCCCGGCTCCACTTGGGGTTTAAGCCTCCTCAGCTGTGTATGCCTGTGCTTGCGGCAGCAGCCAAGGTACCTCTCGCGAGAATGACAAATTCCTCGCGGCGATTCACTTCCCAGCTTCCACATAGGTCAGAACAGAGGGCGTGTGTGGTGTGCTCAGTAGGCACGGCAAGGCAAAGAGTGCACTGGCATCCCTGCTTAACCTGGGGCAGCTCCGTGGAAAGGGAGGCCTCCCGTTCAAACCCTCCCCTGCCCCACCTGCTAACAGCAAGCCGGCTCTCCGGGCAGAGGCCCTGGGGATACAGTCTGAACTGCGACTGCCCATGCATGGACAGCAGTCTCACAGAAAAAATGGGTTCTTTAAAAGGAGGGAGCCTGTAGAGGGCTGGGCGGCTCCATGCCAGACATGCCAGCGAAACAGACCTCCCAAGCTGGGCAGGGTCTCCGAAATGAGCAAAAGAGGGGAGGGAGGCCCAGGGGAAGAGGACCAAAGTGGATTTCCCGCGTGGAAGCAGGCAAAGGACCAGAGCAGAGACCAACAGTGTGTCGCCCGGGAGTGCCTCGCGGGTCCCTGTCATGCATAAGCAACCCAGATGCGGCCCGGGCGTGTCCTCCTACCTTCGCCTCTGAGGACAGGCATCTGTGGTTCTGAGTAAAAGGCCTAATATCCACTTTGGGCTTTATGTGGATTATTTTCTGTCATTTCACTTCATTTCTGTTTCTGGCTTGCTGGCGCTGGGTTGAGCCCAGGGTCTGATGTAACTCCGGACTATACTGCCAGACCTATTTGATATTTTCTTTGGGACCCTGGACGCACTAAGTGGCTGAAAGCTTCGCTAAGTCTCCGTGACTGGCTTCGAACCTGTGCGCTCCTTGGTCTCAGCCTCCCCAGCACGGAATTTACAAGGGAGCGCCAGCCACCCCTCCTGGCTCCACTTGGGGTTTAAGCCTCCTCAGCTGTGTATGCCTGTGCTTGCGGGAGCGGCCAAGGTACCTCTCGCGAGAATGACAAATTCCTCGCGGCGCTTCACTTCCCAGCTTCCACATAGGTCAGAACAGAGGCCGTGTGTGGTGTGCTCAGTAGGCACGGCAAGGCAAAGAGTGCACTGGCATCCCTGCTTAACCTGGGGCAGCTCCGTGGAAAGGGAGGCCACCCGTTCAAACCCTCCCCTGCCCCACCTGCTAACAGCAAGCCGGCTCTCCCGGCAGAGGCCCTGGTGATACAGTCTGAACTGCGACTTCGCATGCATGGACAGCAGTATCACAGAAAAAAAATGGGTTCTTTAAAAGGAGGGAGCCTGTAGAGGGCTGGGCGGCTCCATGCCCGACATGCCAGCGAAACAGACCTCCCAAGCTGGGCAGGGTCTCTGAAATGAGCAAAAGAGGGGAGGGAGGCCCAGGGGAAGAGGACCAAAGTGGATTTCCCGCGTTGAAGCAGGCATGAGTCCAGAGCAGAGACCAGCAGTGTGTCGCCCGGGAGTGCCGCGAGGGTCCCTGTCACGCATAAGCAACCCAGATGCGGCCCTGGGCGTGTCCTCCTACCTTCGCCTCTGAGGACAGGTGTCTGTGGTTCTGAGTAAAAGGCCTAATATCCACTTTGGGCTTTATGTGGATTATTTTCTGTCATTTCACTTCATTTCCGTTTCTGTCTTGCTGGCGCTGGGTTGAGCCCAGGGTCTGATGTAACTCCGGACTATACTGCCAGACCTATTTGATATTTTCTTTGGGACCCTGTACGCACTAAGTGGCTGAAAGCTTCGCTAAGTCTCCGTGGCTGGCTTCGAACCTGTGCGCTCCTTGGTCTCAGCCTCCCCAGCACGGAATTTACAAGGGAGCGCCAGCCACCCCTCCCGGCTCCACTTGGGGTTTAAGCCTCCTCAGCTGTGTATGCCTGTGCTTGCGGCAGCGGCCAAGGTACCTCTCGCGAGAATGACAAATTCCTCGCGGCGCTTCACTTCCCAGCTTCCACATAGGTCAGAACAGAGGCCGTGTGTGGTGTGCTCAGTAGGCACGGCAAGGCAAAGAGTGCACTGGCATCCCTGCTTAACCTGGGGCAGCTCCGTGGAAAGGGAGGCCACCCGTTCAAACCCTCCCCCGCCCCGCCTGCTGACAGCAAGCCGAGTCCCCTGGCAGAGGCCCTGTGGAGACAGTCTGAACTGCCAGTGCGCATGCGCGGACCGCAGTCTCCCAGAAAAAATGGATTCTTTAATAGTAGGGAGCCTGGAGGGGGCTGGGGGTTCCATGCCCGAAGTGCCAGCGAAACAGACCTCCCAAGCTGGGCAGGGTCTCCGAAATGAGCAAAAGAGGGGAGGGAGGCCCAGGGGAAGAGGACCAAAGTGGATTTCCCGCGTTGAAGCAGGCATGAGTCCAGAGCAGAGTCCAGCAGTGTGTCGCCCGGGAGTGCCGCGCGGGTCCCTGTCACGCATAAGCAACCCAGATGCGGCCCCGGGCGTGTCCTCCTACCTTCGCCTCTGAGGACAGGCGTCTGTGGTTCTGAGCAAAAGGCCTAATATCCACTTTGGGCTTTATGTGGATTATTTTCTGTCATTTCACTTCATTTCCGTTTCTGTCTTGCTGGCGCTGGCTTGAGCCCAGGGTCTGATGTACCTCCGGACTATACTGCCAGACCTATTTGATATTTTCTTTGGGACCCTGGACGCACTAAGTGGCTGAAAGCTTCGCTAAATCTCCGTGGCTGGCTTCGAACCTGTGCGCTCCTTGGTCTCAGCCTCCCCAGCACGGAATTTACAAGGGAGCGCCAGCCACCCCTCCCGGCTCCACTTGGGGTTTAAGCCTCCTCAGCTGTGTATGCCTGTGCTTGCGGCAGCAGCCAAGGTACCTCTCGCGAGAATGACAAATTCCTCGCGGCGCTTCACTTCCCAGCTTCCACATAGGTCAGAACAGAGGGCGTGTGTGGTGTGCTCAGTAGGCACGGCAAGGCAAAGAGTGCACTGGCATCCCTGCTTAACCTGGGGCAGCTCCGTGGAAAGGGAGGCCTCCCGTTCAAACCCTCCCCTGCCCCACCTGCTAACAGCAAGCCGGCTCTCCGGGCAGAGGCCCTGGGGATACAGTCTGAACTGCGACTGCCCATGCATGGACAGCAGTCTCACAGAAAAAATGGGTTCTTTAAAAGGAGGGAGCCTGTAGAGGGCTGGGCGGCTCCATGCCAGACATGCCAGCGAAACAGACCTCCCAAGCTGGGCAGGGTCTCCGAAATGAGCAAAAGAGGGGAGGGAGGCCCAGGGGAAGAGGACCAAAGTGGATTTCCCGCGTGGAAGCAGGCAAAGGACCAGAGCAGAGACCAACAGTGTGTCGCCCGGGAGTGCCGCGCGGGTCCCTGTCACGCATAAGCAACCCAGATGCGGCCCGGGCGTGTCCTCCTACCTTAGCCTCTGAGGACAGGCGTCTGTGGTTCTGAGTAAAAGGCCTAATATCCACTTTGGGCTTTATGTGGATTATTTTCTGTCATTTCACTTCATTTCTGTTTCTGGCTTGCTGGCGCTGGGTTGAGCCCAGGGTCTGATGTAACTCCGGACTATACTGCCAGACCTATTTGATATTTTCTTTGGGACCCTGGACGCACTAAGTGGCTGAAAGCTTCGCTAAGTCTCCGTGACTGGCTTCGAACCTGTGCGCTCCTTGGTCTCAGCCTCCCCAGCACGGAATTTACAAGGGAGCGCCAGCCACCCCTCCTGGCTCCACTTGGGGTTTAAGCCTCCTCAGCTGTGTATGCCTGTGCTTGCGGGAGCGGCCAAGGTACCTCTCGCGAGAATGACAAATTCCTCGCGGCGCTTCACTTCCCAGCTTCCACATAGGTCAGAACAGAGGGCGTGTGTGGTGTGCTCAGTAGGCACGGCAAGGCAAAGAGTGCACTGGCATCCCTGCTTAACCTGGGGCAGCTCCGTGGAAAGGGAGGCCACCCGTTCAAACCCTCCCCTGCCCCACCTGCTAACAGCAAGCCGGCTCTCCCGGCAGAGGCCCTGGTGATACAGTCTGAACTGCGACTTCGCATGCATGGACAGCAGTATCACAGAAAAAAAATGGGTTCTTTAAAAGGAGGGAGCCTGTAGAGGGCTGGGCGGCTCCATGCCCGACATGCCAGCGAAACAGACCTCCCAAGCTGGGCAGGGTCTCTGAAATGAGCAAAAGAGGGGAGGGAGGCCCAGGGGAAGAGGACCAAAGTGGATTTCCCGCGTTGAAGCAGGCATGAGTCCAGAGCAGAGACCAGCAGTGTGTCGCCCGGGAGTGCCGCGAGGGTCCCTGTCACGCATAAGCAACCCAGATGCGGCCCTGGGCGTGTCCTCCTACCTTCGCCTCTGAGGACAGGTGTCTGTGGTTCTGAGTAAAAGGCCTAATATCCACTTTGGGCTTTATGTGGATTATTTTCTGTCATTTCACTTCATTTCCGTTTCTGTCTTGCTGGCGCTGGGTTGAGCCCAGGGTCTGATGTAACTCCGGACTATACTGCCAGACCTATTTGATATTTTCTTTGGGACCCTGTACGCACTAAGTGGCTGAAAGCTTCGCTAAGTCTCCGTGGCTGGCTTCGAACCTGTGCGCTCCTTGGTCTCAGCCTCCCCAGCACGGAATTTACAAGGGAGCGCCAGCCACCCCTCCCGGCTCCACTTGGGGTTTAAGCCTCCTCAGCTGTGTATGCCTGTGCTTGCGGCAGCGGCCAAGGTACCTCTCGCGAGAATGACAAATTCCTCGCGGCGCTTCACTTCCCAGCTTCCACATAGGTCAGAACAGAGGCCGTGTGTGGTGTGCTCAGTAGGCACGGCAAGGCAAAGAGTGCACTGGCATCCCTGCTTAACCTGGGGCAGCTCCGTGGAAAGGGAGGCCACCCGTTCAAACCCTCCCCCGCCCCGCCTGCTGACAGCAAGCCGAGTCCCCTGGCAGAGGCCCTGTGGAGACAGTCTGAACTGCCAGTGCGCATGCGCGGACCGCAGTCTCCCAGAAAAAATGGATTCTTTAATAGTAGGGAGCCTGGAGGGGGCTGGGGGTTCCATGCCCGAAGTGCCAGCGAAACAGACCTCCCAAGCTGGGCAGGGTCTCCGAAATGAGCAAAAGAGGGGAGGGAGGCCCAGGGGAAGAGGACCAAAGTGGATTTCCCGCGTTGAAGCAGGCATGAGTCCAGAGCAGAGTCCAGCAGTGTGTCGCCCGGGAGTGCCGCGCGGGTCCCTGTCACGCATAAGCAACCCAGATGCGGCCCCGGGCGTGTCCTCCTACCTTCGCCTCTGAGGACAGGCGTCTGTGGTTCTGAGCAAAAGGCCTAATATCCACTTTGGGCTATATGTGGATTATTTTCTGTCATTTCACTTCATTTCCGTTTCTGTCTTGCTGGCGCTGGCTTGAGCCCAGGGTCTGATGTACCTCCGGACTATACTGCCAGACCTATTTGATATTTTCTTTGGGACCCTGGACGCACTAAGTGGCTGAAAGCTTCGCTAAATCTCCGTGGCTGGCTTCGAACCTGTGCGCTCCTTGGTCTCAGCCTCCCCAGCACGGAATTTACAAGGGAGCGCCAGCCACCCCTCCCGGCTCCACTTGGGGTTTAAGCCTCCTCAGCTGTGTATGCCTGTGCTTGCGGGAGCGGCCAAGGTACCTCTCGCGAGAATGACAAATTCCTCGCGGCGCTTCACTTCCCAGCTTCCACATAGGTCAGAACAGAGGCCGTGTGTGGTGTGCTCAGTAGGCACGGCAAGGCAAAGAGTGCACTGGCATCCCTGCTTAACCTGGGGCAGCTCCGTGGAAAGGGAGGCCACCCGTTCAAACCCTCCCCTGCCCCACCTGCTAACAGCAAGCCGGCTCTCCCGGCAGAGGCCCTGGTGATACAGTCTGAACTGCGACTTCGCATGCATGGACAGCAGTATCACAGAAAAAAAATGGGTTCTTTAAAAGGAGGGAGCCTGTAGAGGGCTGGGCGGCTCCATGCCCGACATGCCAGCGAAACAGACCTCCCAAGCTGGGCAGGGTCTCTGAAATGAGCAAAAGAGGGGAGGGAGGCCCAGGGGAAGAGGACCAAAGTGGATTTCCCGCGTTGAAGCAGGCATGAGTCCAGAGCAGAGACCAGCAGTGTGTCGCCCGGGAGTGCCGCGCGGGTCCCTGTCACACATAAGCAACCCAGATGTGGCCCCAAGCGTGTCCTCCTACCTTCGCCTCCGAGGACAGGTGTCTGTGGTTCTGAGTAAAAGGCCTAATATCCACTTTGGGCTTTATGTGGATTATTTTCTGTCATTTCACTTCATTTCCGTTTCTGTCTTGCTGGCGCTGGCTTGAGCCCAGGGTCTGATGTACCTCCGGACTATACTGCCAGACCTATTTGATATTTTCTTTGGGACCCTGGACGCACTAAGTGGCTGAAAGCTTCGCTAAATCTCCGTGGCTGGCTTCGAACCTGTGCGCTCCTTGGTCTCAGCCTCCCCAGCACGGAATTTACAAGGGAGCGCCAGCCACCCCTCCCGGCTCCACTTGGGGTTTAAGCCTCCTCAGCTGTGTATGCCTGTGCTTGCGGCAGCAGCCAAGGTACCTCTCGCGAGAATGACAAATTCCTCGCGGCGCTTCACTTCCCAGCTTCCACATAGGTCAGAACAGAGGGCGTGTGTGGTGTGCTCAGTAGGCACGGCAAGGCAAAGAGTGCACTGGCATCCCTGCTTAACCTGGGGCAGCTCCGTGGAAAGGGAGGCCTCCCGTTCAAACCCTCCCCTGCCCCACCTGCTAACAGCAAGCCGGCTCTCCGGGCAGAGGCCCTGGGGATACAGTCTGAACTGCGACTGCCCATGCATGGACAGCAGTCTCACAGAAAAAATGGGTTCTTTAAAAGGAGGGAGCCTGTAGAGGGCTGGGCGGCTCCATGCCAGACATGCCAGCGAAACAGACCTCCCAAGCTGGGCAGGGTCTCCGAAATGAGCAAAAGAGGGGAGGGAGGCCCAGGGGAAGAGGACCAAAGTGGATTTCCCGCGTGGAAGCAGGCAAAGGACCAGAGCAGAGACCAACAGTGTGTCGCCCGGGAGTGCCTCGCGGGTCCCTGTCATGCATAAGCAACCCAGATGCGGCCCGGGCGTGTCCTCCTACCTTCGCCTCTGAGGACAGGCATCTGTGGTTCTGAGTAAAAGGCCTAATATCCACTTTGGGCTTTATGTGGATTATTTTCTGTCATTTCACTTCATTTCTGTTTCTGGCTTGCTGGCGCTGGGTTGAGCCCAGGGTCTGATGTAACTCCGGACTATACTGCCAGACCTATTTGATATTTTCTTTGGGACCCTGGACGCACTAAGTGGCTGAAAGCTTCGCTAAGTCTCCGTGACTGGCTTCGAACCTGTGCGCTCCTTGGTCTCAGCCTCCCCAGCACGGAATTTACAAGGGAGCGCCAGCCACCCCTCCTGGCTCCACTTGGGGTTTAAGCCTCCTCAGCTGTGTATGCCTGTGCTTGCGGGAGCGGCCAAGGTACCTCTCGCGAGAATGACAAATTCCTCGCGGCGCTTCACTTCCCAGCTTCCACATAGGTCAGAACAGAGGGCGTGTGTGGTGTGCTCAGTAGGCACGGCAAGGCAAAGAGTGCACTGGCATCCCTGCTTAACCTGGGGCAGCTCCGTGGAAAGGGAGGCCACCCGTTCAAACCCTCCCCTGCCCCACCTGCTAACAGCAAGCCGGCTCTCCCGGCAGAGGCCCTGGTGATACAGTCTGAACTGCGACTTCGCATGCATGGACAGCAGTATCACAGAAAAAAAATGGGTTCTTTAAAAGGAGGGAGCCTGTAGAGGGCTGGGCGGCTCCATGCCCGACATGCCAGCGAAACAGACCTCCCAAGCTGGGCAGGGTCTCTGAAATGAGCAAAAGAGGGGAGGGAGGCCCAGGGGAAGAGGACCAAAGTGGATTTCCCGCGTTGAAGCAGGCATGAGTCCAGAGCAGAGACCAGCAGTGTGTCGCCCGGGAGTGCCGCGAGGGTCCCTGTCACGCATAAGCAACCCAGATGCGGCCCTGGGCGTGTCCTCCTACCTTCGCCTCTGAGGACAGGTGTCTGTGGTTCTGAGTAAAAGGCCTAATATCCACTTTGGGCTTTATGTGGATTATTTTCTGTCATTTCACTTCATTTCCGTTTCTGTCTTGCTGGCGCTGGGTTGAGCCCAGGGTCTGATGTAACTCCGGACTATACTGCCAGACCTATTTGATATTTTCTTTGGGACCCTGTACGCACTAAGTGGCTGAAAGCTTCGCTAAGTCTCCGTGGCTGGCTTCGAACCTGTGCGCTCCTTGGTCTCAGCCTCCCCAGCACGGAATTTACAAGGGAGCGCCAGCCACCCCTCCCGGCTCCACTTGGGGTTTAAGCCTCCTCAGCTGTGTATGCCTGTGCTTGCGGCAGCGGCCAAGGTACCTCTCGCGAGAATGACAAATTCCTCGCGGCGCTTCACTTCCCAGCTTCCACATAGGTCAGAACAGAGGCCGTGTGTGGTGTGCTCAGTAGGCACGGCAAGGCAAAGAGTGCACTGGCATCCCTGCTTAACCTGGGGCAGCTCCGTGGAAAGGGAGGCCACCCGTTCAAACCCTCCCCCGCCCCGCCTGCTGACAGCAAGCCGAGTCCCCTGGCAGAGGCCCTGTGGAGACAGTCTGAACTGCCAGTGCGCATGCGCGGACCGCAGTCTCCCAGAAAAAATGGATTCTTTAATAGTAGGGAGCCTGGAGGGGGCTGGGGGTTCCATGCCCGAAGTGCCAGCGAAACAGACCTCCCAAGCTGGGCAGGGTCTCCGAAATGAGCAAAAGAGGGGAGGGAGGCCCAGGGGAAGAGGACCAAAGTGGATTTCCCGCGTTGAAGCAGGCATGAGTCCAGAGCAGAGTCCAGCAGTGTGTCGCCCGGGAGTGCCGCGCGGGTCCCTGTCACGCATAAGCAACCCAGATGCGGCCCCGGGCGTGTCCTCCTACCTTCGCCTCTGAGGACAGGCGTCTGTGGTTCTGAGCAAAAGGCCTAATATCCACTTTGGGCTTTATGTGGATTATTTTCTGTCATTTCACTTCATTTCCGTTTCTGTCTTGCTGGCGCTGGCTTGAGCCCAGGGTCTGATGTACCTCCGGACTATACTGCCAGACCTATTTGATATTTTCTTTGGGACCCTGGACGCACTAAGTGGCTGAAAGCTTCGCTAAATCTCCGTGGCTGGCTTCGAACCTGTGCGCTCCTTGGTCTCAGCCTCCCCAGCACGGAATTTACAAGGGAGCGCCAGCCACCCCTCCCGGCTCCACTTGGGGTTTAAGCCTCCTCAGCTGTGTATGCCTGTGCTTGCGGCAGCAGCCAAGGTACCTCTCGCGAGAATGACAAATTCCTCGCGGCGCTTCACTTCCCAGCTTCCACATAGGTCAGAACAGAGGGCGTGTGTGGTGTGCTCAGTAGGCACGGCAAGGCAAAGAGTGCACTGGCATCCCTGCTTAACCTGGGGCAGCTCCGTGGAAAGGGAGGCCTCCCGTTCAAACCCTCCCCTGCCCCACCTGCTAACAGCAAGCCGGCTCTCCGGGCAGAGGCCCTGGGGATACAGTCTGAACTGCGACTGCCCATGCATGGACAGCAGTCTCACAGAAAAAATGGATTCTTTAATAGTAGGGAGCCTGGAGGGGGCTGGGGGTTCCATGCCCGAAGTGCCAGCGAAACAGACCTCCCAAGCTGGGCAGGGTCTCCGAAATGAGCAAAAGAGGGGAGGGAGGCCCAGGGGAAGAGGACCAAAGTGGATTTCCCGCGTTGAAGCAGGCATGAGTCCAGAGCAGAGTCCAGCAGTGTGTCGCCCGGGAGTGCCGCGCGGGTCCCTGTCACGCATAAGCAACCCAGATGCGGCCCCGGGCGTGTCCTCCTACCTTCGCCTCTGAGGACAGGCGTCTGTGGTTCTGAGCAAAAGGCCTAATATCCACTTTGGGCTATATGTGGATTATTTTCTGTCATTTCACTTCATTTCCGTTTCTGTCTTGCTGGCGCTGGCTTGAGCCCAGGGTCTGATGTACCTCCGGACTATACTGCCAGACCTATTTGATATTTTCTTTGGGACCCTGGACGCACTAAGTGGCTGAAAGCTTCGCTAAATCTCCGTGGCTGGCTTCGAACCTGTGCGCTCCTTGGTCTCAGCCTCCCCAGCACGGAATTTACAAGGGAGCGCCAGCCACCCCTCCCGGCTCCACTTGGGGTTTAAGCCTCCTCAGCTGTGTATGCCTGTGCTTGCGGGAGCGGCCAAGGTACCTCTCGCGAGAATGACAAATTCCTCGCGGCGCTTCACTTCCCAGCTTCCACATAGGTCAGAACAGAGGCCGTGTGTGGTGTGCTCAGTAGGCACGGCAAGGCAAAGAGTGCACTGGCATCCCTGCTTAACCTGGGGCAGCTCCGTGGAAAGGGAGGCCACCCGTTCAAACCCTCCCCTGCCCCACCTGCTAACAGCAAGCCGGCTCTCCCGGCAGAGGCCCTGGTGATACAGTCTGAACTGCGACTTCGCATGCATGGACAGCAGTATCACAGAAAAAAAATGGGTTCTTTAAAAGGAGGGAGCCTGTAGAGGGCTGGGCGGCTCCATGCCCGACATGCCAGCGAAACAGACCTCCCAAGCTGGGCAGGGTCTCTGAAATGAGCAAAAGAGGGGAGGGAGGCCCAGGGGAAGAGGACCAAAGTGGATTTCCCGCGTTGAAGCAGGCATGAGTCCAGAGCAGAGACCAGCAGTGTGTCGCCCGGGAGTGCCGCGCGGGTCCCTGTCACACATAAGCAACCCAGATGTGGCCCCAAGCGTGTCCTCCTACCTTCGCCTCCGAGGACAGGTGTCTGTGGTTCTGAGTAAAAGGCCTAATATCCACTTTGGGCTTTATGTGGATTATTTTCTGTCATTTCACTTCATTTCCGTTTCTGTCTTGCTGGCGCTGGCTTGAGCCCAGGGTCTGATGTACCTCCGGACTATACTGCCAGACCTATTTGATATTTTCTTTGGGACCCTGGACGCACTAAGTGGCTGAAAGCTTCGCTAAATCTCCGTGGCTGGCTTCGAACCTGTGCGCTCCTTGGTCTCAGCCTCCCCAGCACGGAATTTACAAGGGAGCGCCAGCCACCCCTCCCGGCTCCACTTGGGGTTTAAGCCTCCTCAGCTGTGTATGCCTGTGCTTGCGGCAGCAGCCAAGGTACCTCTCGCGAGAATGACAAATTCCTCGCGGCGCTTCACTTCCCAGCTTCCACATAGGTCAGAACAGAGGGCGTGTGTGGTGTGCTCAGTAGGCACGGCAAGGCAAAGAGTGCACTGGCATCCCTGCTTAACCTGGGGCAGCTCCGTGGAAAGGGAGGCCTCCCGTTCAAACCCTCCCCTGCCCCACCTGCTAACAGCAAGCCGGCTCTCCGGGCAGAGGCCCTGGGGATACAGTCTGAACTGCGACTGCCCATGCATGGACAGCAGTCTCACAGAAAAAATGGGTTCTTTAAAAGGAGGGAGCCTGTAGAGGGCTGGGCGGCTCCATGCCAGACATGCCAGCGAAACAGACCTCCCAAGCTGGGCAGGGTCTCTGAAATGAGCAAAAGAGGGGAGGGAGGCCCAGGGGAAGAGGACCAAAGTGGATTTCCCGCGTGGAAGCAGGCAAAGGACCAGAGCAGAGACCAACAGTGTGTCGCCCGGGAGTGCCTCGCGGGTCCCTGTCATGCATAAGCAACCCAGATGCGGCCCGGGCGTGTCCTCCTACCTTCGCCTCTGAGGACAGGCATCTGTGGTTCTGAGTAAAAGGCCTAATATCCACTTTGGGCTTTATGTGGATTATTTTCTGTCATTTCACTTCATTTCTGTTTCTGGCTTGCTGGCGCTGGGTTGAGCCCAGGGTCTGATGTAACTCCGGACTATACTGCCAGACCTATTTGATATTTTCTTTGGGACCCTGGACGCACTAAGTGGCTGAAAGCTTCGCTAAGTCTCCGTGACTGGCTTCGAACCTGTGCGCTCCTTGGTCTCAGCCTCCCCAGCACGGAATTTACAAGGGAGCGCCAGCCACCCCTCCTGGCTCCACTTGGGGTTTAAGCCTCCTCAGCTGTGTATGCCTGTGCTTGCGGGAGCGGCCAAGGTACCTCTCGCGAGAATGACAAATTCCTCGCGGCGCTTCACTTCCCAGCTTCCACATAGGTCAGAACAGAGGGCGTGTGTGGTGTGCTCAGTAGGCACGGCAAGGCAAAGAGTGCACTGGCATCCCTGCTTAACCTGGGGCAGCTCCGTGGAAAGGGAGGCCACCCGTTCAAACCCTCCCCTGCCCCACCTGCTAACAGCAAGCCGGCTCTCCCGGCAGAGGCCCTGGTGATACAGTCTGAACTGCGACTTCGCATGCATGGACAGCAGTATCACAGAAAAAAAATGGGTTCTTTAAAAGGAGGGAGCCTGTAGAGGGCTGGGCGGCTCCATGCCCGACATGCCAGCGAAACAGACCTCCCAAGCTGGGCAGGGTCTCTGAAATGAGCAAAAGAGGGGAGGGAGGCCCAGGGGAAGAGGACCAAAGTGGATTTCCCGCGTTGAAGCAGGCATGAGTCCAGAGCAGAGACCAGCAGTGTGTCGCCCGGGAGTGCCGCGAGGGTCCCTGTCACGCATAAGCAACCCAGATGCGGCCCTGGGCGTGTCCTCCTACCTTCGCCTCTGAGGACAGGTGTCTGTGGTTCTGAGTAAAAGGCCTAATATCCACTTTGGGCTTTATGTGGATTATTTTCTGTCATTTCACTTCATTTCCGTTTCTGTCTTGCTGGCGCTGGGTTGAGCCCAGGGTCTGATGTAACTCCGGACTATACTGCCAGACCTATTTGATATTTTCTTTGGGACCCTGTACGCACTAAGTGGCTGAAAGCTTCGCTAAGTCTCCGTGGCTGGCTTCGAACCTGTGCGCTCCTTGGTCTCAGCCTCCCCAGCACGGAATTTACAAGGGAGCGCCAGCCACCCCTCCCGGCTCCACTTGGGGTTTAAGCCTCCTCAGCTGTGTATGCCTGTGCTTGCGGCAGCGGCCAAGGTACCTCTCGCGAGAATGACAAATTCCTCGCGGCGCTTCACTTCCCAGCTTCCACATAGGTCAGAACAGAGGCCGTGTGTGGTGTGCTCAGTAGGCACGGCAAGGCAAAGAGTGCACTGGCATCCCTGCTTAACCTGGGGCAGCTCCGTGGAAAGGGAGGCCACCCGTTCAAACCCTCCCCCGCCCCGCCTGCTGACAGCAAGCCGAGTCCCCTGGCAGAGGCCCTGTGGAGACAGTCTGAACTGCCAGTGCGCATGCGCGGACCGCAGTCTCCCAGAAAAAATGGATTCTTTAATAGTAGGGAGCCTGGAGGGGGCTGGGGGTTCCATGCCCGAAGTGCCAGCGAAACAGACCTCCCAAGCTGGGCAGGGTCTCCGAAATGAGCAAAAGAGGGGAGGGAGGCCCAGGGGAAGAGGACCAAAGTGGATTTCCCGCGTTGAAGCAGGCATGAGTCCAGAGCAGAGTCCAGCAGTGTGTCGCCCGGGAGTGCCGCGCGGGTCCCTGTCACGCATAAGCAACCCAGATGCGGCCCCGGGCGTGTCCTCCTACCTTCGCCTCTGAGGACAGGCGTCTGTGGTTCTGAGCAAAAGGCCTAATATCCACTTTGGGCTTTATGTGGATTATTTTCTGTCATTTCACTTCATTTCCGTTTCTGTCTTGCTGGCGCTGGCTTGAGCCCATGGTCTGATGTACCTCCGGACTATACTGCCAGACCTATTTGATATTTTCTTTGGGACCCTGGACGCACTAAGTGGCTGAAAGCTTCGCTAAATCTCCGTGGCTGGCTTCGAACCTGTGCGCTCCTTGGTCTCAGCCTCCCCAGCACGGAATTTACAAGGGAGCGCCAGCCACCCCTCCCGGCTCCACTTGGGGTTTAAGCCTCCTCAGCTGTGTATGCCTGTGCTTGCGGCAGCAGCCAAGGTACCTCTCGCGAGAATGACAAATTCCTCGCGGCGCTTCACTTCCCAGCTTCCACATAGGTCAGAACAGAGGGCGTGTGTGGTGTGCTCAGTAGGCACGGCAAGGCAAAGAGTGCACTGGCATCCCTGCTTAACCTGGGGCAGCTCCGTGGAAAGGGAGGCCTCCCGTTCAAACCCTCCCCTGCCCCACCTGCTAACAGCAAGCCGGCTCTCCGGGCAGAGGCCCTGGGGATACAGTCTGAACTGCGACTGCCCATGCATGGACAGCAGTCTCACAGAAAAAATGGGTTCTTTAAAAGGAGGGAGCCTGTAGAGGGCTGGGCGGCTCCATGCCAGACATGCCAGCGAAACAGACCTCCCAAGCTGGGCAGGGTCTCCGAAATGAGCAAAAGAGGGGAGGGAGGCCCAGGGGAAGAGGACCAAAGTGGATTTCCCGCGTGGAAGCAGGCAAAGGACCAGAGCAGAGACCAACAGTGTGTCGCCCGGGAGTGCCGCGCGGGTCCCTGTCACGCATAAGCAACCCAGATGCGGCCCGGGCGTGTCCTCCTACCTTAGCCTCTGAGGACAGGCGTCTGTGGTTCTGAGTAAAAGGCCTAATATCCACTTTGGGCTTTATGTGGATTATTTTCTGTCATTTCACTTCATTTCTGTTTCTGGCTTGCTGGCGCTGGGTTGAGCCCAGGGTCTGATGTAACTCCGGACTATACTGCCAGACCTATTTGATATTTTCTTTGGGACCCTGGACGCACTAAGTGGCTGAAAGCTTCGCTAAGTCTCCGTGACTGGCTTCGAACCTGTGCGCTCCTTGGTCTCAGCCTCCCCAGCACGGAATTTACAAGGGAGCGCCAGCCACCCCTCCTGGCTCCACTTGGGGTTTAAGCCTCCTCAGCTGTGTATGCCTGTGCTTGCGGGAGCGGCCAAGGTACCTCTCGCGAGAATGACAAATTCCTCGCGGCGCTTCACTTCCCAGCTTCCACATAGGTCAGAACAGAGGGCGTGTGTGGTGTGCTCAGTAGGCACGGCAAGGCAAAGAGTGCACTGGCATCCCTGCTTAACCTGGGGCAGCTCCGTGGAAAGGGAGGCCACCCGTTCAAACCCTCCCCTGCCCCACCTGCTAACAGCAAGCCGGCTCTCCCGGCAGAGGCCCTGGTGATACAGTCTGAACTGCGACTTCGCATGCATGGACAGCAGTATCACAGAAAAAAAATGGGTTCTTTAAAAGGAGGGAGCCTGTAGAGGGCTGGGCGGCTCCATGCCCGACATGCCAGCGAAACAGACCTCCCAAGCTGGGCAGGGTCTCTGAAATGAGCAAAAGAGGGGAGGGAGGCCCAGGGGAAGAGGACCAAAGTGGATTTCCCGCGTTGAAGCAGGCATGAGTCCAGAGCAGAGACCAGCAGTGTGTCGCCCGGGAGTGCCGCGAGGGTCCCTGTCACGCATAAGCAACCCAGATGCGGCCCTGGGCGTGTCCTCCTACCTTCGCCTCTGAGGACAGGTGTCTGTGGTTCTGAGTAAAAGGCCTAATATCCACTTTGGGCTTTATGTGGATTATTTTCTGTCATTTCACTTCATTTCCGTTTCTGTCTTGCTGGCGCTGGGTTGAGCCCAGGGTCTGATGTAACTCCGGACTATACTGCCAGACCTATTTGATATTTTCTTTGGGACCCTGTACGCACTAAGTGGCTGAAAGCTTCGCTAAGTCTCCGTGGCTGGCTTCGAACCTGTGCGCTCCTTGGTCTCAGCCTCCCCAGCACGGAATTTACAAGGGAGCGCCAGCCACCCCTCCCGGCTCCACTTGGGGTTTAAGCCTCCTCAGCTGTGTATGCCTGTGCTTGCGGCAGCGGCCAAGGTACCTCTCGCGAGAATGACAAATTCCTCGCGGCGCTTCACTTCCCAGCTTCCACATAGGTCAGAACAGAGGCCGTGTGTGGTGTGCTCAGTAGGCACGGCAAGGCAAAGAGTGCACTGGCATCCCTGCTTAACCTGGGGCAGCTCCGTGGAAAGGGAGGCCACCCGTTCAAACCCTCCCCCGCCCCGCCTGCTGACAGCAAGCCGAGTCCCCTGGCAGAGGCCCTGTGGAGACAGTCTGAACTGCCAGTGCGCATGCGCGGACCGCAGTCTCCCAGAAAAAATGGATTCTTTAATAGTAGGGAGCCTGGAGGGGGCTGGGGGTTCCATGCCCGAAGTGCCAGCGAAACAGACCTCCCAAGCTGGGCAGGGTCTCCGAAATGAGCAAAAGAGGGGAGGGAGGCCCAGGGGAAGAGGACCAAAGTGGATTTCCCGCGTTGAAGCAGGCATGAGTCCAGAGCAGAGTCCAGCAGTGTGTCGCCCGGGAGTGCCGCGCGGGTCCCTGTCACGCATAAGCAACCCAGATGCGGCCCCGGGCGTGTCCTCCTACCTTCGCCTCTGAGGACAGGCGTCTGTGGTTCTGAGCAAAAGGCCTAATATCCACTTTGGGCTTTATGTGGATTATTTTCTGTCATTTCACTTCATTTCCGTTTCTGTCTTGCTGGCGCTGGCTTGAGCCCAGGGTCTGATGTACCTCCGGACTATACTGCCAGACCTATTTGATATTTTCTTTGGGACCCTGGACGCACTAAGTGGCTGAAAGCTTCGCTAAATCTCCGTGGCTGGCTTCGAACCTGTGCGCTCCTTGGTCTCAGCCTCCCCAGCACGGAATTTACAAGGGAGCGCCAGCCACCCCTCCCGGCTCCACTTGGGGTTTAAGCCTCCTCAGCTGTGTATGCCTGTGCTTGCGGCAGCAGCCAAGGTACCTCTCGCGAGAATGACAAATTCCTCGCGGCGCTTCACTTCCCAGCTTCCACATAGGTCAGAACAGAGGGCGTGTGTGGTGTGCTCAGTAGGCACGGCAAGGCAAAGAGTGCACTGGCATCCCTGCTTAACCTGGGGCAGCTCCGTGGAAAGGGAGGCCTCCCGTTCAAACCCTCCCCTGCCCCACCTGCTAACAGCAAGCCGGCTCTCCGGGCAGAGGCCCTGGGGATACAGTCTGAACTGCGACTGCCCATGCATGGACAGCAGTCTCACAGAAAAAATGGGTTCTTTAAAAGGAGGGAGCCTGTAGAGGGCTGGGCGGCTCCATGCCAGACATGCCAGCGAAACAGACCTCCCAAGCTGGGCAGGGTCTCCGAAATGAGCAAAAGAGGGGAGGGAGGCCCAGGGGAAGAGGACCAAAGTGGATTTCCCGCGTGGAAGCAGGCAAAGGACCAGAGCAGAGACCAACAGTGTGTCGCCCGGGAGTGCCGCGCGGGTCCCTGTCACGCATAAGCAACCCAGATGCGGCCCGGGCGTGTCCTCCTACCTTAGCCTCTGAGGACAGGCGTCTGTGGTTCTGAGTAAAAGGCCTAATATCCACTTTGGGCTTTATGTGGATTATTTTCTGTCATTTCACTTCATTTCTGTTTCTGGCTTGCTGGCGCTGGGTTGAGCCCAGGGTCTGATGTAACTCCGGACTATACTGCCAGACCTATTTGATATTTTCTTTGGGACCCTGGACGCACTAAGTGGCTGAAAGCTTCGCTAAGTCTCCGTGACTGGCTTCGAACCTGTGCGCTCCTTGGTCTCAGCCTCCCCAGCACGGAATTTACAAGGGAGCGCCAGCCACCCCTCCTGGCTCCACTTGGGGTTTAAGCCTCCTCAGCTGTGTATGCCTGTGCTTGCGGGAGCGGCCAAGGTACCTCTCGCGAGAATGACAAATTCCTCGTGGCGCTTCACTTCCCAGCTTCCACATAGGTCAGAACAGAGGGCGTGTGTGGTGTGCTCAGTAGGCACGGCAAGGCAAAGAGTGCACTGGCATCCCTGCTTAACCTGGGGCAGCTCCGTGGAAAGGGAGGCCACCCGTTCAAACCCTCCCCTGCCCCACCTGCTAACAGCAAGCCGGCTCTCCCGGCAGAGGCCCTGGTGATACAGTCTGAACTGCGACTTCGCATGCATGGACAGCAGTATCACAGAAAAAAAATGGGTTCTTTAAAAGGAGGGAGCCTGTAGAGGGCTGGGCGGCTCCATGCCCGACATGCCAGCGAAACAGACCTCCCAAGCTGGGCAGGGTCTCTGAAATGAGCAAAAGAGGGGAGGGAGGCCCAGGGGAAGAGGACCAAAGTGGATTTCCCGCGTTGAAGCAGGCATGAGTCCAGAGCAGAGACCAGCAGTGTGTCGCCCGGGAGTGCCGCGAGGGTCCCTGTCACGCATAAGCAACCCAGATGCGGCCCTGGGCGTGTCCTCCTACCTTCGCCTCTGAGGACAGGTGTCTGTGGTTCTGAGTAAAAGGCCTAATATCCACTTTGGGCTTTATGTGGATTATTTTCTGTCATTTCACTTCATTTCCGTTTCTGTCTTGCTGGCGCTGGGTTGAGCCCAGGGTCTGATGTAACTCCGGACTATACTGCCAGACCTATTTGATATTTTCTTTGGGACCCTGTACGCACTAAGTGGCTGAAAGCTTCGCTAAGTCTCCGTGGCTGGCTTCGAACCTGTGCGCTCCTTGGTCTCAGCCTCCCCAGCACGGAATTTACAAGGGAGCGCCAGCCACCCCTCCCGGCTCCACTTGGGGTTTAAGCCTCCTCAGCTGTGTATGCCTGTGCTTGCGGCAGCGGCCAAGGTACCTCTCGCGAGAATGACAAATTCCTCGCGGCGCTTCACTTCCCAGCTTCCACATAGGTCAGAACAGAGGCCGTGTGTGGTGTGCTCAGTAGGCACGGCAAGGCAAAGAGTGCACTGGCATCCCTGCTTAACCTGGGGCAGCTCCGTGGAAAGGGAGGCCACCCGTTCAAACCCTCCCCCGCCCCGCCTGCTGACAGCAAGCCGAGTCCCCTGGCAGAGGCCCTGTGGAGACAGTCTGAACTGCCAGTGCGCATGCGCGGACCGCAGTCTCCCAGAAAAAATGGATTCTTTAATAGTAGGGAGCCTGGAGGGGGCTGGGGGTTCCATGCCCGAAGTGCCAGCGAAACAGACCTCCCAAGCTGGGCAGGGTCTCCGAAATGAGCAAAAGAGGGGAGGGAGGCCCAGGGGAAGAGGACCAAAGTGGATTTCCCGCGTTGAAGCAGGCATGAGTCCAGAGCAGAGTCCAGCAGTGTGTCGCCCGGGAGTGCCGCGCGGGTCCCTGTCACGCATAAGCAACCCAGATGCGGCCCCGGGCGTGTCCTCCTACCTTCGCCTCTGAGGACAGGCGTCTGTGGTTCTGAGCAAAAGGCCTAATATCCACTTTGGGCTTTATGTGGATTATTTTCTGTCATTTCACTTCATTTCCGTTTCTGTCTTGCTGGCGCTGGCTTGAGCCCATGGTCTGATGTACCTCCGGACTATACTGCCAGACCTATTTGATATTTTCTTTGGGACCCTGGACGCACTAAGTGGCTGAAAGCTTCGCTAAATCTCCGTGGCTGGCTTCGAACCTGTGCGCTCCTTGGTCTCAGCCTCCCCAGCACGGAATTTACAAGGGAGCGCCAGCCACCCCTCCCGGCTCCACTTGGGGTTTAAGCCTCCTCAGCTGTGTATGCCTGTGCTTGCGGCAGCAGCCAAGGTACCTCTCGCGAGAATGACAAATTCCTCGCGGCGCTTCACTTCCCAGCTTCCACATAGGTCAGAACAGAGGGCGTGTGTGGTGTGCTCAGTAGGCACGGCAAGGCAAAGAGTGCACTGGCATCCCTGCTTAACCTGGGGCAGCTCCGTGGAAAGGGAGGCCTCCCGTTCAAACCCTCCCCTGCCCCACCTGCTAACAGCAAGCCGGCTCTCCGGGCAGAGGCCCTGGGGATACAGTCTGAACTGCGACTGCCCATGCATGGACAGCAGTCTCACAGAAAAAATGGGTTCTTTAAAAGGAGGGAGCCTGTAGAGGGCTGGGCGGCTCCATGCCAGACATGCCAGCGAAACAGACCTCCCAAGCTGGGCAGGGTCTCCGAAATGAGCAAAAGAGGGGAGGGAGGCCCAGGGGAAGAGGACCAAAGTGGATTTCCCGCGTGGAAGCAGGCAAAGGACCAGAGCAGAGACCAACAGTGTGTCGCCCGGGAGTGCCGCGCGGGTCCCTGTCACGCATAAGCAACCCAGATGCGGCCCGGGCGTGTCCTCCTACCTTAGCCTCTGAGGACAGGCGTCTGTGGTTCTGAGTAAAAGGCCTAATATCCACTTTGGGCTTTATGTGGATTATTTTCTGTCATTTCACTTCATTTCTGTTTCTGGCTTGCTGGCGCTGGGTTGAGCCCAGGGTCTGATGTAACTCCGGACTATACTGCCAGACCTATTTGATATTTTCTTTGGGACCCTGGACGCACTAAGTGGCTGAAAGCTTCGCTAAGTCTCCGTGACTGGCTTCGAACCTGTGCGCTCCTTGGTCTCAGCCTCCCCAGCACGGAATTTACAAGGGAGCGCCAGCCACCCCTCCTGGCTCCACTTGGGGTTTAAGCCTCCTCAGCTGTGTATGCCTGTGCTTGCGGGAGCGGCCAAGGTACCTCTCGCGAGAATGACAAATTCCTCGCGGCGCTTCACTTCCCAGCTTCCACATAGGTCAGAACAGAGGGCGTGTGTGGTGTGCTCAGTAGGCACGGCAAGGCAAAGAGTGCACTGGCATCCCTGCTTAACCTGGGGCAGCTCCGTGGAAAGGGAGGCCACCCGTTCAAACCCTCCCCTGCCCCACCTGCTAACAGCAAGCCGGCTCTCCCGGCAGAGGCCCTGGTGATACAGTCTGAACTGCGACTTCGCATGCATGGACAGCAGTATCACAGAAAAAAAATGGGTTCTTTAAAAGGAGGGAGCCTGTAGAGGGCTGGGCGGCTCCATGCCCGACATGCCAGCGAAACAGACCTCCCAAGCTGGGCAGGGTCTCTGAAATGAGCAAAAGAGGGGAGGGAGGCCCAGGGGAAGAGGACCAAAGTGGATTTCCCGCGTTGAAGCAGGCATGAGTCCAGAGCAGAGACCAGCAGTGTGTCGCCCGGGAGTGCCGCGAGGGTCCCTGTCACGCATAAGCAACCCAGATGCGGCCCTGGGCGTGTCCTCCTACCTTCGCCTCTGAGGACAGGTGTCTGTGGTTCTGAGTAAAAGGCCTAATATCCACTTTGGGCTTTATGTGGATTATTTTCTGTCATTTCACTTCATTTCCGTTTCTGTCTTGCTGGCGCTGGGTTGAGCCCAGGGTCTGATGTAACTCCGGACTATACTGCCAGACCTATTTGATATTTTCTTTGGGACCCTGTACGCACTAAGTGGCTGAAAGCTTCGCTAAGTCTCCGTGGCTGGCTTCGAACCTGTGCGCTCCTTGGTCTCAGCCTCCCCAGCACGGAATTTACAAGGGAGCGCCAGCCACCCCTCCCGGCTCCACTTGGGGTTTAAGCCTCCTCAGCTGTGTATGCCTGTGCTTGCGGCAGCGGCCAAGGTACCTCTCGCGAGAATGACAAATTCCTCGCGGCGCTTCACTTCCCAGCTTCCACATAGGTCAGAACAGAGGCCGTGTGTGGTGTGCTCAGTAGGCACGGCAAGGCAAAGAGTGCACTGGCATCCCTGCTTAACCTGGGGCAGCTCCGTGGAAAGGGAGGCCACCCGTTCAAACCCTCCCCCGCCCCGCCTGCTGACAGCAAGCCGAGTCCCCTGGCAGAGGCCCTGTGGAGACAGTCTGAACTGCCAGTGCGCATGCGCGGACCGCAGTCTCCCAGAAAAAATGGATTCTTTAATAGTAGGGAGCCTGGAGGGGGCTGGGGGTTCCATGCCCGAAGTGCCAGCGAAACAGACCTCCCAAGCTGGGCAGGGTCTCCGAAATGAGCAAAAGAGGGGAGGGAGGCCCAGGGGAAGAGGACCAAAGTGGATTTCCCGCGTTGAAGCAGGCATGAGTCCAGAGCAGAGTCCAGCAGTGTGTCGCCCGGGAGTGCCGCGCGGGTCCCTGTCACGCATAAGCAACCCAGATGCGGCCCCGGGCGTGTCCTCCTACCTTCGCCTCTGAGGACAGGCGTCTGTGGTTCTGAGCAAAAGGCCTAATATCCACTTTGGGCTTTATGTGGATTATTTTCTGTCATTTCACTTCATTTCCGTTTCTGTCTTGCTGGCGCTGGCTTGAGCCCAGGGTCTGATGTACCTCCGGACTATACTGCCAGACCTATTTGATATTTTCTTTGGGACCCTGGACGCACTAAGTGGCTGAAAGCTTCGCTAAATCTCCGTGGCTGGCTTCGAACCTGTGCGCTCCTTGGTCTCAGCCTCCCCAGCACGGAATTTACAAGGGAGCGCCAGCCACCCCTCCCGGCTCCACTTGGGGTTTAAGCCTCCTCAGCTGTGTATGCCTGTGCTTGCGGCAGCAGCCAAGGTACCTCTCGCGAGAATGACAAATTCCTCGCGGCGCTTCACTTCCCAGCTTCCACATAGGTCAGAACAGAGGGCGTGTGTGGTGTGCTCAGTAGGCACGGCAAGGCAAAGAGTGCACTGGCATCCCTGCTTAACCTGGGGCAGCTCCGTGGAAAGGGAGGCCTCCCGTTCAAACCCTCCCCTGCCCCACCTGCTAACAGCAAGCCGGCTCTCCGGGCAGAGGCCCTGGGGATACAGTCTGAACTGCGACTGCCCATGCATGGACAGCAGTCTCACAGAAAAAATGGGTTCTTTAAAAGGAGGGAGCCTGTAGAGGGCTGGGCGGCTCCATGCCAGACATGCCAGCGAAACAGACCTCCCAAGCTGGGCAGGGTCTCCGAAATGAGCAAAAGAGGGGAGGGAGGCCCAGGGGAAGAGGACCAAAGTGGATTTCCCGCGTGGAAGCAGGCAAAGGACCAGAGCAGAGACCAACAGTGTGTCGCCCGGGAGTGCCGCGCGGGTCCCTGTCACGCATAAGCAACCCAGATGCGGCCCGGGCGTGTCCTCCTACCTTAGCCTCTGAGGACAGGCGTCTGTGGTTCTGAGTAAAAGGCCTAATATCCACTTTGGGCTTTATGTGGATTATTTTCTGTCATTTCACTTCATTTCTGTTTCTGGCTTGCTGGCGCTGGGTTGAGCCCAGGGTCTGATGTAACTCCGGACTATACTGCCAGACCTATTTGATATTTTCTTTGGGACCCTGGACGCACTAAGTGGCTGAAAGCTTCGCTAAGTCTCCGTGACTGGCTTCGAACCTGTGCGCTCCTTGGTCTCAGCCTCCCCAGCACGGAATTTACAAGGGAGCGCCAGCCACCCCTCCTGGCTCCACTTGGGGTTTAAGCCTCCTCAGCTGTGTATGCCTGTGCTTGCGGGAGCGGCCAAGGTACCTCTCGCGAGAATGACAAATTCCTCGTGGCGCTTCACTTCCCAGCTTCCACATAGGTCAGAACAGAGGGCGTGTGTGGTGTGCTCAGTAGGCACGGCAAGGCAAAGAGTGCACTGGCATCCCTGCTTAACCTGGGGCAGCTCCGTGGAAAGGGAGGCCACCCGTTCAAACCCTCCCCTGCCCCACCTGCTAACAGCAAGCCGGCTCTCCCGGCAGAGGCCCTGGTGATACAGTCTGAACTGCGACTTCGCATGCATGGACAGCAGTATCACAGAAAAAAAATGGGTTCTTTAAAAGGAGGGAGCCTGTAGAGGGCTGGGCGGCTCCATGCCCGACATGCCAGCGAAACAGACCTCCCAAGCTGGGCAGGGTCTCTGAAATGAGCAAAAGAGGGGAGGGAGGCCCAGGGGAAGAGGACCAAAGTGGATTTCCCGCGTTGAAGCAGGCATGAGTCCAGAGCAGAGACCAGCAGTGTGTCGCCCGGGAGTGCCGCGAGGGTCCCTGTCACGCATAAGCAACCCAGATGCGGCCCTGGGCGTGTCCTCCTACCTTCGCCTCTGAGGACAGGTGTCTGTGGTTCTGAGTAAAAGGCCTAATATCCACTTTGGGCTTTATGTGGATTATTTTCTGTCATTTCACTTCATTTCCGTTTCTGTCTTGCTGGCGCTGGGTTGAGCCCAGGGTCTGATGTAACTCCGGACTATACTGCCAGACCTATTTGATATTTTCTTTGGGACCCTGTACGCACTAAGTGGCTGAAAGCTTCGCTAAGTCTCCGTGGCTGGCTTCGAACCTGTGCGCTCCTTGGTCTCAGCCTCCCCAGCACGGAATTTACAAGGGAGCGCCAGCCACCCCTCCCGGCTCCACTTGGGGTTTAAGCCTCCTCAGCTGTGTATGCCTGTGCTTGCGGCAGCGGCCAAGGTACCTCTCGCGAGAATGACAAATTCCTCGCGGCGCTTCACTTCCCAGCTTCCACATAGGTCAGAACAGAGGCCGTGTGTGGTGTGCTCAGTAGGCACGGCAAGGCAAAGAGTGCACTGGCATCCCTGCTTAACCTGGGGCAGCTCCGTGGAAAGGGAGGCCACCCGTTCAAACCCTCCCCCGCCCCGCCTGCTGACAGCAAGCCGAGTCCCCTGGCAGAGGCCCTGTGGAGACAGTCTGAACTGCCAGTGCGCATGCGCGGACCGCAGTCTCCCAGAAAAAATGGATTCTTTAATAGTAGGGAGCCTGGAGGGGGCTGGGGGTTCCATGCCCGAAGTGCCAGCGAAACAGACCTCCCAAGCTGGGCAGGGTCTCCGAAATGAGCAAAAGAGGGGAGGGAGGCCCAGGGGAAGAGGACCAAAGTGGATTTCCCGCGTTGAAGCAGGCATGAGTCCAGAGCAGAGTCCAGCAGTGTGTCGCCCGGGAGTGCCGCGCGGGTCCCTGTCACGCATAAGCAACCCAGATGCGGCCCCGGGCGTGTCCTCCTACCTTCGCCTCTGAGGACAGGCGTCTGTGGTTCTGAGCAAAAGGCCTAATATCCACTTTGGGCTTTATGTGGATTATTTTCTGTCATTTCACTTCATTTCCGTTTCTGTCTTGCTGGCGCTGGCTTGAGCCCAGGGTCTGATGTACCTCCGGACTATACTGCCAGACCTATTTGATATTTTCTTTGGGACCCTGGACGCACTATGTGGCTGAAAGCTTCGCTAAATCTCCGTGGCTGGCTTCGAACCTGTGCGCTCCTTGGTCTCAGCCTCCCCAGCACGGAATTTACAAGGGAGCGCCAGCCACCCCTCCCGGCTCCACTTGGGGTTTAAGCCTCCTCAGCTGTGTATGCCTGTGCTTGCGGCAGCAGCCAAGGTACCTCTCGCGAGAATGACAAATTCCTCGCGGCGCTTCACTTCCCAGCTTCCACATAGGTCAGAACAGAGGGCGTGTGTGGTGTGCTCAGTAGGCACGGCAAGGCAAAGAGTGCACTGGCATCCCTGCTTAACCTGGGGCAGCTCCGTGGAAAGGGAGGCCTCCCGTTCAAACCCTCCCCTGCCCCACCTGCTAACAGCAAGCCGGCTCTCCGGGCAGAGGCCCTGGGGATACAGTCTGAACTGCGACTGCCCATGCATGGACAGCAGTCTCACAGAAAAAATGGGTTCTTTAAAAGGAGGGAGCCTGTAGAGGGCTGGGCGGCTCCATGCCAGACATGCCAGCGAAACAGACCTCCCAAGCTGGGCAGGGTCTCCGAAATGAGCAAAAGAGGGGAGGGAGGCCCAGGGGAAGAGGACCAAAGTGGATTTCCCGCGTGGAAGCAGGCAAAGGACCAGAGCAGAGACCAACAGTGTGTCGCCCGGGAGTGCCGCGCGGGTCCCTGTCACGCATAAGCAACCCAGATGCGGCCCGGGCGTGTCCTCCTACCTTCGCCTCTGAGGACAGGCGTCTGTGGTTCTGAGTAAAAGGCCTAATATCCACTTTGGGCTTTATGTGGATTATTTTCTGTCATTTCACTTCATTTCTGTTTCTGGCTTGCTGGCGCTGGGTTGAGCCCAGGGTCTGATGTAACTCCGGACTATACTGCCAGACCTATTTGATATTTTCTTTGGGACCCTGGACGCACTAAGTGGCTGAAAGCTTCGCTAAGTCTCCGTGGCTGGCTTCGAACCTGTGCGCTCCTTGGTCTCAGCCTCCCCAGCACGGAATTTACAAGGGAGCGCCAGCCACCCCTGCCGGCTCCACTTGGGGTTTAAGCCTCCTCAGCTGTGTATGCCTGTGCTTGCGGGAGCGGCCAAGGTACCTCTCGCGAGAATGACAAATTCCTCGCGGCGCTTCACTTCCCAGCTTCCACATAGGTCAGAACAGAGGCCGTGTGTGGTGTGCTCAGTAGGCACGGCAAGGCAAAGAGTGCAATGGCATCCCTGCTTAACCTGGGGCAGCTCCGTGGAAAGGGAGGCCACCCGTTCAAACCCTCACCCGGCCCGCCTGCTGACAGCAAGCCGGGTCCCCTGTCAGAGGCCCTGTGGAGACAGTCTGAACTGCCAGTGCACATGCGTGGACCGCAGTCTCCTAGAAAAAATGGATTCTTTAACAGTAGGGAGCCTGGAGAGGGCTGGGGGTTCCATGCCCGACATGCCAGCGAAACAGACCTCCCAAGCTGGGCAGGGTCTCTGAAATGAGCAAAAGAGGGGAGGGAGGCCCAGGGGAAGAGGACCAAAGTGGATTTCCCGCGTTGAAGCAGGCATGAGTCCAGAGCAGAGACCAGCAGTGTGTCGCCCGGGAGTGCCTCGCGGGTCCCTGTCACGCATAAGCAACCCAGATGCGGCCCGGGCGTGTCTTCCTACCTTCGCCTCTGAGGACAGGCGTCTGTGGTTCTGAGTAAAAGGCCTAATATCCACTTTGGGCTTTATGTGGATTATTTTCTGTCATTTCACTTCATTTCCGTTTCTGTCTTGCTGGCGCTGGGTTGAACCCAGGGTCTGATGTAACTCCGGACTATACTGCCAGACCTATTTGATATTTTCTTTGGGACCCTGGATGCACTAAGTGGCTGAAAGCTTCGCTAAGTCTCCGTGGCTGGCTTCGAACCAGTGCGCTCCTTGGTCTCAGCCTCCCCAGCATGGAATTTACAAGGGAACGCCAGCCACCCCTCCCGGCTCCTCTTGGAATTTAAGCCTCCTCAGCTGTGTATGCCTGTGCCTGCGGGAGCGGCCATGGGACCTCTCAGGAGAATGACAAATTACTCTCGGCGCTTCACTTCCCAGCTTCCACATAGGGCAGAACAGAGGCCGTGTGTGGTGTGCTCAGTAGGCACGGCAAGGCAAAGAGTGCACTGGCATCCCTGCTTAACCTGGGGCAGCTCCGTGGAAAGGGAGGCCTCCCGTTCAAACCCTCCCCTGCCCCACCTGCTAACAGCAAGCCGGCTCTCCGGGCAGAGGCCCTGGGGATACAGTCTGAACTGCGACTGCCCATGCATGGACAGCAGTCTCACAGAAAAAAATGGGTTCTTTAAAAGGAGGGAGCCTGTAGAGGGCTGGGCGGCTCCATGCCCGACATGCCAGCGAAACAGACCTCCCATGCTGGGCAGGGTCTCCGAAATGAGCAAAAGAGGGAAGGGAGGCCCAGGGGAAGAGGACCAAAGTGGATTTCCCGCGTTGAAGCAGGCATGAGTCCAGAGCAGAGACCAGCAGTGTGTCGCCCGGGAGTGCCGCGCGGGTCCCTGTCACACATAAGCAACCCTGATGTGGCCCCGAGCGTGTCCTCCTACCTTCGCCTCCGAGGACAGGCGTCTTTGGTTCTGAGTAAAAGGCCTAATATCCACTTTGGGCTTTATGTGGATTATTTTCTGTCATTTCACTTCATTTCCGTTTGTGTCTTGCTGACGCTGGGTTGAGCCCAGGGTCTGATGTACCTCCGGACTATACTGCCAGACCTATATGATATTTGCTTTGGGAACCTGGACGCACTAAGTGGCTGAAAGCTTCGCTAAGTCTCCGTGGCTGGCTTCGAACCTGTGCGCTCCTTGGTCTCAGCCTCCCCAGCACGGAATTTACAAGGGAGCGCCAGCCACCCCTCCCGGCTCCACTTGGGGTTTAAGCCTCCTCAGCTGTGTATGCCTGTGCTTGCGGGAGCGGCCAAGGTACCTCTCGCGAGAATGACAAATTCCTCGCGGCGCTTCACTTCCCAGCTTCCACATAGGTCAGAACAGAGGCCGTGTGTGGTGTGCTCAGTAGGCACGGCAAGGCAAAGAGTGCACTTGCATCCCTGCTTAACCTGGGGCAGCTCAGTGGAAAGGGAGGCCACCCGTTCAAACCCTCCCCTGCCCCACCTGCTAACAGCAAGCCGGCTCTCCAGGCAGAGGCCCTGGGGATACAGTCTGAACTGCGACTTCGCATGCATGCACAGCAGTCTCACAGAAAAAAATGGGTTCTTTAAAAGGAGGGAGCCTGTAGAGGGCTGGGCGGATCCATGCCCGACATGCCAGCGAAACAGACCTCCCAAGCTGGGCAGGGTCTCCGAAATGAGCAAAAGAGGGGAGGGAGGCCCAGGGGAAGAGGACCAAGGTGGATTTCCCGCGTGGAAGCAGGCAAAGGACCAGAGCAGAGACCAACAGTGTGTCGCCCGGGAGTGCCACGCGGGTCCCTGTCACGCATAAGCAACCCAGATGCGGCCCGGGCGTGTCCTCCTACCTTCGCCTCTGAGGACAGGCGTCTGTGGTTCTGAGTAAAAGGCCTAATATCCACTTTGGGCTTTATGTGGATTATTTTCTGTCATTTCACTTCATTTCTGTTTCTGGCTTGCTGGCGCTGGGTTGAGCCCAGGGTCTGATGTAACTCCGGACTATACTGCCAGACCTATTTGATATTTTCTTTGGGACCCTGGACGCACTAAGTGGCTGAAAGCTTCGCTAAGTCTCCGTGGCTGGCTTCGAACCTGTGCGCTCCTTGGTCTCAGCCTCCCCAGCACGGAATTTACAAGGGAGCGCCAGCCACCCCTCCCGGCTCCACTTGGGGTTTAAGCCTCCTCAGCTGTGTATGCCTGTGCTTGCGGGAGCGGCCAAGCTACCTCTCGCGAGAATGACAAATTCCTCGCGGCGCTTCACTTCCCAGCTTCCACATAGGTCAGAACAGAGGCCGTGTGTGGTGTGCTCAGTAGGCACGGCAAGGCAAAGAGTGCACTGGCATCCCTGCTTAACCTGGGGCAGCTCCGTGGAAAGGGAGGCCACCCGTTCAAACCCTCCCCTGCCCTGCCTGCTGACAGCAAGCCGAGTCCCCTGGCAGAGGCCCTTTGGAGACAGTCTGAACTGCCAGTGCGCATGCGCGGACCGCAGTCTCCCAGAAAAAATGGATTCTTTAATAGTAGGGAGCGTTGAGAGGGCTGGGGGTTCCATGCCCGACATGCCAGCGAAACAGACCTCCCAAGCTGGGCAGGGTCTCTGAAATGAGCAAAAGAGGGGAGGGAGGCCCAGGGGAAGAGGACCAAAGTGGATTTCCCGCGTTGAAGCAGGCATGAGTCCAGAGCAGAGACCAGCAGTGTGTCGCCCGGGAGTGCCTCGCGGGTCCCTGTCACGCATAAGCAACCCAGATGCGGCCCCGGGCGTGTCCTCCTACCTTCGCCTCTGAGGACAGGCGTCTGTGGTTCTGAGTAAAAGGCCTAATATCCACTTTGGGCTTTATGTGGATTATTTTCTGTCATTTCACTTCATTTCCGTTTCTGTCTTGCTGGCGCTGGGTTGAGCCCAGGGTCTGATGTAACTCCGGTTATACTGCCAGACCTATTTGATATTTTCTTTGGGACCCTGGACGCACTAAGTGGCTGAAAGCTTCGCTAAGTCTCCGTGGCTGGCTTCGAACCTGTGCGCTCCTTGGTCTCAGCCTCCCCAGCACGGAATTTACAAGGGAGCGCCAGCCACCCCTCCCAGCTCCACTTGGGGTTTAAGCCTCCTCAGCTGTGTATGCCTGTGCTTGCGGGAGCGGCCAAGGTACCTCTCGCGAGAATGACAAATTCCTCGCGGCGCTTCACTTCCCAGCTTCCACATAGGTCAGAACAGAGGCTGTGTGTGGTGTGCTCAGTAGGCACGGCAAGGCAAAGAGTGCACTGGCATCCCTGCTTAACCTGGGGCAGCTCCGTGGAAAGGGAGGCCACCCGTTCAAACCCTCCCCTGCCCCACCTGCTAACAGCAAGCCGGCTCTCCAGGCAGAGGCCCTGGTGATACAGTCTGAACTGCGACTTCGCATGCATGCACAGCAGTCTCACAGAAAAAAATGGGTTCTTTAAAAGGAGGGAGCCTGTAGAGGGCTGGGCGGCTCCATGCCCGACATGCCAGCGAAACAGACCTCCCAAGCTGGGCAGGGTCTCTGAAATGAGCAAAAGAGGGGAGGGAGGCCCAGGGGAAGAGGACCAAAGTGGATTTCCCGCGTTGAAGCAGGCATGAGTCCAGAGCAGAGACCAGCAGTGTGTCGCCCGGGAGTGCCTCGCGGGTCCCTGTCACGCATAAGCAACCCAGATGCGGCCCCGGGCGTGTCCTCCTACCTTAGCCTCTGAGGACAGGCGTCTGTGGTTCTGAGTAAAAGGCCTAATATCCACTTTGGGCTTTATGTGGATTATTTTCTGTCATTTCACTTCATTTCAGTTTCTGTCTTGCTGGCGCTGAGTTGAGCCCAGGGTCTGATGTAACTCCGGACTATACTGCCAGACCTATTTGATATTTTCTTTGGGACCCTGGATGCACAAAGTGGCTGAAAGCTTCGCTAAGTCTCCGTGGCTGGCTTCGAACCTGTGCGCTCCTTGGTCTCAGCCTCCCCAGCACGGAATTTACAAGGGAGCGCCAGCCACCCCTCCTGGCTCCACTTGGGGTTTAAGCCTCCTCAGCTGTGTATGCCTGTGCTTGCGGGAGCGGCCAACGTACCTCTCGCGAGAATGACAAATTCCTCGTGGCGCTTCACTTCCCAGCTTCCACATAGGTCAGAACAGAGGCCGTGTGTGGTGTGCTCAGTAGGCACGGCAAGGCAAAGAGTGCACTGGCATCCCTGCTTAACCTGGGGCAGCTCCGTGGAAAGGGAGGCCACCAGTTCAAACCCTCCCCTGCCCCGCCTGCTGACAGCAAGCCGGGTCCCCTGGCAGAGGCCCTGTGGAGACAGTCTGAACTGCCAGTGCGCATGCGCGGACCGCAGTCTCCCAGAAAAAATGGATTCTTTAATAGTAGGGAGCCTGGAGGGGGCTGGGGGTTCCATGCCCGACGTGCCAGCGAAACAGACCTCCCAAGCTGGGCAGGGTCTCCGAAATGAGCAAAAGAGGGGAGGGAGGCCCAGGGGAAGAGGACCAAAGTGGATTTCCCGCGTGGAAGCAGGCAAAGGACCAGAGCAGAGACCAACAGTGTGTCGCCCGGGAGTGCCGCGCGGGTCCCTGTCACGCATAAGCAACCCAGATGCGGCCCGGGCGTGTCCTCCTACCTTAGCCTCTGAGGACAGGCGTCTGTGGTTCTGAGTAAAAGGCCTAATATCCACTTTGGGCTTTATGTGGATTATTTTCTGTCATTTCACTTCATTTCTGTTTCTGGCTTGCTGGCGCTGGGTTGAGCCCAGGGTCTGATGTAACTCCGGACTATACTGCCAGACCTATTTGATATTTTCTTTGGGACCCTGGACGCACTAAGTGGCTGAAAGCTTCGCTAAGTCTCTGTGGCTGGCTTCGAACCTGTGCGCTCCTTGGTCTCAGCCTCCCCAGCACGGAATTTACAAGGGAGCGCCAGCCACCCCTCCCGGCTCCACTTGGGGTTTAAGCCTCCTCAGCTGTGTATGCCTGTGCTTGCGGGAGCGGCCAAGGTACCTCTCGCGAGAATGACAAATTCCTCGCGGCGCTTCACTTCCCAGCTTCCACATAGGTCAGAACAGAGGCCGTGTGTGGTGTGCTCAGTAGGCACGGCAAGGCAAAGAGTGCACTGGCATCCCTGCTTAACCTGGGGCAGCTCCATGGAAAGGGAGGCCACCCGTTCAAACCCTCCCCTGCCCCACCTGCTAACAGCAAGCCGGCTCTCCCGGCAGAGGCCCTGGGGATACAGTCTGAACTGCGACTTCGCATGCATGGACAGCAGTCTCACAGAAAAAAATGGGTTCTTTAAAAGGAGGGAGCCTGTAGAGGGCTGGGCGGCTCCATGCCCGACATGCCAGCGAAACAGACCTCCCAAGCTGGGCAGGGTCTCTGAAATGAGCAAAAGAGGGGAGGGAGGCCCAGGGGAAGAGGACCAAAGTGGATTTCCCGCGTTGAAGCAGGCATGAGTCCAGAGCAGAGACCAGCAGTGTGTCGCCCGGGAGTGCCGCGCGGGTCCCTGTCACACATAAGCAACCCAGATGTGGCCCCAAGCGTGTCCTCCTACCTTCGCCTCCGAGGACAGGTGTCTGTGGTTCTGAGTAAAAGGCCTAATATCCACTTTGGGCTTTATGTGGATTATTTTCTGTCATTTCACTTCATTTCCGTTTCTGTCTTGCTGGCGCTGGCTTGAGCCCAGGGTCTGATGTACCTCCGGACTATACTGCCAGACCTATTTGATATTTTCTTTGGGACCCTGGACGCACTAAGTGGCTGAAAGCTTCGCTAAATCTCCGTGGCTGGCTTCGAACCTGTGCGCTCCTTGGTCTCAGCCTCCCCAGCACGGAATTTACAAGGGAGCGCCAGCCACCCCTCCCGGCTCCACTTGGGGTTTAAGCCTCCTCAGCTGTGTATGCCTGTGCTTGCGGCAGCAGCCAAGGTACCTCTCGCGAGAATGACAAATTCCTCGCGGCGCTTCACTTCCCAGTTTCCACATAGGTCAGAACAGAGGGCGTGTGTGGTGTGCTCAGTAGGCACGGCAAGGCAAAGAGTGCACTGGCATCCCTGCTTAACCTGGGGCAGCTCCGTGGAAAGGGAGGCCTCCCGTTCAAACCCTCCCCTGCCCCACCTGCTAACAGCAAGCCGGCTCTCCGGGCAGAGGCCCTGGGGATACAGTCTGAACTGCGACTGCCCATGCATGGACAGCAGTCTCACAGAAAAAATGGGTTCTTTAAAAGGAGGGAGCCTGTAGAGGGCTGGGCGGCTCCATGCCAGACATGCCAGCGAAACAGACCTCCCAAGCTGGGCAGGGTCTCCGAAATGAGCAAAAGAGGGGAGGGAGGCCCAGGGGAAGAGGACCAAAGTGGATTTCCCGCGTGGAAGCAGGCAAAGGACCAGAGCAGAGACCAACAGTGTGTCGCCCGGGAGTGCCGCGCGGGTCCCTGTCACGCATAAGCAACCCAGATGCGGCCCGGGCGTGTCCTCCTACCTTCGCCTCTGAGGACAGGCGTCTGTGGTTCTGAGTAAAAGGCCTAATATCCACTTTGGGCTTTATGTGGATTATTTTCTGTCATTTCACTTCATTTCTGTTTCTGGCTTGCTGGCGCTGGGTTGAGCCCAGGGTCTGATGTAACTCCGGACTATACTGCCAGACCTATTTGATATTTTCTTTGGGAACCTGGACGCACTAAGTGGCTGAAAGCTTCGCTAAGTCTCCGTGGCTGGCTTCGAACCTGTGCGCTCCTTGGTCTCAGCCTCCCCAGCACGGAATTTACAAGGGAGCGCCAGCCACCCCTCCCGGCTCCACTTGGGGTTTAAGCCTCCTCAGCTGTGTATGCCTGTGCTTGCGGGAGCGGCCAAGCTACCTCTCGCGAGAATGACAAATTCCTCGCGGCGCTTCACTTCCCAGCTTCCACATAGGTCAGAACAGAGGCCGTGTGTGGTGTGCTCAGTAGGCACGGCAAGGCAAAGAGTGCACTGGCATCCCTGCTTAACCTGGGGCAGCTCCGTGGAAAGGGAGGCCACCCGTTCAAACCCTCCCCTGCCCTGCCTGCTGACAGCAAGCCGAGTCCCCTGGCAGAGGCCCTTTGGAGACAGTCTGAACTGCCAGTGCGCATGCGCGGACCGCAGTCTCCCAGAAAAAATGGATTCTTTAATAGTAGGGAGCGTTGAGAGGGCTGGGGGTTCCATGCCCGACATGCCAGCGAAACAGACCTCCCAAGCTGGGCAGGGTCTCTGAAATGAGCAAAAGAGGGGAGGGAGGCCAAGGGGCAGAGGACCAAAGTGGATTTCCCGCGTTGAAGCAGGCATGAGTCCAGAGCAGAGACCAGCAGTGTGTCGCCCGGGAGTGCCTCGCGGGTCCCTGTCACGCATAAGCAACCCAGATGCGGCCCCGGGCGTGTCCTCCTACCTTCGCCTCTGAGGACAGGCGTCTGTGGTTCTGAGTAAAAGGCCTAATATCCACTTTGGGCTTTATGTGGATTATTTTCTGTCATTTCACTTCATTTCCGTTTCTGTCTTGCTGGCGCTGGGTTGAGCCCAGGGTCTGATGTAACTCCGGTTATACTGCCAGACCTATTTGATATTTTCTTTGGGACCCTGGACGCACTAAGTGGCTGAAAGCTTCGCTAAGTCTCCGTGGCTGGCTTCGAACCTGTGCGCTCCTTGGTCTCAGCCTCCCCAGCACGGAATTTACAAGGGAGCGCCAGCCACCCCTCCCAGCTCCACTTGGGGTTTAAGCCTCCTCAGCTGTGTATGCCTGTGCTTGCGGGAGCGGCCAAGGTACCTCTCGCGAGAATGACAAATTCCTCGCGGCGCTTCACTTCCCAGCTTCCACATAGGTCAGAACAGAGGCTGTGTGTGGTGTGCTCAGTAGGCACGGCAAGGCAAAGAGTGCACTGGCATCCCTGCTTAACCTGGGGCAGCTCCGTGGAAAGGGAGGCCACCCGTTCAAACCCTCCCCTGCCCCACCTGCTAACAGCAAGCCGGCTCTCCAGGCAGAGGCCCTGGTGATACAGTCTGAACTGCGACTTCGCATGCATGCACAGCAGTCTCACAGAAAAAAATGGGTTCTTTAAAAGGAGGGAGCCTGTAGAGGGCTGGGCGGCTCCATGCCCGACATGCCAGCGAAACAGACCTCCCAAGCTGGGCAGGGTCTCTGAAATGAGCAAAAGAGGGGAGGGAGGCCCAGGGGAAGAGGACCAAAGTGGATTTCCCGCGTTGAAGCAGGCATGAGTCCAGAGCAGAGACCAGCAGTGTGTCGCCCGGGAGTGCCTCGCGGGTCCCTGTCACGCATAAGCAACCCAGATGCGGCCCCGGGCGTGTCCTCCTACCTTAGCCTCTGAGGACAGGCGTCTGTGGTTCTGAGTAAAAGGCCTAATATCCACTTTGGGCTTTATGTGGATTATTTTCTGTCATTTCACTTCATTTCAGTTTCTGTCTTGCTGGCGCTGAGTTGAGCCCAGGGTCTGATGTAACTCCGGACTATACTGCCAGACCTATTTGATATTTTCTTTGGGACCCTGGATGCACTAAGTGGCTGAAAGCTTCGCTAAGTCTCCGTGGCTGGCTTCGAACCTGTGCGCTCCTTGGTCTCAGCCTCCCCAGCACGGAATTTACAAGGGAGCGCCAGCCACCCCTCCTGGCTCCACTTGGGGTTTAAGCCTCCTCAGCTGTGTATGCCTGTGCTTGCGGGAGCGGCCAACGTACCTCTCGCGAGAATGACAAATTCCTCGTGGCGCTTCACTTCCCAGCTTCCACATAGGTCAGAACAGAGGCCGTGTGTGGTGTGCTCAGTAGGCACGGCAAGGCAAAGAGTGCACTGGCATCCCTGCTTAACCTGGGGCAGCTCCGTGGAAAGGGAGGCCACCAGTTCAAACCCTCCCCTGCCCCGCCTGCTGACAGCAAGCCGGGTCCCCTGGCAGAGGCCCTGTGGAGACAGTCTGAACTGCCAGTGCGCATGCGCGGACCGCAGTCTCCCAGAAAAAATGGATTCTTTAATAGTAGGGAGCCTGGAGGGGGCTGGGGGTTCCATGCCCGACGTGCCAGCGAAACAGACCTCCCAAGCTGGGCAGGGTCTCCGAAATGAGCAAAAGAGGGGAGGGAGGCCCAGGGGAAGAGGACCAAAGTGGATTTCCCGCGTGGAAGCAGGCAAAGGACCAGAGCAGAGACCAACAGTGTGTCGCCCGGGAGTGCCGCGCGGGTCCCTGTCACGCATAAGCAACCCAGATGCGGCCCGGGCGTGTCCTCCTACCTTCGCCTCTGAGGACAGGCGTCTGTGGTTCTGAGTAAAAGGCCTAATATCCACTTTGGGCTTTATGTGGATTATTTTCTGTCATTTCACTTCATTTCTGTTTCTGGCTTGCTGGCGCTGGGTTGAGCCCAGGGTCTGATGTAACTCCGGACTATACTGCCAGACCTATTTGATATTTTCTTTGGGACCCTGGACGCACTAAGTGGCTGAAAGCTTCGCTAAGTCTCTGTGGCTGGCTTCGAACCTGTGCGCTCCTTGGTCTCAGCCTCCCCAGCACGGAATTTACAAGGGAGCGCCAGCCACCCCTCCCGGCTCCACTTGGGGTTTAAGCCTCCTCAGCTGTGTATGCCTGTGCTTGCGGGAGCGGCCAAGGTACCTCTCGCGAGAATGACAAATTCCTCGCGGCGCTTCACTTCCCAGCTTCCACATAGGTCAGAACAGAGGCCGTGTGTGGTGTGCTCAGTAGGCACGGCAAGGCAAAGAGTGCACTGGCATCCCTGCTTAACCTGGGGCAGCTCCATGGAAAGGGAGGCCACCCGTTCAAACCCTCCCCTGCCCCACCTGCTAACAGCAAGCCGGCTCTCCCGGCAGAGGCCCTGGGGATACAGTCTGAACTGCGACTTCGCATGCATGGACAGCAGTCTCACAGAAAAAAATGGGTTCTTTAAAAGGAGGGAGCCTGTAGAGGGCTGGGCGGCTCCATGCCCGACATGCCAGCGAAACAGACCTCCCAAGCTGGGCAGGGTCTCTGAAATGAGCAAAAGAGGGGAGGGAGGCCCAGGGGAAGAGGACCAAAGTGGATTTCCCGCGTTGAAGCAGGCATGAGTCCAGAGCAGAGACCAGCAGTGTGTCGCCCGGGAGTGCCTCGCGGGTCCCTGTCATGCATAAGCAACCCAGATGCGGCCCGGGCGTGTCCTCCTACCTTCGCCTCTGAGGACAGGCATCTGTGGTTCTGAGTAAAAGGCCTAATATCCACTTTGGGCTTTATGTGGATTATTTTCTGTCATTTCACTTCATTTCTGTTTCTGGCTTGCTGGCGCTGGGTTGAGCCCAGGGTCTGATGTAACTCCGGACTATACTGCCAGACCTATTTGATATTTTCTTTGGGACCCTGGACGCACTAAGTGGCTGAAAGCTTCGCTAAGTCTCCGTGACTGGCTTCGAACCTGTGCGCTCCTTGGTCTCAGCCTCCCCAGCACGGAATTTACAAGGGAGCGCCAGCCACCCCTCCTGGCTCCACTTGGGGTTTAAGCCTCCTCAGCTGTGTATGCCTGTGCTTGCGGGAGCGGCCAAGGTACCTCTCGCGAGAATGACAAATTCCTCGCGGCGCTTCACTTCCCAGCTTCCACATAGGTCAGAACAGAGGCCGTGTGTGGTGTGCTCAGTAGGCACGGCAAGGCAAAGAGTGCACTGGCATCCCTGCTTAACCTGGGGCAGCTCCGTGGAAAGGGAGGCCACCCGTTCAAACCCTCCCCTGCCCCACCTGCTAACAGCAAGCCGGCTCTCCCGGCAGAGGCCCTGGTGATACAGTCTGAACTGCGACTTCGCATGCATGGACAGCAGTATCACAGAAAAAAAATGGGTTCTTTAAAAGGAGGGAGCCTGTAGAGGGCTGGGCGGCTCCATGCCCGACATGCCAGCGAAACAGACCTCCCAAGCTGGGCAGGGTCTCTGAAATGAGCAAAAGAGGGGAGGGAGGCCCAGGGGAAGAGGACCAAAGTGGATTTCCCGCGTTGAAGCAGGCATGAGTCCAGAGCAGAGACCAGCAGTGTGTCGCCCGGGAGTGCCGCGAGGGTCCCTGTCACGCATAAGCAACCCAGATGCGGCCCTGGGCGTGTCCTCCTACCTTCGCCTCTGAGGACAGGTGTCTGTGGTTCTGAGTAAAAGGCCTAATATCCACTTTGGGCTTTATGTGGATTATTTTCTGTCATTTCACTTCATTTCCGTTTCTGTCTTGCTGGCGCTGGGTTGAGCCCAGGGTCTGAAGTAACTCCGGACTATACTGCCAGACCTATTTGATATTTTCTTTGGGACCCTGTACGCACTAAGTGGCTGAAAGCTTCGCTAAGTCTCCGTGTCTGGCTTCGAACCTGTGCGCTCCTTGGTCTCAGCCTCCCCAGCACGGAATTTACAAGGGAGCGCCAGCCACCCCTCCCGGCTCCACTTGGGGTTTAAGCCTCCTCAGCTGTGTATGCCTGTGCTTGCGGGAGCGGCCAAGGTACCTCTCGCGAGAATGACAAATTCCTCGCGGCGCTTCACTTCCCAGCTTCCACATAGGTCAGAACAGAGGCCGTGTGTGGTGTGCTCAGTAGGCACGGCAAGGCAAAGAGTGCACTGGCATCCCTGCTTAACCTGGGGCAGCTCCGTGGAAAGGGAGGCCACCCGTTCAAACCCTCCCCCGCCCCGCCTGCTGACAGCAAGCCGAGTCCCCTGGCAGAGGCCCTGTGGAGACAGTCTGAACTGCCAGTGCGCATGCGCGGACCGCAGTCTCCCAGAAAAAATGGATTCTTTAATAGTAGGGAGCCTGGAGGGGGCTGGGGGTTCCATGCCCGAAGTGCCAGCGAAACAGACCTCCCAAGCTGGGCAGGGTCTCCGAAATGAGCAAAAGAGGGGAGGGAGGCCCAGGGGAAGAGGACCAAAGTGGATTTCCCGCGTTGAAGCAGGCATGAGTCCAGAGCAGAGTCCAGCAGTGTGTCGCCCGGGAGTGCCGCGCGGGTCCCTGTCACGCATAAGCAACCCAGATGCGGCCCCGGGCGTGTCCTCCTACCTTCGCCTCTGAGGACAGGCGTCTGTGGTTCTGAGCAAAAGGCCTAATATCCACTTTGGGCTTTATGTGGATTATTTTCTGTCATTTCACTTCATTTCCGTTTCTGTCTTGCTGGCGCTGGCTTGAGCCCAGGGTCTGATGTACCTCCGGACTATACTGCCAGACCTATTTGATATTTTCTTTGGGACCCTGGACGCACTAAGTGGCTGAAAGCTTCGCTAAATCTCCGTGGCTGGCTTCGAACCTGTGCGCTCCTTGGTCTCAGCCTCCCCAGCACGGAATTTACAAGGGAGCGCCAGCCACCCCTCCCGGCTCCACTTGGGGTTTAAGCCTCCTCAGCTGTGTATGCCTGTGCTTGCGGCAGCAGCCAAGGTACCTCTCGCGAGAATGACAAATTCCTCGCGGCGCTTCACTTCCCAGCTTCCACATAGGTCAGAACAGAGGGCGTGTGTGGTGTGCTCAGTAGGCACGGCAAGGCAAAGAGTGCACTGGCATCCCTGCTTAACCTGGGGCAGCTCCGTGGAAAGGGAGGCCTCCCGTTCAAACCCTCCCCTGCCCCACCTGCTAACAGCAAGCCGGCTCTCCGGGCAGAGGCCCTGGGGATACAGTCTGAACTGCGACTGCCCATGCATGGACAGCAGTCTCACAGAAAAAATGGGTTCTTTAAAAGGAGGGAGCCTGTAGAGGGCTGGGCGGCTCCATGCCAGACATGCCAGCGAAACAGACCTCCCAAGCTGGGCAGGGTCTCCGAAATGAGCAAAAGAGGGGAGGGAGGCCCAGGGGAAGAGGACCAAAGTGGATTTCCCGCGTGGAAGCAGGCAAAGGACCAGAGCAGAGACCAACAGTGTGTCGCCCGGGAGTGCCGCGCGGGTCCCTGTCACGCATAAGCAACCCAGATGCGGCCCGGGCGTGTCCTCCTACCTTCGCCTCTGAGGACAGGCGTCTGTGGTTCTGAGTAAAAGGCCTAATATCCACTTTGGGCTTTATGTGGATTATTTTCTGTCATTTCACTTCATTTCTGTTTCTGGCTTGCTGGCGCTGGGTTGAGCCCAGGGTCTGATGTAACTCCGGACTATACTGCCAGACCTATTTGATATTTTCTTTGGGACCCTGGACGCACTAAGTGGCTGAAAGCTTCGCTAAGTCTCCGTGGCTGGCTTCGAACCTGTGCGCTCCTTGGTCTCAGCCTCCCCAGCACGGAATTTACAAGGGAGCGCCAGCCACCCCTCCCGGCTCCACTTGGGGTTTAAGCCTCCTCAGCTGTGTATGCCTGTGCTTGCGGGAGCGGCCAAGCTACCTCTCGCGAGAATGACAAATTCCTCGCGGCGCTTCACTTCCCAGCTTCCACATAGGTCAGAACAGAGGCCGTGTGTGGTGTGCTCAGTAGGCACGGCAAGGCAAAGAGTGCACTGGCATCCCTGCTTAACCTGGGGCAGCTCCGTGGAAAGGGAGGCCACCCGTTCAAACCCTCCCCTGCCCTGCCTGCTGACAGCAAGCCGAGTCCCCTGGCAGAGGCCCTTTGGAGACAGTCTGAACTGCCAGTGCGCATGCGCGGACCGCAGTCTCCCAGAAAAAATGGATTCTTTAATAGTAGGGAGCGTTGAGAGGGCTGGGGGTTCCATGCCCGACATGCCAGCGAAACAGACCTCCCAAGCTGGGCAGGGTCTCTGAAATGAGCAAAAGAGGGGAGGGAGGCCCAGGGGAAGAGGACCAAAGTGGATTTCCCGCGTTGAAGCAGGCATGAGTCCAGAGCAGAGACCAGCAGTGTGTCGCCCGGGAGTGCCTCGCGGGTCCCTGTCACGCATAAGCAACCCAGATGCGGCCCCGGGCGTGTCCTCCTACCTTCGCCTCTGAGGACAGGCGTCTGTGGTTCTGAGTAAAAGGCCTAATATCCACTTTGGGCTTTATGTGGATTATTTTCTGTCATTTCACTTCATTTCCGTTTCTGTCTTGCTGGCGCTGGGTTGAGCCCAGGGTCTGATGTAACTCCGGTTATACTGCCAGACCTATTTGATATTTTCTTTGGGACCCTGGACGCACTAAGTGGCTGAAAGCTTCGCTAAGTCTCCGTGGCTGGCTTCGAACCTGTGCGCTCCTTGGTCTCAGCCTCCCCAGCACGGAATTTACAAGGGAGCGCCAGCCACCCCTCCCAGCTCCACTTGGGGTTTAAGCCTCCTCAGCTGTGTATGCCTGTGCTTGCGGGAGCGGCCAAGGTACCTCTCGCGAGAATGACAAATTCCTCGCGGCGCTTCACTTCCCAGCTTCCACATAGGTCAGAACAGAGGCTGTGTGTGGTGTGCTCAGTAGGCACGGCAAGGCAAAGAGTGCACTGGCATCCCTGCTTAACCTGGGGCAGCTCCGTGGAAAGGGAGGCCACCCGTTCAAACCCTCCCCTGCCCCACCTGCTAACAGCAAGCCGGCTCTCCAGGCAGAGGCCCTGGTGATACAGTCTGAACTGCGACTTCGCATGCATGCACAGCAGTCTCACAGAAAAAAATGGGTTCTTTAAAAGGAGGGAGCCTGTAGAGGGCTGGGCGGCTCCATGCCCGACATGCCAGCGAAACAGACCTCCCAAGCTGGGCAGGGTCTCTGAAATGAGCAAAAGAGGGGAGGGAGGCCCAGGGGAAGAGGACCAAAGTGGATTTCCCGCGTTGAAGCAGGCATGAGTCCAGAGCAGAGACCAGCAGTGTGTCGCCCGGGAGTGCCTCGCGGGTCCCTGTCACGCATAAGCAACCCAGATGCGGCCCCGGGCGTGTCCTCCTACCTTAGCCTCTGAGGACAGGCGTCTGTGGTTCTGAGTAAAAGGCCTAATATCCACTTTGGGCTTTATGTGGATTATTTTCTGTCATTTCACTTCATTTCAGTTTCTGTCTTGCTGGCGCTGAGTTGAGCCCAGGGTCTGATGTAACTCCGGACTATACTGCCAGACCTATTTGATATTTTCTTTGGGACCCTGGATGCACTAAGTGGCTGAAAGCTTCGCTAAGTCTCCGTGGCTGGCTTCGAACCTGTGCGCTCCTTGGTCTCAGCCTCCCCAGCACGGAATTTACAAGGGAGCGCCAGCCACCCCTCCTGGCTCCACTTGGGGTTTAAGCCTCCTCAGCTGTGTATGCCTGTGCTTGCGGGAGCGGCCAAGGTACCTCTCGCGAGAATGACAAATTCCTCGTGGCGCTTCACTTCCCAGCTTCCACATAGGTCAGAACAGAGGCCGTGTGTGGTGTGCTCAGTAGGCACGGCAAGGCAAAGAGTGCACTGGCATCCCTGCTTAACCTGGGGCAGCTCCGTGGAAAGGGAGGCCACCAGTTCAAACCCTCCCCTGCCCCGCCTGCTGACAGCAAGCCGGGTCCCCTGGCAGAGGCCCTGTGGAGACAGTCTGAACTGCCAGTGCGCATGCGCGGACCGCAGTCTCCCAGAAAAAATGGATTCTTTAATAGTAGGGAGCCTGGAGGGGGCTGGGGGTTCCATGCCCGACGTGCCAGCGAAACAGACCTCCCAAGCTGGGCAGGGTCTCCGAAATGAGCAAAAGAGGGGAGGGAGGCCCAGGGGAAGAGGACCAAAGTGGATTTCCCGCGTGGAAGCAGGCAAAGGACCAGAGCAGAGACCAACAGTGTGTCGCCCGGGAGTGCCGCGCGGGTCCCTGTCACGCATAAGCAACCCAGATGCGGCCCGGGCGTGTCCTCCTACCTTCGCCTCTGAGGACAGGCGTCTGTGGTTCTGAGTAAAAGGCCTAATATCCACTTTGGGCTTTATGTGGATTATTTTCTGTCATTTCACTTCATTTCTGTTTCTGGCTTGCTGGCGCTGGGTTGAGCCCAGGGTCTGATGTAACTCCGGACTATACTGCCAGACCTATTTGATATTTTCTTTGGGACCCTGGACGCACTAAGTGGCTGAAAGCTTCGCTAAGTCTCTGTGGCTGGCTTCGAACCTGTGCGCTCCTTGGTCTCAGCCTCCCCAGCACGGAATTTACAAGGGAGCGCCAGCCACCCCTCCCGGCTCCACTTGGGGTTTAAGCCTCCTCAGCTGTGTATGCCTGTGCTTGCGGGAGCGGCCAAGGTACCTCTCGCGAGAATGACAAATTCCTCGCGGCGCTTCACTTCCCAGCTTCCACATAGGTCAGAACAGAGGCCGTGTGTGGTGTGCTCAGTAGGCACGGCAAGGCAAAGAGTGCACTGGCATCCCTGCTTAACCTGGGGCAGCTCCATGGAAAGGGAGGCCACCCGTTCAAACCCTCCCCTGCCCCACCTGCTAACAGCAAGCCGGCTCTCCCGGCAGAGGCCCTGGGGATACAGTCTGAACTGCGACTTCGCATGCATGGACAGCAGTCTCACAGAAAAAAATGGGTTCTTTAAAAGGAGGGAGCCTGTAGAGGGCTGGGCGGCTCCATGCCCGACATGCCAGCGAAACAGACCTCCCAAGCTGGGCAGGGTCTCTGAAATGAGCAAAAGAGGGGAGGGAGGCCCAGGGGAAGAGGACCAAAGTGGATTTCCCGCGTTGAAGCAGGCATGAGTCCAGAGCAGAGACCAGCAGTGTGTCGCCCGGGAGTGCCGCGCGGGTCCCTGTCACACATAAGCAACCCAGATGTGGCCCCAAGCGTGTCCTCCTACCTTCGCCTCCGAGGACAGGTGTCTGTGGTTCTGAGTAAAAGGCCTAATATCCACTTTGGGCTTTATGTGGATTATTTTCTGTCATTTCACTTCATTTCCGTTTCTGTCTTGCTGGCGCTGGCTTGAGCCCAGGGTCTGATGTACCTCCGGACTATACTGCCAGACCTATTTGATATTTTCTTTGGGACCCTGGACGCACTAAGTGGCTGAAAGCTTCGCTAAATCTCCGTGGCTGGCTTCGAACCTGTGCGCTCCTTGGTCTCAGCCTCCCCAGCACGGAATTTACAAGGGAGCGCCAGCCACCCCTCCCGGCTCCACTTGGGGTTTAAGCCTCCTCAGCTGTGTATGCCTGTGCTTGCGGCAGCAGCCAAGGTACCTCTCGCGAGAATGACAAATTCCTCGCGGCGATTCACTTCCCAGCTTCCACATAGGTCAGAACAGAGGGCGTGTGTGGTGTGCTCAGTAGGCACGGCAAGGCAAAGAGTGCACTGGCATCCCTGCTTAACCTGGGGCAGCTCCGTGGAAAGGGAGGCCTCCCGTTCAAACCCTCCCCTGCCCCACCTGCTAACAGCAAGCCGGCTCTCCGGGCAGAGGCCCTGGGGATACAGTCTGAACTGCGACTGCCCATGCATGGACAGCAGTCTCACAGAAAAAATGGGTTCTTTAAAAGGAGGGAGCCTGTAGAGGGCTGGGCGGCTCCATGCCAGACATGCCAGCGAAACAGACCTCCCAAGCTGGGCAGGGTCTCCGAAATGAGCAAAAGAGGGGAGGGAGGCCCAGGGGAAGAGGACCAAAGTGGATTTCCCGCGTGGAAGCAGGCAAAGGACCAGAGCAGAGACCAACAGTGTGTCGCCCGGGAGTGCCGCGCGGGTCCCTGTCACGCATAAGCAACCCAGATGCGGCCCGGGCGTGTCCTCCTACCTTCGCCTCTGAGGACAGGCGTCTGTGGTTCTGAGTAAAAGGCCTAATATCCACTTTGGGCTTTATGTGGATTATTTTCTGTCATTTCACTTCATTTCTGTTTCTGGCTTGCTGGCGCTGGGTTGAGCCCAGGGTCTGATGTAACTCCGGACTATACTGCCAGACCTATTTGATATTTTCTTTGGGACCCTGGACGCACTAAGTGGCTGAAAGCTTCGCTAAGTCTCCGTGGCTGGCTTCGAACCTGTGCGCTCCTTGGTCTCAGCCTCCCCAGCACGGAATTTACAAGGGAGCGCCAGCCACCCCTCCCGGCTCCACTTGGGGTTTAAGCCTCCTCAGCTGTGTATGCCTGTGCTTGCGGGAGCGGCCAAGCTACCTCTCGCGAGAATGACAAATTCCTCGCGGCGCTTCACTTCCCAGCTTCCACATAGGTCAGAACAGAGGCCGTGTGTGGTGTGCTCAGTAGGCACGGCAAGGCAAAGAGTGCACTGGCATCCCTGCTTAACCTGGGGCAGCTCCGTGGAAAGGGAGGCCACCCGTTCAAACCCTCCCCTGCCCTGCCTGCTGACAGCAAGCCGAGTCCCCTGGCAGAGGCCCTTTGGAGACAGTCTGAACTGCCAGTGCGCATGCGCGGACCGCAGTCTCCCAGAAAAAATGGATTCTTTAATAGTAGGGAGCGTTGAGAGGGCTGGGGGTTCCATGCCCGACATGCCAGCGAAACAGACCTCCCAAGCTGGGCAGGGTCTCTGAAATGAGCAAAAGAGGGGAGGGAGGCCAAGGGGCAGAGGACCAAAGTGGATTTCCCGCGTTGAAGCAGGCATGAGTCCAGAGCAGAGACCAGCAGTGTGTCGCCCGGGAGTGCCTCGCGGGTCCCTGTCACGCATAAGCAACCCAGATGCGGCCCCGGGCGTGTCCTCCTACCTTCGCCTCTGAGGACAGGCGTCTGTGGTTCTGAGTAAAAGGCCTAATATCCACTTTGGGCTTTATGTGGATTATTTTCTGTCATTTCACTTCATTTCCGTTTCTGTCTTGCTGGCGCTGGGTTGAGCCCAGGGTCTGATGTAACTCCGGTTATACTGCCAGACCTATTTGATATTTTCTTTGGGACCCTGGACGCACTAAGTGGCTGAAAGCTTCGCTAAGTCTCCGTGGCTGGCTTCGAACCTGTGCGCTCCTTGGTCTCAGCCTCCCCAGCACGGAATTTACAAGGGAGCGCCAGCCACCCCTCCCAGCTCCACTTGGGGTTTAAGCCTCCTCAGCTGTGTATGCCTGTGCTTGCGGGAGCGGCCAAGGTACCTCTCGCGAGAATGACAAATTCCTCGCGGCGCTTCACTTCCCAGCTTCCACATAGGTCAGAACAGAGGCTGTGTGTGGTGTGCTCAGTAGGCACGGCAAGGCAAAGAGTGCACTGGCATCCCTGCTTAACCTGGGGCAGCTCCGTGGAAAGGGAGGCCACCCGTTCAAACCCTCCCCTGCCCCACCTGCTAACAGCAAGCCGGCTCTCCAGGCAGAGGCCCTGGTGATACAGTCTGAACTGCGACTTCGCATGCATGCACAGCAGTCTCACAGAAAAAAATGGGTTCTTTAAAAGGAGGGAGCCTGTAGAGGGCTGGGCGGCTCCATGCCCGACATGCCAGCGAAACAGACCTCCCAAGCTGGGCAGGGTCTCTGAAATGAGCAAAAGAGGGGAGGGAGGCCCAGGGGAAGAGGACCAAAGTGGATTTCCCGCGTTGAAGCAGGCATGAGTCCAGAGCAGAGACCAGCAGTGTGTCGCCCGGGAGTGCCTCGCGGGTCCCTGTCACGCATAAGCAACCCAGATGCGGCCCCGGGCGTGTCCTCCTACCTTAGCCTCTGAGGACAGGCGTCTGTGGTTCTGAGTAAAAGGCCTAATATCCACTTTGGGCTTTATGTGGATTATTTTCTGTCATTTCACTTCATTTCAGTTTCTGTCTTGCTGGCGCTGAGTTGAGCCCAGGGTCTGATGTAACTCCGGACTATACTGCCAGACCTATTTGATATTTTCTTTGGGACCCTGGATGCACTAAGTGGCTGAAAGCTTCGCTAAGTCTCCGTGGCTGGCTTCGAACCTGTGCGCTCCTTGGTCTCAGCCTCCCCAGCACGGAATTTACAAGGGAGCGCCAGCCACCCCTCCTGGCTCCACTTGGGGTTTAAGCCTCCTCAGCTGTGTATGCCTGTGCTTGCGGGAGCGGCCAACGTACCTCTCGCGAGAATGACAAATTCCTCGTGGCGCTTCACTTCCCAGCTTCCACATAGGTCAGAACAGAGGCCGTGTGTGGTGTGCTCAGTAGGCACGGCAAGGCAAAGAGTGCACTGGCATCCCTGCTTAACCTGGGGCAGCTCCGTGGAAAGGGAGGCCACCAGTTCAAACCCTCCCCTGCCCCGCCTGCTGACAGCAAGCCGGGTCCCCTGGCAGAGGCCCTGTGGAGACAGTCTGAACTGCCAGTGCGCATGCGCGGACCGCAGTCTCCCAGAAAAAATGGATTCTTTAATAGTAGGGAGCCTGGAGGGGGCTGGGGGTTCCATGCCCGACGTGCCAGCGAAACAGACCTCCCAAGCTGGGCAGGGTCTCCGAAATGAGCAAAAGAGGGGAGGGAGGCCCAGGGGAAGAGGACCAAAGTGGATTTCCCGCGTGGAAGCAGGCAAAGGACCAGAGCAGAGACCAACAGTGTGTCGCCCGGGAGTGCCGCGCGGGTCCCTGTCACGCATAAGCAACCCAGATGCGGCCCGGGCGTGTCCTCCTACCTTCGCCTCTGAGGACAGGCGTCTGTGGTTCTGAGTAAAAGGCCTAATATCCACTTTGGGCTTTATGTGGATTATTTTCTGTCATTTCACTTCATTTCTGTTTCTGGCTTGCTGGCGCTGGGTTGAGCCCAGGGTCTGATGTAACTCCGGACTATACTGCCAGACCTATTTGATATTTTCTTTGGGACCCTGGACGCACTAAGTGGCTGAAAGCTTCGCTAAGTCTCTGTGGCTGGCTTCGAACCTGTGCGCTCCTTGGTCTCAGCCTCCCCAGCACGGAATTTACAAGGGAGCGCCAGCCACCCCTCCCGGCTCCACTTGGGGTTTAAGCCTCCTCAGCTGTGTATGCCTGTGCTTGCGGGAGCGGCCAAGGTACCTCTCGCGAGAATGACAAATTCCTCGCGGCGCTTCACTTCCCAGCTTCCACATAGGTCAGAACAGAGGCCGTGTGTGGTGTGCTCAGTAGGCACGGCAAGGCAAAGAGTGCACTGGCATCCCTGCTTAACCTGGGGCAGCTCCATGGAAAGGGAGGCCACCCGTTCAAACCCTCCCCTGCCCCACCTGCTAACAGCAAGCCGGCTCTCCCGGCAGAGGCCCTGGGGATACAGTCTGAACTGCGACTTCGCATGCATGGACAGCAGTCTCACAGAAAAAAATGGGTTCTTTAAAAGGAGGGAGCCTGTAGAGGGCTGGGCGGCTCCATGCCCGACATGCCAGCGAAACAGACCTCCCAAGCTGGGCAGGGTCTCTGAAATGAGCAAAAGAGGGGAGGGAGGCCCAGGGGAAGAGGACCAAAGTGGATTTCCCGCGTTGAAGCAGGCATGAGTCCAGAGCAGAGACCAGCAGTGTGTCGCCCGGGAGTGCCGCGCGGGTCCCTGTCACACATAAGCAACCCAGATGTGGCCCCAAGCGTGTCCTCCTACCTTCGCCTCCGAGGACAGGTGTCTGTGGTTCTGAGTAAAAGGCCTAATATCCACTTTGGGCTTTATGTGGATTATTTTCTGTCATTTCACTTCATTTCCGTTTCTGTCTTGCTGGCGCTGGCTTGAGCCCAGGGTCTGATGTACCTCCGGACTATACTGCCAGACCTATTTGATATTTTCTTTGGGACCCTGGACGCACTAAGTGGCTGAAAGCTTCGCTAAATCTCCGTGGCTGGCTTCGAACCTGTGCGCTCCTTGGTCTCAGCCTCCCCAGCACGGAATTTACAAGGGAGCGCCAGCCACCCCTCCCGGCTCCACTTGGGGTTTAAGCCTCCTCAGCTGTGTATGCCTGTGCTTGCGGCAGCAGCCAAGGTACCTCTCGCGAGAATGACAAATTCCTCGCGGCGCTTCACTTCCCAGTTTCCACATAGGTCAGAACAGAGGGCGTGTGTGGTGTGCTCAGTAGGCACGGCAAGGCAAAGAGTGCACTGGCATCCCTGCTTAACCTGGGGCAGCTCCGTGGAAAGGGAGGCCTCCCGTTCAAACCCTCCCCTGCCCCACCTGCTAACAGCAAGCCGGCTCTCCGGGCAGAGGCCCTGGGGATACAGTCTGAACTGCGACTGCCCATGCATGGACAGCAGTCTCACAGAAAAAATGGGTTCTTTAAAAGGAGGGAGCCTGTAGAGGGCTGGGCGGCTCCATGCCAGACATGCCAGCGAAACAGACCTCCCAAGCTGGGCAGGGTCTCCGAAATGAGCAAAAGAGGGGAGGGAGGCCCAGGGGAAGAGGACCAAAGTGGATTTCCCGCGTGGAAGCAGGCAAAGGACCAGAGCAGAGACCAACAGTGTGTCGCCCGGGAGTGCCGCGCGGGTCCCTGTCACGCATAAGCAACCCAGATGCGGCCCGGGCGTGTCCTCCTACCTTCGCCTCTGAGGACAGGCGTCTGTGGTTCTGAGTAAAAGGCCTAATATCCACTTTGGGCTTTATGTGGATTATTTTCTGTCATTTCACTTCATTTCTGTTTCTGGCTTGCTGGCGCTGGGTTGAGCCCAGGGTCTGATGTAACTCCGGACTATACTGCCAGACCTATTTGATATTTTCTTTGGGACCCTGGACGCACTAAGTGGCTGAAAGCTTCGCTAAGTCTCCGTGGCTGGCTTCGAACCTGTGCGCTCCTTGGTCTCAGCCTCCCCAGCACGGAATTTACAAGGGAGCGCCAGCCACCCCTCCCGGCTCCACTTGGGGTTTAAGCCTCCTCAGCTGTGTATGCCTGTGCTTGCGGGAGCGGCCAAGCTACCTCTCGCGAGAATGACAAATTCCTCGCGGCGCTTCACTTCCCAGCTTCCACATAGGTCAGAACAGAGGCCGTGTGTGGTGTGCTCAGTAGGCACGGCAAGGCAAAGAGTGCACTGGCATCCCTGCTTAACCTGGGGCAGCTCCGTGGAAAGGGAGGCCACCCGTTCAAACCCTCCCCTGCCCTGCCTGCTGACAGCAAGCCGAGTCCCCTGGCAGAGGCCCTTTGGAGACAGTCTGAACTGCCAGTGCGCATGCGCGGACCGCAGTCTCCCAGAAAAAATGGATTCTTTAATAGTAGGGAGCGTTGAGAGGGCTGGGGGTTCCATGCCCGACATGCCAGCGAAACAGACCTCCCAAGCTGGGCAGGGTCTCTGAAATGAGCAAAAGAGGGGAGGGAGGCCAAGGGGCAGAGGACCAAAGTGGATTTCCCGCGTTGAAGCAGGCATGAGTCCAGAGCAGAGACCAGCAGTGTGTCGCCCGGGAGTGCCTCGCGGGTCCCTGTCACGCATAAGCAACCCAGATGCGGCCCCGGGCGTGTCCTCCTACCTTCGCCTCTGAGGACAGGCGTCTGTGGTTCTGAGTAAAAGGCCTAATATCCACTTTGGGCTTTATGTGGATTATTTTCTGTCATTTCACTTCATTTCCGTTTCTGTCTTGCTGGCGCTGGGTTGAGCCCAGGGTCTGATGTAACTCCGGTTATACTGCCAGACCTATTTGATATTTTCTTTGGGACCCTGGACGCACTAAGTGGCTGAAAGCTTCGCTAAATCTCCGTGGCTGGCTTCGAACCTGTGCGCTCCTTGGTCTCAGCCTCCCCAGCACGGAATTTACAAGGGAGCGCCAGCCACCCCTCCCGGCTCCACTTGGGGTTTAAGCCTCCTCAGCTGTGTATGCCTGTGCTTGCGGCAGCAGCCAAGGTACCTCTCGCGAGAATGACAAATTCCTCGCGGCGCTTCACTTCCCAGCTTCCACATAGGTCAGAACAGAGGGCGTGTGTGGTGTGCTCAGTAGGCACGGCAAGGCAAAGAGTGCACTGGCATCCCTGCTTAACCTGGGGCAGCTCCGTGGAAAGGGAGGCCTCCCGTTCAAACCCTCCCCTGCCCCACCTGCTAACAGCAAGCCGGCTCTCCGGGCAGAGGCCCTGGGGATACAGTCTGAACTGCGACTGCCCATGCATGGACATCAGTCTCACAGAAAAAATGGGTTCTTTAAAAGGAGGGAGCCTGTAGAGGGCTGGGCGGCTCCATGCCCGACATGCCAGCGAAACAGACCTCCCAAGCTGGGCAGGGTCTCCGAAATGAGCAAAAGAGGGGAGGGAGGCCCAGGGGAAGAGGACCAAAGTGGATTTCCCGCGTGGAAGCAGGCAAAGGACCAGAGCAGAGACCAACAGTGTGTCGCCCGGGAGTGCCGCGCGGGTCCCTGTCACGCATAAGCAACCCAGATGCGGCCCGGGCGTGTCCTCCTACCTTCGCCTCTGAGGACAGGCGTCTGTGGTTCTGAGTAAAAGGCCTAATATCCACTTTGGGCTTTATGTGGATTATTTTCTGTCATTTCACTTCATTTCCGTTTCTGTCTTGCTGGCGCTGGGTTGAGCCCAGGGTCTGATGTAACTCCGGACTATACTGCCAGACCTATTTGATATTTTCTTTGGGACCCTGGATGCACTAAGTGGCTGAAAGCTTCGCTAAGTCTCCGTGGCTGGCTTCGAACCTGTGCGCTCCTTGGTCTCAGCCTCCCCAGCACGGAATTTACAAGGGAGCGCCAGCCACCCCTCCTGGCTCCACTTGGGGTTTAAGCCTCCTCAGCTGTGTATGCCTGTGCTTGCGGGAGCGGCCAACGTACCTCTCGCGAGAATGACAAATTCCTCGTGGCGCTTCACTTCCCAGCTTCCACATAGGTCAGAACAGAGGCCGTGTGTGGTGTGCTCAGTAGGCACGGCAAGGCAAAGAGTGCACTGGCATCCCTGCTTAACCTGGGGCAGCTCCGTGGAAAGGGAGGCCACCAGTTCAAACCCTCTCCTGCCCCGCCTGCTGACAGCAAGCCGGGTCCCCTGGCAGAGGCCCTGTGGAGACAGTCTGAACTGCCAGTGCGCATGCGCGGACCGCAGTCTCCCAGAAAAAATGGATTCTTTAATAGTAGGGAGCCTGGAGGGGGCTGGGGGTTCCATGCCCGACGTGCCAGCGAAACAGACCTCCCAAGCTGGGCAGGGTCTCCGAAATGAGCAAAAGAGGGGAGGGAGGCCCAGGGGAAGAGGACCAAAGTGGATTTCCCGCGTGGAAGCAGGCAAAGGACCAGAGCAGAGACCAACAGTGTGTCGCCCGGGAGTGCCGCGCGGGTCCCTGTCACGCATAAGCAACCCAGATGCGGCCCGGGCGTGTCCTCCTACCTTCGCCTCTGAGGACAGGCGTCTGTGGTTCTGAGTAAAAGGCCTAATATCCACTTTGGGCTTTATGTGGATTATTTTCTGTCATTTCACTTCATTTCTGTTTCTGGCTTGCTGGCGCTGGGTTGAGCCCAGGGTCTGATGTAACTCCGGACTATACTGCCAGACCTATTTGATATTTTCTTTGGGACCCTGGACGCACTAAGTGGCTGAAAGCTTCGCTAAGTCTCCGTGGCTGGCTTCGAACCTGTGCGCTCCTTGGTCTCAGCCTCCCCAGCACGGAATTTACAAGGGAGCGCCAGCCACCCCTCCCGGCTCCACTTGGGGTTTAAGCCTCCTCAGCTGTGTATGCCTGTGCTTGCGGGAGCGGCCAAGGTACCTCTCACGAGAATGACAAATTCCTCGCGGCGCTTCACTTCCCAGCTTCCACATAGGTCAGAACAGAGGCCGTGTGTGGTGTGCTCAGTAGGCACGGCAAGGCAAAGAGTGCACTGGCATCCCTGCTTAACCTGGGGCAGCTCCATGGAAAGGGAGGCCACCCGTTCAAACCCTCCCCTGCCCCACCTGCTAACAGCAAGCCGGCTCTCCCGGCAGAGGCCCTGGGGATACAGTCTGAACTGCGACTTCGCATGCATGGACAGCAGTCTCACAGAAAAAAATGGGTTCTTTAAAAGGAGGGAGCCTGTAGAGGGCTGGGCGGCTCCATGCCCGACATGCCAGCGAAACAGACCTCCCAAGCTGGGCAGGGTCTCTGAAATGAGCAAAAGAGGGGAGGGAGGCCCAGGGGAAGAGGACCAAAGTGGATTTCCCGCGTTGAAGCAGGCATGAGTCCAGAGCAGAGACCAGCAGTGTGTCGCCCGGGAGTGCCGCGCAGGTCCCTGTCACACATAAGCAACCCAGATGTGGCCCCAAGCGTGTCCTCCTACCTTCGCCTCCGAGGACAGGTGTCTGTGGTTCTGAGTAAAAGGCCTAATATCCACTTTGGGCTTTATGTGGATTATTTTCTGTCATTTCACTTCATTTCCGTTTCTGTCTTGCTGGCGCTGGCTTGAGCCCAGGGTCTGATGTACCTCCGGACTATACTGCCAGACCTATTTGATATTTTCTTTGGGACCCTGGACGCACTAAGTGGCTGAAAGCTTCGCTAAGTCTCCGTGGCTGGCTTCGAACCTGTGCGCTCCTTGGTCTCAGCCTCCCCAGCACGGAATTTACAAGGGAGCACCAGCCACCCCTCCCGGCTCCACTTGGGGTTTAAGCCTCCTCAGCTGTGTATGCCTGTGCTTGCGGCAGCAGCCAAGGTACCTCTCGCGAGAATGACAAATTCCTCGCGGCGCTTCACTTCCCAGCTTCCACATAGGTCAGAACAGAGGGCGTGTGTGGTGTGCTCAGTAGGCACGGCAAGGCAAAGAGTGCACTGGCATCCCTGCTTAACCTGGGGCAGCTCCGTGGAAAGGGAGGCCTCCCGTTCAAACCCTCCCCTGCCCCACCTGCTAACAGCAAGCCGGCTCTCCGGGCAGAGGCCCTGGGGATACAGTCTGAACTGCGACTGCCCATGCATGGACAGCAGTCTCACAGAAAAAATGGGTTCTTTAAAAGGAGGGAGCCTGTAGAGGGCTGGGCGGCTCCATGCCAGACATGCCAGCGAAACAGACCTCCCAAGCTGGGCAGGGTCTCCGAAATGAGCAAAAGAGGGGAGGGAGGCCCAGGGGAAGAGGACCAAAGTGGATTTCCCGCGTGGAAGCAGGCAAAGGACCAGAGCAGAGACCAACAGTGTGTCGCCCGGGAGTGCCGCGCGGGTCCCTGTCACGCATAAGCAACCCAGATGCGGCCCGGGCGTGTCCTCCTACCTTCGCCTCTGAGGACAGGCGTCTGTGGTTCTGAGTAAAAGGCCTAATATCCACTTTGGGCTTTATGTGGATTATTTTCTGTCATTTCACTTCATTTCTGTTTCTGGCTTGCTGGCGCTGGGTTGAGCCCAGGGTCTGATGTAACTCCGGACTATACTGCCAGACCTATTTGATATTTTCTTTGGGACCCTGGACGCACTAAGTGGCTGAAAGCTTCGCTAAGTCTCCGTGACTGGCTTCGAACCTGTGCGCTCCTTGGTCTCAGCCTCCCCAGCACGGAATTTACAAGGGAGCGCCAGCCACCCCTCCCGGCTCCACTTGGGGTTTAAGCCTCCTCAGCTGTGTATGCCTGTGCTTGCGGGAGCTGCCAAGGTACCTCTCGCGAGAATGACAAATTCCTCGCGGCGCTTCCCTTCCCAGCTTCCACATAGGTCAGAACAGAGGCCGTGTGTGGTGTGCTCAGTAGGCACGGCAAGGCAAAGAGTGCACTGGCATCCCTGCTTAACCTGGGGCAGCTCCGTGGAAAGGGAGGCCACCCGTTCAAACCCTCCCCTGCCCCACCTGCTAACAGCAAGCCGGCTCTCCCGGCAGAGGCCCTGGTGATACAGTCTGAACTGCGACTTCGCATGCATGGACAGCAGTATCACAGAAAAAAAATGGGTTCTTTAAAAGGAGGGAGCCTGTAGAGGGCTGGGCGGCTCCATGCCCGACATGCCAGCGAAACAGACCTCCCAAGCTGGGCAGGGTCTCTGAAATGAGCAAAAGAGGGGAGGGAGGCCCAGGGGAAGAGGACCAAAGTGGATTTCCCGCGTTGAAGCAGGCATGAGTCCAGAGCAGAGACCAGCAGTGTGTCGCCCGGGAGTGCCGCGAGGGTCCCTGTCACGCATAAGCAACCCAGATGCGGCCCTGGGCGTGTCCTCCTACCTTCGCCTCTGAGGACAGGTGTCTGTGGTTCTGAGTAAAAGGCCTAATATCCACTTTGGGCTTTATGTGGATTATTTTCTGTCATTTCACTTCATTTCCGTTTCTGTCTTGCTGGCGCTGGGTTGAGCCCAGGGTCTGATGTAACTCCGGACTATACTGCCAGACCTATTTGATATTTTCTTTGGGACCCTGTACGCACTAAGTGGCTGAAAGCTTCGCTAAGTCTCCGTGTCTGGCTTCGAACCTGTGCGCTCCTTGGTCTCAGCCTCCCCAGCACGGAATTTACAAGGGAGCGCCAGCCACCCCTCCCGGCTCCACTTGGGGTTTAAGCCTCCTCAGCTGTGTATGCCTGTGCTTGCGGGAGCGGCCAAGGTACCTCTCGCGAGAATGACAAATTCCTCGCGGCGCTTCACTTCCCAGCTTCCACATAGGTCAGAACAGAGGCCGTGTGTGGTGTGCTCAGTAGGCACGGCAAGGCAAAGAGTGCACTGGCATCCCTGCTTAACCTGGGGCAGCTCCGTGGAAAGGGAGGCCACCCGTTCAAACCCTCCCCCGCCCCGCCTGCTGACAGCAAGCCGAGTCCCCTGGCAGAGGCCCTGTGGAGACAGTCTGAACTGCCAGTGCGCATGCGCGGACCGCAGTCTCCCAGAAAAAATGGATTCTTTAATAGTAGGGAGCCTGGAGGGGGCTGGGGGTTCCATGCCCGAAGTGCCAGCGAAACAGACCTCCCAAGCTGGGCAGGGTCTCCGAAATGAGCAAAAGAGGGGAGGGAGGCCCAGGGGAAGAGGACCAAAGTGGATTTCCCGCGTTGAAGCAGGCATGAGTCCAGAGCAGAGTCCAGCAGTGTGTCGCCCGGGAGTGCCGCGCGGGTCCCTGTCACGCATAAGCAACCCAGATGCGGCCCCGGGCGTGTCCTCCTACCTTCGCCTCTGAGGACAGGCGTCTGTGGTTCTGAGCAAAAGGCCTAATATCCACTTTGGGCTTTATGTGGATTATTTTCTGTCATTTCACTTCATTTCCGTTTCTGTCTTGCTGGCGCTGGCTTGAGCCCAGGGTCTGATGTAACTCCGGACTATACTGCCAGACCTATTTGATATTTTCTTTGGGACCCTGTACGCACTAAGTGGCTGAAAGCTTCGCTAAGTCTCCGTGTCTGGCTTCGAACCTGTGCGCTCCTTGGTCTCAGCCTCCCCAGCACGGAATTTACAAGGGAGCGCCAGCCACCCCTCCCGGCTCCACTTGGGGTTTAAGCCTCCTCAGCTGTGTATGCCTGTGCTTGCGGGAGCGGCCAAGGTACCTCTCGCGAGAATGACAAATTCCTCGCGGCGCTTCACTTCCCAGCTTCCACATAGGTCAGAACAGAGGCCGTGTGTGGTGTGCTCAGTAGGCACGGCAAGGCAAAGAGTGCACTGGCATCCCTGCTTAACCTGGGGCAGCTCCGTGGAAAGGGAGGCCACCCGTTCAAACCCTCCCCCGCCCCGCCTGCTGACAGCAAGCCGAGTCCCCTGGCAGAGGCCCTGTGGAGACAGTCTGAACTGCCAGTGCGCATGCGCGGACCGCAGTCTCCCAGAAAAAATGGATTCTTTAATAGTAGGGAGCCTGGAGGGGGCTGGGGGTTCCATGCCCGAAGTGCCAGCGAAACAGACCTCCCAAGCTGGGCAGGGTCTCCGAAATGAGCAAAAGAGGGGAGGGAGGCCCAGGGGAAGAGGACCAAAGTGGATTTCCCGCGTTGAAGCAGGCATGAGTCCAGAGCAGAGTCCAGCAGTGTGTCGCCCGGGAGTGCCGCGCGGGTCCCTGTCACGCATAAGCAACCCAGATGCGGCCCCGGGCGTGTCCTCCTACCTTCGCCTCTGAGGACAGGCGTCTGTGGTTCTGAGCAAAAGGCCTAATATCCACTTTGGGCTTTATGTGGATTATTTTCTGTCATTTCACTTCATTTCCGTTTCTGTCTTGCTGGCGCTGGCTTGAGCCCAGGGTCTGATGTACCTCCGGACTATACTGCCAGACCTATTTGATATTTTCTTTGGGACCCTGGACGCACTAAGTGGCTGAAAGCTTCGCTAAATCTCCGTGGCTGGCTTCGAACCTGTGCGCTCCTTGGTCTCAGCCTCCCCAGCACGGAATTTACAAGGGAGCGCCAGCCACCCCTCCCGGCTCCACTTGGGGTTTAAGCCTCCTCAGCTGTGTATGCCTGTGCTTGCGGCAGCAGCCAAGGTACCTCTCGCGAGAATGACAAATTCCTCGCGGCGCTTCACTTCCCAGCTTCCACATAGGTCAGAACAGAGGGCGTGTGTGGTGTGCTCAGTAGGCACGGCAAGGCAAAGAGTGCACTGGCATCCCTGCTTAACCTGGGGCAGCTCCGTGGAAAGGGAGGCCTCCCGTTCAAACCCTCCCCTGCCCCACCTGCTAACAGCAAGCCGGCTCTCCGGGCAGAGGCCCTGGGGATACAGTCTGAACTGCGACTGCCCATGCATGGACAGCAGTCTCACAGAAAAAATGGGTTCTTTAAAAGGAGGGAGCCTGTAGAGGGCTGGGCGGCTCCATGCCAGACATGCCAGCGAAACAGACCTCCCAAGCTGGGCAGGGTCTCCGAAATGAGCAAAAGAGGGGAGGGAGGCCCAGGGGAAGAGGACCAAAGTGGATTTCCCGCGTTGAAGCAGGCATGAGTCCAGAGCAGAGTCCAGCAGTGTGTCGCCCGGGAGTGCCGCGCGGGTCCCTGTCACGCATAAGCAACCCAGATGCGGCCCCGGGCGTGTCCTCCTACCTTCGCCTCTGAGGACAGGCGTCTGTGGTTCTGAGCAAAAGGCCTAATATCCACTTTGGGCTTTATGTGGATTATTTTCTGTCATTTCACTTCATTTCCGTTTCTGTCTTGCTGGCGCTGGGTTGAGCCCAGGGTCTGATGTACCTCCGGACTATACTGCCAGACCTATTTGATATTTTCTTTGGGACCCTGGACGCACTAAGTGGCTGAAAGCTTCGCTAAATCTCCGTGGCTGGCTTCGAACCTGTGCGCTCCTTGGTCTCAGCCTCCCCAGCACGGAATTTACAAGGGAGCGCCAGCCACCCCTCCCGGCTCCACTTGGGGTTTAAGCCTCCTCAGCTGTGTATGCCTGTGCTTGCGGGAGCGGCCAAGGTACCTCTCGCGAGAATGACAAATTCCTCGCGGCGCTTCACTTCCCAGCTTCCACATAGGTCAGAACAGAGGCCGTGTGTGGTGTGCTCAGTAGGCACGGCAAGGCAAAGAGTGCACTGGCATCCCTGCTTAACCTGGGGCAGCTCCGTGGAAAGGGAGGCCACCCGTTCAAACCCTCCCCTGCCCCACCTGCTAACAGCAAGCCGGCTCTCCCGGCAGAGGCCCTGGTGATACAGTCTGAACTGCGACTTCGCATGCATGGACAGCAGTATCACAGAAAAAAAATGGGTTCTTTAAAAGGAGGGAGCCTGTAGAAGGCTGGGCGGCTCCATGCCCGACATGCCAGCGAAACAGACCTCCCAAGCTGGGCAGGGTCTCTGAAATGAGCAAAAGAGGGGAGGGAGGCCCAGGGGAAGAGGACCAAAGTGGATTTCCCGCGTTGAAGCAGGCATGAGTCCAGAGCAGAGACCAGCAGTGTGTCGCCCGGGAGTGCCGCGCGGGTCCCTGTCACACATAAGCAACCCAGATGTGGCCCCAAGCGTGTCCTCCTACCTTCGCCTCCGAGGACAGGTGTCTGTGGTTCTGAGTAAAAGGCCTAATATCCACTTTGGGCTTTATGTGGATTATTTTCTGTCATTTCACTTCATTTCCGTTTCTGTCTTGCTGGCGCTGGCTTGAGCCCAGGGTCTGATGTACCTCCGGACTATACTGCCAGACCTATTTGATATTTTCTTTGGGACCCTGGACGCACTAAGTGGCTGAAAGCTTCGCTAAATCTCCGTGGCTGGCTTCGAACCTGTGCGCTCCTTGGTCTCAGCCTCCCCAGCACGGAATTTACAAGGGAGCGCCAGCCACCCCTCCCGGCTCCACTTGGGGTTTAAGCCTCCTCAGCTGTGTATGCCTGTGCTTGCGGCAGCAGCCAAGGTACCTCTCGCGAGAATGACAAATTCCTCGCGGCGCTTCACTTCCCAGCTTCCACATAGGTCAGAACAGAGGGCGTGTGTGGTGTGCTCAGTAGGCACGGCAAGGCAAAGAGTGCACTGGCATCCCTGCTTAACCTGGGGCAGCTCCGTGGAAAGGGAGGCCTCCCGTTCAAACCCTCCCCTGCCCCACCTGCTAACAGCAAGCCGGCTCTCCGGGCAGAGGCCCTGGGGATACAGTCTGAACTGCGACTGCCCATGCATGGACAGCAGTCTCACAGAAAAAATGGGTTCTTTAAAAGGAGGGAGCCTGTAGAGGGCTGGGCGGCTCCATGCCAGACATGCCAGCGAAACAGACCTCCCAAGCTGGGCAGGGTCTCCGAAATGAGCAAAAGAGGGGAGGGAGGCCCAGGGGAAGAGGACCAAAGTGGATTTCCCGCGTGGAAGCAGGCAAAGGACCAGAGCAGAGACCAACAGTGTGTCGCCCGGGAGTGCCGCGCGGGTCCCTGTCACGCATAAGCAACCCAGATGCGGCCCGGGCGTGTCCTCCTACCTTCGCCTCTGAGGACAGGCATCTGTGGTTCTGAGTAAAAGGCCTAATATCCACTTTGGGCTTTATGTGGATTATTTTCTGTCATTTCACTTCATTTCTGTTTCTGGCTTGCTGGCGCTGGGTTGAGCCCAGGGTCTGATGTAACTCCGGACTATACTGCCAGACCTATTTGATATTTTCTTTGGGACCCTGGACGCACTAAGTGGCTGAAAGCTTCGCTAAGTCTCCGTGACTGGCTTCGAACCTGTGCGCTCCTTGGTCTCAGCCTCCCCAGCACGGAATTTACAAGGGAGCGCCAGCCACCCCTCCTGGCTCCACTTGGGGTTTAAGCCTCCTCAGCTGTGTATGCCTGTGCTTGCGGGAGCGGCCAAGGTACCTCTCGCGAGAATGACAAATTCCTCGCGGCGCTTCACTTCCCAGCTTCCACATAGGTCAGAACAGAGGCCGTGTGTGGTGTGCTCAGTAGGCACGGCAAGGCAAAGAGTGCACTGGCATCCCTGCTTAACCTGGGGCAGCTCCGTGGAAAGGGAGGCCACCCGTTCAAACCCTCCCCTGCCCCACCTGCTAACAGCAAGCCGGCTCTCCCGGCAGAGGCCCTGGTGATACAGTCTGAACTGCGACTTCGCATGCATGGACAGCAGTATCACAGAAAAAAAATGGGTTCTTTAAAAGGAGGGAGCCTGTAGAGGGCTGGGCGGCTCCATGCCCGACATGCCAGCGAAACAGACCTCCCAAGCTGGGCAGGGTCTCTGAAATGAGCAAAAGAGGGGAGGGAGGCCCAGGGGAAGAGGACCAAAGTGGATTTCCCGCGTTGAAGCAGGCATGAGTCCAGAGCAGAGTCCAGCAGTGTGTCGCCCGGGAGTGCCGCGCGGGTCCCTGTCACGCATAAGCAACCCAGATGCGGCCCCGGGCGTGTCCTCCTACCTTCGCCTCTGAGGACAGGCGTCTGTGGTTCTGAGCAAAAGGCCTAATATCCACTTTGGGCTTTATGTGGATTATTTTCTGTCATTTCACTTCATTTCCGTTTCTGTCTTGCTGGCGCTGGCTTGAGCCCAGGGTCTGATGTACCTCCGGACTATACTGCCAGACCTATTTGATATTTTCTTTGGGACCCTGGACGCACTAAGTGGCTGAAAGCTTCGCTAAATCTCCGTGGCTGGCTTCGAACCTGTGCGCTCCTTGGTCTCAGCCTCCCCAGCACGGAATTTACAAGGGAGCGCCAGCCACCCCTCCCGGCTCCACTTCGGGTTTAAGCCTCCTCAGCTGTGTATGCCTGTGCTTGCGGCAGCAGCCAAGGTACCTCTCGCGAGAATGACAAATTCCTCGCGGCGCTTCACTTCCCAGCTTCCACATAGGTCAGAACAGAGGGCGTGTGTGGTGTGCTCAGTAGGCACGGCAAGGCAAAGAGTGCACTGGCATCCCTGCTTAACCTGGGGCAGCTCCGTGGAAAGGGAGGCCTCCCGTTCAAACCCTCCCCTGCCCCACCTGCTAACAGCAAGCCGGCTCTCCGGGCAGAGGCCCTGGGGATACAGTCTGAACTGCGACTGCCCATGCATGGACAGCAGTCTCACAGAAAAAATGGGTTCTTTAAAAGGAGGGAGCCTGTAGAGGGCTGGGCGGCTCCATGCCAGACATGCCAGCGAAACAGACCTCCCAAGCTGGGCAGGGTCTCCGAAATGAGCAAAAGAGGGGAGGGAGGCCCAGGGGAAGAGGACCAAAGTGGATTTCCCGCGTGGAAGCAGGCAAAGGACCAGAGCAGAGACCAACAGTGTGTCGCCCGGGAGTGCCGCGCAGGTCCCTGTCATGCATAAGCAACCCAGATGCGGCCCGGGCGTGTCCTCCTACCTTAGCCTCTGAGGACAGGCGTCTGTGGTTCTGAGTAAAAGGCCTAATATCCACTTTGGGCTTTATGTGGATTATTTTCTGTCATTTCACTTCATTTCTGTTTCTGGCTTGCTGGCGCTGGGTTGAGCCCAGGGTCTGATGTAACTCCGGACTATACTGCCAGACCTATTTGATATTTTCTTTGGGACCCTGGACGCACTAAGTGGCTGAAAGCTTCGCTAAGTCTCCGTGACTGGCTTCGAACCTGTGCGCTCCTTGGTCTCAGCCTCCCCAGCACGGAATTTACAAGGGAGCGCCAGCCACCCCTCCTGGCTCCACTTGGGGTTTAAGCCTCCTCAGCTGTGTATGCCTGTGCTTGCGGGAGCGGCCAAGGTACCTCTCGCGAGAATGACAAATTCCTCGCGGCGCTTCACTTCCCAGCTTCCACATAGGTCAGAACAGAGGGCGTGTGTGGTGTGCTCAGTAGGCACGGCAAGGCAAAGAGTGCACTGGCATCCCTGCTTAACCTGGGGCAGCTCCGTGGAAAGGGAGGCCACCCGTTCAAACCCTCCCCTGCCCCACCTGCTAACAGCAAGCCGGCTCTCCCGGCAGAGGCCCTGGTGATACAGTCTGAACTGCGACTTCGCATGCATGGACAGCAGTATCACAGAAAAAAAATGGGTTCTTTAAAAGGAGGGAGCCTGTAGAGGGCTGGGCGGCTCCATGCCCGACATGCCAGCGAAACAGACCTCCCAAGCTGGGCAGGGTCTCTGAAATGAGCAAAAGAGGGGAGGGAGGCCCAGGGGAAGAGGACCAAAGTGGATTTCCCGCGTTGAAGCAGGCATGAGTCCAGAGCAGAGACCAGCAGTGTGTCGCCCGGGAGTGCCGCGAGGGTCCCTGTCACGCATAAGCAACCCAGATGCGGCCCTGGGCGTGTCCTCCTACCTTCGCCTCTGAGGACAGGTGTCTGTGGTTCTGAGTAAAAGGCCTAATATCCACTTTGGGCTTTATGTGGATTATTTTCTGTCATTTCACTTCATTTCCGTTTCTGTCTTGCTGGCGCTGGGTTGAGCCCAGGGTCTGATGTAACTCCGGACTATACTGCCAGACCTATTTGATATTTTCTTTGGGACCCTGTACGCACTAAGTGGCTGAAAGCTTCGCTAAGTCTCCGTGGCTGGCTTCGAACCTGTGCGCTCCTTGGTCTCAGCCTCCCCAGCACGGAATTTACAAGGGAGCGCCAGCCACCCCTCCCGGCTCCACTTGGGGTTTAAGCCTCCTCAGCTGTGTATGCCTGTGCTTGCGGCAGCGGCCAAGGTACCTCTCGCGAGAATGACAAATTCCTCGCGGCGCTTCACTTCCCAGCTTCCACATAGGTCAGAACAGAGGCCGTGTGTGGTGTGCTCAGTAGGCACGGCAAGGCAAAGAGTGCACTGGCATCCCTGCTTAACCTGGGGCAGCTCCGTGGAAAGGGAGGCCACCCGTTCAAACCCTCCCCCGCCCCGCCTGCTGATAGCAAGCCGAGTCCCCTGGCAGAGGCCCTGTGGAGACAGTCTGAACTGCCAGTGCGCATGCGCGGACCGCAGTCTCCCAGAAAAAATGGATTCTTTAATAGTAGGGAGCCTGGAGGGGGCTGGGGGTTCCATGCCCGAAGTGCCAGCGAAACAGACCTCCCAAGCTGGGCAGGGTCTCCGAAATGAGCAAAAGAGGGGAGGGAGGCCCAGGGGAAGAGGACCAAAGTGGATTTCCCGCGTTGAAGCAGGCATGAGTCCAGAGCAGAGTCCAGCAGTGTGTCGCCCGGGAGTGCCTCGCGGGTCCCTGTCACGCATAAGCAACCCAGATGCGGCCCCGGGCGTGTCCTCCTACCTTCGCCTCTGAGGACAGGCGTCTGTGGTTCTGAGCAAAAGGCCTAATATCCACTTTGGGCTTTATGTGGATTATTTTCTGTCATTTCACTTCATTTCCGTTTCTGTCTTGCTGGCGCTGGCTTGAGCCCAGGGTCTGATGTACCTCCGGACTATACTGCCAGACCTATTTGATATTTTCTTTGGGACCCTGGACGCACTAAGTGGCTGAAAGCTTCGCTAAATCTCCGTGGCTGGCTTCGAACCTGTGCGCTCCTTGGTCTCAGCCTCCCCAGCACGGAATTTACAAGGGAGCGCCAGCCACCCCTCCCGGCTCCACTTGGGGTTTAAGCCTCCTCAGCTGTGTATGCCTGTGCTTGCGGCAGCAGCCAAGGTACCTCTCGCGAGAATGACAAATTCCTCGCGGCGCTTCACTTCCCAGCTTCCACATAGGTCAGAACAGAGGGCGTGTGTGGTGTGCTCAGTAGGCACGGCAAGGCAAAGAGTGCACTGGCATCCCTGCTTAACCTGGGGCAGCTCCGTGGAAAGGGAGGCCTCCCGTTCAAACCCTCCCCTGCCCCACCTGCTAACAGCAAGCCGGCTCTCCGGGCAGAGGCCCTGGGGATACAGTCTGAACTGCGACTGCCCATGCATGGACAGCAGTCTCACAGAAAAAATGGGTTCTTTAAAAGGAGGGAGCCTGTAGAGGGCTGGGCGGCTCCATGCCAGACATGCCAGCGAAACAGACCTCCCAAGCTGGGCAGGGTCTCCGAAATGAGCAAAAGAGGGGAGGGAGGCCCAGGGGAAGAGGACCAAAGTGGATTTCCCGCGTGGAAGCAGGCAAAGGACCAGAGCAGAGACCAACAGTGTGTCGCCCGGGAGTGCCGCGCGGGTCCCTGTCATGCATAAGCAACCCAGATGCGGCCCGGGCGTGTCCTCCTACCTTCGCCTCTGAGGACAGGCGTCTGTGGTTCTGAGTAAAAGGCCTAATATCCACTTTGGGCTTTATGTGGATTATTTTCTGTCATTTCACTTCATTTCTGTTTCTGGCTTGCTGGCGCTGGGTTGAGCCCAGGGTCTGATGTAACTCCGGACTATACTGCCAGACCTATTTGATATTTTCTTTGGGACCCTGGACGCACTAAGTGGCTGAAAGCTTCGCTAAGTCTCCGTGACTGGCTTCGAACCTGTGCGCTCCTTGGTCTCAGCCTCCCCAGCACGGAATTTACAAGGGAGCGCCAGCCACCCCTCCTGGCTCCACTTGGGGTTTAAGCCTCCTCAGCTGTGTATGCCTGTGCTTGCGGGAGCGGCCAAGGTACCTCTCGCGAGAATGACAAATTCCTCGCGGCGCTTCACTTCCCAGCTTCCACATAGGTCAGAACAGAGGGCGTGTGTGGTGTGCTCAGTAGGCACGGCAAGGCAAAGAGTGCACTGGCATCCCTGCTTAACCTGGGGCAGCTCCGTGGAAAGGGAGGCCACCCGTTCAAACCCTCCCCTGCCCCACCTGCTAACAGCAAGCCGGCTCTCCCGGCAGAGGCCCTGGTGATACAGTCTGAACTGCGACTTCGCATGCATGGACAGCAGTATCACAGAAAAAAAATGGGTTCTTTAAAAGGAGGGAGCCTGTAGAGGGCTGGGCGGCTCCATGCCCGACATGCCAGCGAAACAGACCTCCCAAGCTGGGCAGGGTCTCTGAAATGAGCAAAAGAGGGGAGGGAGGCCCAGGGGAAGAGGACCAAAGTGGATTTCCCGCGTTGAAGCAGGCATGAGTCCAGAGCAGAGACCAGCAGTGTGTCGCCCGGGAGTGCCGCGAGGGTCCCTGTCACGCATAAGCAACCCAGATGCGGCCCTGGGCGTGTCCTCCTACCTTCGCCTCTGAGGACAGGTGTCTGTGGTTCTGAGTAAAAGGCCTAATATCCACTTTGGGCTTTATGTGGATTATTTTCTGTCATTTCACTTCATTTCCGTTTCTGTCTTGCTGGCGCTGGGTTGAGCCCAGGGTCTGATGTAACTCCGGACTATACTGCCAGACCTATTTGATATTTTCTTTGGGACCCTGTACGCACTAAGTGGCTGAAAGCTTCGCTAAGTCTCCGTGTCTGGCTTCGAACCTGTGCGCTCCTTGGTCTCAGCCTCCCCAGCACGGAATTTACAAGGGAGCGCCAGCCACCCCTCCCGGCTCCACTTGGGGTTTAAGCCTCCTCAGCTGTGTATGCCTGTGCTTGCGGGAGCGGCCAAGGTACGTCTCGCGAGAATGACAAATTCCTCGCGGCGCTTCACTTCCCAGCTTCCACATAGGTCAGAACAGAGGCCGTGTGTGGTGTGCTCAGTAGGCACGGCAAGGCAAAGAGTGCACTGGCATCCCTGCTTAACCTGGGGCAGCTCCGTGGAAAGGGAGGCCACCCGTTCAAACCCTCTCCCGCCCCGCCTGCTGACAGCAAGCCGAGTCCCCTGGCAGAGGCCCTGTGGAGACAGTCTGAACTGCCAGTGCGCATGCGCGGACCGCAGTCTCCCAGAAAAAATGGATTCTTTAATAGTAGGGAGCCTGGAGGGGGCTTGGGGTTCCATGCCCGAAGTGCCAGCGAAACAGACCTCCCAAGCTGGGCAGGGTCTCCGAAATGAGCAAAAGAGGGGAGGGAGGCCCAGGGGAAGAGGACCAAAGTGGATTTCCCGCGTTGAAGCAGGCATGAGTCCAGAGCAGAGTCCAGCAGTGTGTCGCCCGGGAGTGCCTCGCGGGTCCCTGTCACGCATAAGCAACCCAGATGCGGCCCCGGGCGTGTCCTCCTACCTTCGCCTCTGAGGACAGGCGTCTGTGGTTCTGAGCAAAAGGCCTAATATCCACTTTGGGCTTTATGTGGATTATTTTCTGTCATTTCACTTCATTTCCGTTTCTGTCTTGCTGGCGCTGGCTTGAGCCCAGGGTCTGATGTACCTCCGGACTATACTGCCAGACCTATTTGATATTTTCTTTGGGACCCTGGACGCACTAAGTGGCTGAAAGCTTCGCTAAATCTCCGTGGCTGGCTTCGAACCTGTGCGCTCCTTGGTCTCAGCCTCCCCAGCACGGAATTTACAAGGGAGCGCCAGCCACCCCTCCCGGCTCCACTTGGGGTTTAAGCCTCCTCAGCTGTGTATGCCTGTGCTTGCGGCAGCAGCCAAGGTACCTCTCGCGAGAATGACAAATTCCTCGCGGCGCTTCACTTCCCAGCTTCCACATAGGTCAGAACAGAGGGCGTGTGTGGTGTGCTCAGTAGGCACGGCAAGGCAAAGAGTGCACTGGCATCCCTGCTTAACCTGGGGCAGCTCCGTGGAAAGGGAGGCCTCCCGTTCAAACCCTCCCCTGCCCCACCTGCTAACAGCAAGCCGGCTCTCCGGGCAGAGGCCCTGGGGATACAGTCTGAACTGCGACTGCCCATGCATGGACAGCAGTCTCACAGAAAAAATGGGTTCTTTAAAAGGAGGGAGCCTGTAGAGGGCTGGGCGGCTCCATGCCAGACATGCCAGCGAAACAGACCTCCCAAGCTGGGCAGGGTCTCCGAAATGAGCAAAAGAGGGGAGGGAGGCCCAGGGGAAGAGGACCAAAGTGGATTTCCCGCGTGGAAGCAGGCAAAGGACCAGAGCAGAGACCAACAGTGTGTCGCCCGGGAGTGCCGCGCGGGTCCCTGTCATGCATAAGCAACCCAGATGCGGCCCGGGCGTGTCCTCCTACCTTCGCCTCTGAGGACAGGCGTCTGTGGTTCTGAGTAAAAGGCCTAATATCCACTTTGGGCTTTATGTGGATTATTTTCTGTCATTTCACTTCATTTCTGTTTCTGGCTTGCTGGCGCTGGGTTGAGCCCAGGGTCTGATGTAACTCCGGACTATACTGCCAGACCTATTTGATATTTTCTTTGGGACCCTGGACGCACTAAGTGGCTGAAAGCTTCGCTAAGTCTCCGTGACTGGCTTCGAACCTGTGCGCTCCTTGGTCTCAGCCTCCCCAGAACGGAATTTACAAGGGAGCGCCAGCCACCCCTCCTGGCTCCACTTGGGGTTTAAGCCTCCTCAGCTGTGTATGCCTGTGCTTGCGGGAGCGGCCAAGGTACCTCTCGCGAGAATGACAAATTCCTCGCGGCGCTTCACTTCCCAGCTTCCACATAGGTCAGAACAGAGGCCGTGTGTGGTGTGCTCAGTAGGCACGGCAAGGCAAAGAGTGCACTGGCATCCCTGCTTAACCTGGGGCAGCTCCGTGGAAAGGGAGGCCACCCGTTCAAACCCTCCCCTGCCCCACCTGCTAACAGCAAGCCGGCTCTCCCGGCAGAGGCCCTGGTGATACAGTCTGAACTGCGACTTCGCATGCATGGACAGCAGTATCACAGAAAAAAAATGGGTTCTTTAAAAGGAGGGAGCCTGTAGAGGGCTGGGCGGCTCCATGCCCGACATGCCAGCGAAACAGACCTCCCAAGCTGGGCAGGGTCTCTGAAATGAGCAAAAGAGGGGAGGGAGGCCCAGGGGAAGAGGACCAAAGTGGATTTCCCGCGTTGAAGCAGGCATGAGTCCAGAGCAGAGACCAGCAGTGTGTCGCCCGGGAGTGCCGCGAGGGTCCCTGTCACGCATAAGCAACCCAGATGCGGCCCTGGGCGTGTCCTCCTACCTGCGCCTCTGAGGACAGGTGTCTGTGGTTCTGAGTAAAAGGCCTAATATCCACTTTGGGCTTTATGTGGATTATTTTCTGTCATTTCACTTCATTTCCGTTTCTGTCTTGCTGGCGCTGGGTTGAGCCCAGGGTCTGATGTAACTCCGGACTATACTGCCAGACCTATTTGATATTTTCTTTGGGACCCTGTACGCACTAAGTGGCTGAAAGCTTCGCTAAGTCTCCGTATCTGGCTTCGAACCTGTGCGCTCCTTGGTCTCAGCCTCCCCAGCACGGAATTTACAAGGGAGCGCCAGCCACCCCTCCCGGCTCCACTTGGGGTTTAAGCCTCCTCAGCTGTGTATGCCTGTGCTTGCGGGAGCGGCCAAGGTACCTCTCGCGAGAATGACAAATTCCTCGCGGCGCTTCACTTCCCAGCTTCCACATAGGTCAGAACAGAGGCCGTGTGTGGTGTGCTCAGTAGGCACGGCAAGGCAAAGAGTGCACTGGCATCCCTGCTTAACCTGGGGCAGCTCCGTGGAAAGGGAGGCCACCCGTTCAAACCCTCTCCCGCCCCGCCTGCTGACAGCAAGCCGAGTCCCCTGGCAGAGGCCCTGTGGAGACAGTCTGAACTGCCAGTGCGCATGCGCGGACCGCAGTCTCCCAGAAAAAATGGATTCTTTAATAGTAGGGAGCCTGGAGGGGGCTGGGGGTTCCATGCCCTAAGTGCCAGCGAAACAGACCTCCCAAGCTGGGCAGGGTCTCCGAAATGAGCAAAAGAGGGGAGGGAGGCCCAGGGGAAGAGGACCAAAGTGGATTTCCCGCGTTGAAGCAGGCATGAGTCCAGAGCAGAGTCCAGCAGTGTGTCGCCCGGGAGTGCCGCGCGGGTCCCTGTCACGCATAAGCAACCCAGATGCGGCCCCGGGCGTGTCCTCCTACCTTCGCCTCTGAGGACAGGCGTCTGTGGTTCTGAGTAAAAGGCCTAATATCCACTTTGGGCTTTATGTGGATTATTTTCTGTCATTTCACTTCATTTCCGTTTCTGTCTTGCTGGCGCTGGGTTGAGCCCAGGGTCTGATGTACCTCCGGACTATACTGCCAGACCTATTTGATATTTTCTTTGGGACCCTGGACGCACTAAGTGGCTGAAAGCTTCGCTAAATCTCCGTGGCTGGCTTCGAACCTGTGCGCTCCTTGGTCTCAGCCTCCCCAGCACGGAATTTACAAGGGAGCGCCAGCCACCCCTCCCGGCTCCACTTGGGGTTTAAGCCTCCTCAGCTGTGTATGCCTGTGCTTGCGGCAGCAGCCAAGGTACCTCTCGCGAGAATGACAAATTCCTCGCGGCGCTTCACTTCCCAGCTTCCACATAGGTCAGAACAGAGGCCGTGTGTGGTGTGCTCAGTAGGCACGGCAAGGCAAAGAGTGCACTGGCATCCCTGCTTAACCTGGGGCAGCTCCGTGGAAAGGGAGGCCTCCCGTTCAAACCCTCCCCTGCCCCACCTGCTAACAGCAAGCCGGCTCTCCCGGCAGAGGCCCTGGGGATACAGTCTGAACTGCGACTGCCCATGCATGGACAGCAGTCTCACAGAAAAAATGGGTTCTTTAAAAGGAGGGAGCCTGTAGAGGGCTGGGCGGCTCCATGCCAGACATGCCAGCGAAACAGACCTCCCAAGCTGGGCAGGGTCTCCGAAATGAGCAAAAGAGGGGAGGGAGGCCCAGGGGAAGAGGACCAAAGTGGATTTCCCGCGTGGAAGCAGGCAAAGGACCAGAGCAGAGACCAACAGTGTGTCGCCCGGGAGTGCCGCGCGGGTCCCTGTCACGCATAAGCAACCCAGATGCGGCCCGGGCGTGTCCTCCTACCTTCGCCTCTGAGGACAGGCGTCTGTGGTTCTGAGTAAAAGGCCTAATATCCACTTTGGGCTTTATGTGGATTATTTTCTGTCATTTCACTTCATTTCTGTTTCTGGCTTGCTGGCGCTGGGTTGAGCCCAGGGTCTGATGTAACTCCGGTTATACTGCCAGACCTATTTGATATTTTCTTTGGGACCCTGGACGCACTAAGTGGCTGAAAGCTTCGCTAAGTCTCCGTGGCTGGCTTCGAACCTGTGCGCTCCTTGGTCTCAGCCTCCCCAGCACGGAATTTACAAGGGAGCGCCAGCCACCCCTCCCGGCTCCACTTGGGGTTTAAGCCTCCTCAGCTGTGTATGCCTGTGCTTGCGGGAGCGGCCAAGGTACCTCTCGCGAGAATGACAAATTCCTCGCGGCGCTTCACTTCCCAGCTTCCACATAGGTCAGAACAGAGGCCTTGTGTGGTGTGCTCAGTAGGTACGGCAAGGCAAAGAGTGCACTGGCATCCCTGCTTAACCTGGGGCAGCTCCGTTGGAAAGGGAGGCCACCCGTTCAAACCCTCCCCTGCCCCAGCTGCTAACAGCAAGCCGGCTTTCCCGGCAGAGGCCCTGGGGATACAGTCTGAACTGCGACTTTGCATGCATGGACAGCAGTCTCACAGAAAAAAATGGGTTCTTTAAAAGGAGGGAGCCTGTAGAGGGCTGGGCGGCTCCATGCCCGACATGCCAGCGAAACAGACCTCCCATGCTGGGCAGGGTCTTCGAAATGAGCAAAAGAGGGGAGGGAGGCCCAGGGGAAGAGGACCAAAGTGGATTTCCCGCGTTGAAGCAGGCATGAGTCCAGAGCAGAGACCAGCAGTGTGTCGCCCGGGAGTGCCGCGCGGGTCCCTGTCACACATAAGCAACCCAGATGTGGCCCCGAGCGTGTCCTCCTACCTTCGCCTCCGAGGACAGGTGTCTGTGGTTCTGAGTAAAAGGCCTAATATCCACTTTGGGCTTTATGTGGATTATTTTCTGTCATTTCCCTTCATTTCCGTTTCTGTCTTGCTGGCGCGGGGTTGAGCCCAGGGTCTGATGTAACTCCGGACTATACTGCCAGACCTATTTGATATTTTCTTTGGGACCCTGGACGCACTAAGTGACTGAAAGCTTCGCTAAGTCTCCGTGGCTGGCTTCGAACCTGTGCGCTCCTTGGTCTCAGCCTCCCCAGCACGGAATTTACAAGGGAGCGCCAGCCACCCCTCCCGGCTCCACTTGGGGTTTAAGCCTCCTCAGCTGTGTATGCCTGTGCTTGCGGGAGCGGCCAAGGTACCTCTCGCGAGAATGACAAATTCCTCGCGGCGCTTCACTTCCCAGCTTCCACATAGGTCAGAACAGAGGCCGTGTGTGGTGTGCTCAGTAGGCACGGCAAGGCAAAGAGTGCACTGGCATCCCTGCTTAACCTGGGGCAGCTCCGTGGAAAGGGAGGCCACACGTTCAAACCCTCCCCCGCCCCGCCTGCTGACAGCAAGCCGGGTCCCCTGGCAGAGGCCCTGTGGAGACAGTCTGAACTGCCAGTGCGCATGCGCGGACCGCAGTCTCCCAGAAAAAATGGATTCTTTAATAGTAGGGAGCCTGGAGGGGGCTGGGGGTTCCATGCCCGAAGTGCCAGCGAAACAGACCTCCCAAGCTGGGCAGGGTCTCCGAAATGAGCAAAAGAGGGGAGGGAGGCCCAGGGGAAGAGGACCAAAGTGGATTTCCCGCGTTGAAGCAGGCATGAGTCCAGAGCAGAGTCCAGCAGTGTGTCGCCCTGGAGTGCCTCGCGGGTCCCTGTCACGCATAAGCAACCCAGATGCGGCCCCGGGCGTGTCCTCCTACCTTCGCCTCTGAGGACAGGCGTCTGTGGTTCTGAGTAAAAGGCCTAATATCCACTTTGGGCTTTATGTGGATTATTTTCTGTCATTTCCCTTCATTTCCGTTTCTGTCTTGCTGGCGCGGGGTTGAGCCCAGGGTCTGATGTACCTCCGGACTATACTGCCAGACCTATTTGATATTTTCTTTGGGACCCTGGACGCACTAAGTGGCTGAAAGCTTCGCTAAATCTCCGTGGCTGGCTTCGAAACTGTGCGCTCCTTGGTCTCAGCCTCCCCAGCACGGAATTTACAAGGGAGCGCCAGCCACCCCTCCCGGCTCCACTTGGGGTTTAAGCCTCCTCAGCTGTGTATGCCTGTGCTTGCGGGAGCGGCCAAGGTACCTCTCGCGAGAATGACAAATTCCTCGCGGCGCTTCACTTCCCAGCTTCCACATAGGTCAGAACAGAGGCCGTGTGTGGTGTGCTCAGTAGGCACGGCAAGGCAAAGAGTGCACTGGCATCCCTGCTTAACCTGGGGCAGTTCCGTGGAAAGGGAGGCCACCCGTTCAAACCCTCCCCTGCCCCACCTGCTAACAGCAAGCCGGCTCTCCCGGCAGAGGCCCTGGGGATACAGTCTGAACTGCGACTTCGCATGCATGGACAGCAGTCTCACAGAAAAAAATGGGTTCTTTAAAAGGAGGGAGCCTGTAGAGGGCTGGGCGGCTCCATGCCCGACGTGCCAGCGAAACAGACCTCCCAAGCTGGGCAGGGTCTCTGAAATGAGCAAAAGAGGGGAGGGAGGCCCAGGGGAAGAGGACCAAAGTGGATTTCCCGCGTTGAAGCAGGCATGAGTCCAGAGCAGAGACCAGCAGTGTGTCGCCCGGGAGTGCCTCGCAGGTCCCTGTCACGCATAAGCACCCCAGATGCGGCCCCGGGCGTGTCCTCCTACCTTCGCCTCTGAGGACAGGCGTCTGTGGTTCTGAGTAAAAGACCTAATATCCACTTTGGGCTTTATGTGGATTATTTTCTGTCATTTCACTTCATTTCCGTTTCTGTCTTGCTGGCGCTGGGTTGAGCCCAGGGTCTGATGTAACTCCGGACTATACTGCCAGACCTATTTGATATTTTCTTTGGGACCCTGGACGCACTAAGTGGCTGAAAGCTTCGCTAAGTCTCCATGGCTGGCTTCGAACCTGTGCGCTCCTTGGTCTCAGCCTCCCCAGCACGGAATTTACTAGGGAGCGCCAGCCACCCCTCCCGGCTCCACTTGGGGTTTAAGCCTCCTCAGCTGTGTATGCCTGTGCTTGCGGGAGCGGCCAAGGTACCTCTCGCGAGAATGACAAATTCCTCGCGGCGCTTCACTTCCCAGCTTCCACATAGGTCAGAACAGAGGGCGTGTGTGGTGTGCTCAGTAGGCACGGCAAGGCAAAGAGTGCACTGGCATCCCTGCTTAACCTGGGGCAGCTCCCTGGAAAGGGAGGCCTCCCGTTCAAACCCTCCCCTGCCCCACCTGCTAACAGCAAGCCGGCTCTCCGGGCAGAGGCCCTGGGGATACAGTCTGAACTGCGACTGCCTATGCATGGACAGCACTCTCACAGAAAAAATGGGTTCTTTAAAAGGAGGGAGCCTGTAGAGGGCTGGGCGGCTCCATGCCAGACATGCCAGCGAAACAGACCTCCCAAGCTGGGCAGGGTCTCTGAAATGAGCAAAAGAGGGGAGGGAGGCCAAGGGGAAGAGGACCAAAGTGGATTTCCCGCGTGGAAGCAGGCAAAGGACCAGAGCAGAGACCAACAGTGTGTCGCCCGGGAGTGCCGCGCGGGTCCCTGTCACACATAAGCAACCCAGATGTGGCCCCGAGCGTTTCCTCCTACCTTTGCCTCCGAGGACAGGTGTCTGTGGTTCTGAGTAAAAGGCCTAATATCCACTTTGGGCTTTATGTGGATTATTTTCTGTCATTTCACTTCATTTCCGTTTCTGTCTTGCTGGCGCTGGGTTGAGCCCAGGGTCTGATGTAACTCCGGTTATACTGCCAGACCTATTTGATATTTTCTTTGGGACCCTGGACGCACTAAGTGGCTGAAAGCTTCGCTAAGTCTCCGTGGCTGGCTTCGAACCTGTGCGCTCCTTGGTCTCAGCCTCCCCAGCACGGAATTTACAAGGGAGCGCCAGCCACCCCTCCCGGCTCCACTTGGGGTTTAAGCCTCCTCAGCTGTGTATGCCTGTGCTTGCGGGAGCGGCCAAGGTACCTCTCGCGAGAATGACAAATTCCTCGCGGCGCTTCACTTCCCAGCTTCCACATAGGTCAGAACAGAGGCCTTGTGTGGTGTGCTCAGTAGGTACGGCAAGGCAAAGAGTGCACTGGCATCCCTGCTTAACCTGGGGCAGCTCCGTTGGAAAGGGAGGCCACCCGTTCAAACCCTCCCCTGCCCCAGCTGCTAACAGCAAGCCGGCTTTCCCGGCAGAGGCCCTGGGGATACAGTCTGAACTGCGACTTTGCATGCATGGACAGCAGTCTCACAGAAAAAAATGGGTTCTTTAAAAGGAGGGAGCCTGTAGAGGGCTGGGCGGCTCCATGCCCGACATGCCAGCGAAACAGACCTCCCATGCTGGGCAGGGTCTTCGAAATGAGCAAAAGAGGGGAGGGAGGCCCAGGGGAAGAGGACCAAAGTGGATTTCCCGCGTTGAAGCAGGCATGAGTCCAGAGCAGAGACCAGCAGTGTGTCGCCCGGGAGTGCCGCGCGGGTCCCTGTCACACATAAGCAACCCAGATGTGGCCCCGAGCGTGTCCTCCTACCTTCGCCTCCGAGGACAGGTGTCTGTGGTTCTGAGTAAAAGGCCTAATATCCACTTTGGGCTTTATGTGGATTATTTTCTGTCATTTCCCTTCATTTCCGTTTCTGTCTTGCTGGCGCGGGGTTGAGCCCAGGGTCTGATGTACCTCCGGACTATACTGCCAGACCTATTTGATATTTTCTTTGGGACCCTGGACGCACTAAGTGACTGAAAGCTTCGCTAAGTCTCCGTGGCTGGCTTCGAACCTGTGCGCTCCTTGGTCTCAGCCTCCCCAGCACGGAATTTACAAGGGAGCGCCAGCCACCCCTCCCGGCTCCACTTGGGGTTTAAGCCTCCTCAGCTGTGTATGCCTGTGCTTGCGGGAGCGGCCAAGGTACCTCTCGCGAGAATGACAAATTCCTCGCGGCGCTTCACTTCCCAGCTTCCACATAGGTCAGAACAGAGGCCGTGTGTGGTGTGCTCAGTAGGCACGGCAAGGCAAAGAGTGCACTGGCATCCCTGCTTAACCTGGGGCAGCTCCGTGGAAAGGGAGGCCACCCGTTCAAACCCTCCCCCGCCCCGCCTGCTGACAGCAAGCCGGGTCCCCTGGCAGAGGCCCTGTGGAGACAGTCTGAACTGCCAGTGCGCATGCGCGGACCGCAGTCTCCCAGAAAAAATGGATTCTTTAATAGTAGGGAGCCTGGAGGGGGCTGGGGGTTCCATGCCCGAAGTGCCAGCGAAACAGACCTCCCAAGCTGGGCAGGGTCTCCGAAATGAGCAAAAGAGGGGAGGGAGGCCCAGGGGAAGAGGACCAAAGTGGATTTCCCGCGTTGAAGCAGGCATGAGTCCAGAGCAGAGTCCAGCAGTGTGTCGCCCTGGAGTGCCGCGCGGGTCCCTGTCACGCATAAGCAACCCAGATGCGGCCCCGGGCGTGTCCTCCTACCTTCGCCTCTGAGGACAGGCGTCTGTGGTTCTGAGCAAAAGGCCTAATATCCACTTTGGGCTTTATGTGGATTATTTTCTGTCATTTCACTTCATTTCCGTTTCTGTCTTGCTGGCGCTGGCTTGAGCCCAGGGTCTGATGTACCTCCGGACTATACTGCCAGACCTATTTGATATTTTCTTTGGGACCCTGGACGCACTAAGTGGCTGAAAGCTTCGCTAAATCTCCGTGGCTGGCTTCGAACCTGTGCGCTCCTTGGTCTCAGGCTCCCCAGCACGGAATTTACAAGGGAGCGCCAGCCACCCCTCCCGGCTCCACTTGGGGTTTAAGCCTCCTCAGCTGTGTATGCCTGTGCTTGCGGGAGCGGCCAACGTACCTCTCGCGAGAATGACAAATTCCTCGTGGCGCTTCACTTCCCAGCTTCCACATAGGTCAGAACAGAGGCCGTGTGTGGTGTGCTCAGTAGGCACGGCAAGGCAAAGAGTGCACTGGCATCCCTGCTTAACCTGGGGCAGCTCCGTGGAAAGGGAGGCCACCAGTTCAAACCCTCCCCTGCCCCGCCTGCTGACAGCAAGCCGGGTCCCCTGGCAGAGGCCCTGTGGAGACAGTCTGAACTGCCAGTGCGCATGCGCGGACCGCAGTCTCCCAGAAAAAATGGATTCTTTAATAGTAGGGAGCCTGGAGGGGGCTGGGGGTTCCATGCCCGAAGTGCCAGCGAAACAGACCTCCCAAGCTGGGCAGGGTCTCCGAAATGAGCAAAAGAGGGGAGGGAGGCCCAGGGGAAGAGGACCAAAGTGGATTTCCCGCGTTGAAGCAGGCATGAGTCCAGAGCAGAGTCCAGCAGTGTGTCGCCCTGGAGTGCCGCGCGGGTCCCTGTCACGCATAAGCAACCCAGATGCGGCCCCGGGCGTGTCCTCCTACCTTCGCCTCTGAGGACAGGCGTCTGTGGTTCTGAGCAAAAGGCCTAATATCCACTTTGGGCTTTATGTGGATTATTTTCTGTCATTTCACTTCATTTCCGTTTCTGTCTTGCTGGCGCTGGCTTGAGCCCAGGGTCTGATGTACCTCCGGACTATACTGCCAGACCTATTTGATATTTTCTTTGGGACCCTGGACGCACTAAGTGGCTGAAAGCTTCGCTAAATCTCCGTGGCTGGCTTCGAACCTGTGCGCTCCTTGGTCTCAGGCTCCCCAGCACGGAATTTACAAGGGAGCGCCAGCCACCCCTCCCGGCTCCACTTGGGGTTTAAGCCTCCTCAGCTGTGTATGCCTGTGCTTGCGGGAGCGGCCAACGTACCTCTCGCGAGAATGACAAATTCCTCGTGGCGCTTCACTTCCCAGCTTCCACATAGGTCAGAACAGAGGCCGTGTGTGGTGTGCTCAGTAGGCACGGCAAGGCAAAGAGTGCACTGGCATCCCTGCTTAACCTGGGGCAGCTCCGTGGAAAGGGAGGCCACCAGTTCAAACCCTCCCCTGCCCCGCCTGCTGACAGCAAGCCGGGTCCCCTGGCAGAGGCCCTGTGGAGACAGTCTGAACTGCCAGTGCGCATGCGCGGACCGCAGTCTCCCAGAAAAAATGGATTCTTTAATAGTAGGGAGCCTGGAGGGGGCTGGGGGTTCCATGCCCGACGTGCCAGCGAAACAGACCTCCCAAGCTGGGCAGGGTCTCCGAAATGAGCAAAAGAGGGGAGGGAGGCCCAGGGGAAGAGGACCAAAGTGGATTTCCCGCGTGGAAGCAGGCAAAGGACCAGAGCAGAGACCAACAGTGTGTCGCCCGGGAGTGCCGCGCGGGTCCCTGTCACGCATAAGCAACCCAGATGCGGCCCGGGCGTGTCCTCCTACCTTCGCCTCTGAGGACAGGCGTCTGTGGTTCTGAGTAAAAGGCCTAATATCCACTTTGGGCTTTATGTGGATTATTTTCTGTCATTTCACTTCATTTCTGTTTCTGGCTTGCTGGCGCTGGGTTGAGCCCAGGGTCTGATGTAACTCCGGACTATACTGCCAGACCTATTTGATATTTTCTTTGGGACCCTGGACGCACTAAGTGGCTGAAAGCTTCACTAAGTCTCCGTGGCTGGCTTCGAACCTGTGCGCTCCTTGGTCTCAGCCTCCCCAGCACGGAATTTACAAGGGAGCGCCAGCCACCCCTCCCGGCTCCACTTGGGGTTTAAGCCTCCTCAGCTGTGTATGCCTGTGCTTGCGGGAGCGGCCAAGGTACCTCTCGCGAGAATGACAAATTCCTCGCGGCGCTTCACTTCCCAGCTTCCACATAGGTCAGAACAGAGGCCGTGTGTGGTGTGCTCAGTAGGCACGGCAAGGCAAAGAGTGCACTGGCATCCCTGCTTAACCTGGGGCAGCTCCATGGAAAGGGAGGCCACCCGTTCAAACCCTCCCCCGCCCCGCCTGCTGACAGCAAGCCGAGTCCCCTGGCAGAGGCCCTGTGGAGACAGTCTGAACTGCCAGTGCGCATGCGCGGACCGCAGTCTCCCAGAAAAAATGGATTCTTTAATAGTAGGGAGCCTGGAGGGGGCTGGGGGTTCCATGCCCGAAGTGCCAGCGAAACTGACCTCCCAAGCTGGGCAGGGTCTCCGAAATGAGCAAAAGAGGGGAGGGAGGCCCAGGGGAAGAGGACCAAAGTGGATTTCCCGCGTTGAAGCAGGCATGAGTCCAGAGCAGAGTCCAGCAGTGTGTCGCCCGGGAGTGCCGCGCGGGTCCCTGTCACGCATAAGCAACCCAGATGCGGCCCCGGGCGTGTCCTCCTACCTTCGCCTCTGAGGACAGGCGTCTGTGGTTCTGAGCAAAAGGCCTAATATCCACTTTGGGCTTTATGTGGATTATTTTCTGTCATTTCACTTCATTTCCGTTTCTGTCTTGCTGGCGCTGGGTTGAGCCCAGGGTCTGATGTACCTCCGGACTATACTGCCAGACCTATTTGATATTTTCTTTGGGACCCTGGACGCACTAAGTGGCTGAAAGCTTCGCTAAATCTCCATGGCTGGCTTCGAACCTGTGCGCTCCTTGGTCTCAGCCTCCCCAGCACGGAATTTACAAGGGAGCGCCAGCCACCCCTCCCGGCTCCACTTGGGGTTTAAGCCTCCTCAGCTGTGTATGCCTGTGCTTGCGGCAGCAGCCAAGGTACCTCTCGCGAGAATGACAAATTCCTCGCGGCGCTTCACTTCCCAGCTTCCACATAGGTCAGAACAGAGGCCGTGTGTGGTGTGCTCAGTAGGCACGGCAAGGCAAAGAGTGCACTGGCATCCCTGCTTAACCTGGGGCAGCTCCGTGGAAAGGGAGGCCTCCCGTTCAAACCCTCCCCTGCCCCACCTGCTAACAGCAAGCCGGCTCTCCCGGCAGAGGCCCTGGGGATACAGTCTGAACTGCGACTGCCCATGCATGGACAGCAGTCTCACAGAAAAAATGGGTTCTTTAAAAGGAGGGAGCCTGTAGAGGGCTGGGCGGCTCCATGCCAGACATGCCAGCGAAACAGACCTCCCAAGCTGGGCAGGGTCTCCGAAATGAGCAAAAGAGGGGAGGGAGGCCCAGGGGAAGAGGACCAAAGTGGATTTCCCGCGTGGAAGCAGGCAAAGGACCAGAGCAGAGACCAACAGTGTGTCGCCCGGGAGTGCCGCGCGGGACCCTGTCACGCATAAGCAACCCAGATGCGGCCCGGGCGTGTCCTCCTACCTTCGCCTCTGAGGACAGGCGTCTGTGGTTCTGAGTAAAAGGCCTAATATCCACTTTGGGCTTTATGTGGATTATTTTCTGTCATTTCACTTCATTTCTGTTTCTGGCTTGCTGGCGCTGGGTTGAGCCCAGGGTCTGATGTAACTCCGGACTATACTGCCAGACCTATTTGATATTTTCTTTGGGACCCTGGACGCACTAAGTGGCTGAAAGCTTCGCTAAGTCTCCGTGGCTGGCTTCGAACCTGTGCGCTCCTTGGTCTCAGCCTCCCCAGCACGGAATTTACAAGGGAGCGCCAGCCACCCCTCCCGGCTCCACTTGGGGTTTAAGCCTCCTCAGCTGTGTATGCCTGTGCTTGCGGGAGCGGCCAAGGTACCTCTCGCGAGAATGACAAATTCCTCGCGGCGCTTCACTTCCCAGCTTCCACATAGGTCAGAACAGAGGCCGTGTGTGGTGTGCTCAGTAGGCACGGCAAGGCAAAGAGTGCACTGGCATCCCTGCTTAACCTGGGGCAGTTCCGTGGAAAGGGAGGCCACCCGTTCAAACCCTCCCCTGCCCCACCTGCTAACAGCAAGCCGGCTCTCACGGCAGAGGCCCTGGGGATACAGTCTGAACTGCGACTTCGCATGCATGGACAGCAGTCTCACAGAAAAAAATGGGTTCTTTAAAAGGAGGGAGCCTGTAGAGGGCTGGGCGGCTCCATGCCCGACGTGCCAGCGAAACAGACCTCCCAAGCTGGGCAGGGTCTCTGAAATGAGCAAAAGAGGGGAGGGAGGCCCAGGGGAAGAGGACCAAAGTGGATTTCCCGCGTTGAAGCAGGCATGAGTCCAGAGCAGAGACCAGCAGTGTGTCGCCCGGGAGTGCCTCGCAGGTCCCTGTCACGCATAAGCAACCCAGATGCGGCCCCGGGCGTGTCCTCCTACCTTCGCCTCTGAGGACAGGCGTCTGTGGTTCTGAGTAAAAGGCCTAATATCCACTTTGGGCTTTATGTGGATTATTTTCTGTCATTTCACTTCATTTCCGTTTCTGTCTTGCTGGCGCTGGGTTGAGCCCAGGGTCTGATGTAACTCCGGACTATACTGCCAGACCTATTTGATATTTTCTTTGGGACCCTGGACGCACTAAGTGGCTGAAAGCTTCGCTAAGTCTCCATGGCTGGCTTCGAACCTGTGCGCTCCTTGGTCTCAGCCTCCCCAGCACGGAATTTACTAGGGAGCGCCAGCCACCCCTCCCGGCTCCACTTGGGGTTTAAGCCTCCTCAGCTGTGTATGCCTGTGCTTGCGGGAGCGGCCAAGGTACCTCTCGCGAGAATGACAAATTCCTCGCGGCGCTTCACTTCCCAGCTTCCACATAGGTCAGAACAGAGGGCGTGTGTGGTGTGCTCAGTAGGCACGGCAAGGCAAAGAGTGCACTGGCATCCCTGCTTAACCTGGGGCAGCTCCCTGGAAAGGGAGGCCTCCCGTTCAAACCCTCCCCTGCCCCACCTGCTAACAGCAAGCCGGCTCTCCGGGCAGAGGCCCTGGGGATACAGTCTGAACTGCGACTGCCTATGCATGGACAGCAGTCTCACAGAAAAAATGGGTTCTTTAAAAGGAGGGAGCCTGTAGAGGGCTGGGCGGCTCCATGCCAGACATGCCAGCGAAACAGACCTCCCAAGCTGGGCAGGGTCTCTGAAATGAGCAAAAGAGGGGAGGGAGGCCAAGGGGAAGAGGACCAAAGTGGATTTCCCGCGTGGAAGCAGGCAAAGGACCAGAGCAGAGACCAACAGTGTGTCGCCCGGGAGTGCCGCGCGGGTCCCTGTCACACATAAGCAACCCAGATGTGGCCCCGAGCGTTTCCTCCTACCTTCGCCTCCGAGGACAGGTGTCTGTGGTTCTGAGTAAAAGGCCTAATATCCACTTTGGGCTTTATGTGGATTATTTTCTGTCATTTCACTTCATTTCCGTTTCTGTCTTGCTGGCGCTGGGTTGAGCCCAGGGTCTGATGTAACTCCGGTTATACTGCCAGACCTATTTGATATTTTCTTTGGGACCCTGGACGCACTAAGTGGCTGAAAGCTTCGCTAAGTCTCCGTGGCTGGCTTCGAACCTGTGCGCTCCTTGGTCTCAGCCTCCCCAGCACGGAATTTACAAGGGAGCGCCAGCCACCCCTCCCGGCTCCACTTGGGGTTTAAGCCTCCTCAGCTGTGTATGCCTGTGCTTGCGGGAGCGGCCAAGGTACCTCTCGCGAGAATGACAAATTCCTCGCGGCGCTTCACTTCCCAGCTTCCACATAGGTCAGAACAGAGGCCTTGTGTGGTGTGCTCAGTAGGTACGGCAAGGCAAAGAGTGCACTGGCATCCCTGCTTAACCTGGGGCAGCTCCGTTGGAAAGGGAGGCCACCCGTTCAAACCCTCCCCTGCCCCAGCTGCTAACAGCAAGCCGGCTTTCTTGGCAGAGGCCCTGGGGATACAGTCTGAACTGCGACTTTGCATGCATGGACAGCAGTCTCACAGAAAAAAATGGGTTCTTTAAAAGGAGGGAGCCTGTAGAGGGCTGGGCGGCTCCATGCCCGACATGCCAGCGAAACAGACCTCCCATGCTGGGCAGGGTCTTCGAAATGAGCAAAAGAGGGGAGGGAGGCCCAGGGGAAGAGGACCAAAGTGGATTTCCCGCGTTGAAGCAGGCATGAGTCCAGAGCAGAGACCAGCAGTGTGTCGCCCGGGAGTGCCGCGCGGGTCCCTGTCACACATAAGCATCCCAGATGTGGCCCAGAGCGTGTCCTCCTACCTTCGCCTCCGAGGACAGGTGTCTGTGGTTCTGAGTAAAAGGCCTAATATCCACTTTGGGCTTTATGTGGATTATTTTCTGTCATTTCCCTTCATTTCCGTTTCTGTCTTGCTGGCGCGGGGTTGAGCCCAGGGTCTGATGTACCTCCGGACTATACTGCCAGACCTATTTGATATTTTCTTTGGGACCCTGGACGCACTAAGTGACTGAAAGCTTCGCTAAGTCTCCGTGGCTGGCTTCGAACCTGTGCGCTCCTTGGTCTCAGCCTCCCCAGCACGGAATTTACAAGGGAGCGCCAGCCACCCCTCCCGGCTCCACTTGGGGTTTAAGCCTCCTCAGCTGTGTATGCCTGTGCTTGCGGGAGCGGCCAAGGTACCTCTCGCGAGAATGACAAATTCCTCGCGGCGCTTCACTTCCCAGCTTCCACATAGGTCAGAACAGAGGCCGTGTGTGGTGTGCTCAGTAGGCACGGCAAGGCAAAGAGTGCACTGGCATCCCTGCTTAACCTGGGGCAGCTCCGTGGAAAGGGAGGCCACCCGTTCAAACCCTCCCCCGCCCCGCCTGCTGACAGCAAGCCGGGTCCCCTGGCAGAGGCCCTGTGGAGACAGTCTGAACTGCCAGTGCGCATGCGCGGACCGCAGTCTCCCAGAAAAAATGGATTCTTTAATAGTAGGGAGCCTGGAGGGGGCTGGGGGTTCCATGCCCGAAGTGCCAGCGAAACAGACCTCCCAAGCTGGGCAGGGTCTCCGAAATGAGCAAAAGAGGGGAGGGAGGCCCAGGGGAAGAGGACCAAAGTGGATTTCCCGCGTTGAAGCAGGCATGAGTCCAGAGCAGAGTCCAGCAGTGTGTCGCCCTGGAGTGCCGCGCGGGTCCCTGTCACGCATAAGCAACCCAGATGCGGCCCCGGGCGTGTCCTCCTACCTTCGCCTCTGAGGACAGGCGTCTGTGGTTCTGAGCAAAAGGCCTAATATCCACTTTGGGCTTTATGTGGATTATTTTCTGTCATTTCACTTCATTTCCGTTTCTGTCTTGCTGGCGCTGGCTTGAGCCCAGGGTCTGATGTACCTCCGGACTATACTGCCAGACCTATTTGATATTTTCTTTGGGACCCTGGACGCACTAAGTGGCTGAAAGCTTCGCTAAATCTCCGTGGCTGGCTTCGAACCTGTGCGCTCCTTGGTCTCAGGCTCCCCAGCACGGAATTTACAAGGGAGCGCCAGCCACCCCTCCCGGCTCCACTTGGGGTTTAAGCCTCCTCAGCTGTGTATGCCTGTGCTTGCGGGAGCGGCCAACGTACCTCTCGCGAGAATGACAAATTCCTCGTGGCGCTTCACTTCCCAGCTTCCACATAGGTCAGAACAGAGGCCGTGTGTGGTGTGCTCAGTAGGCACGGCAAGGCAAAGAGTGCACTGGCATCCCTGCTTAACCTGGGGCAGCTCCGTGGAAAGGGAGGCCACCAGTTCAAACCCTCCCCTGCCCCGCCTGCTGACAGCAAGCCGGGTCCCCTGGCAGAGGCCCTGTGGAGACAGTCTGAACTGCCAGTGCGCATGCGCGGACCGCAGTCTCCCAGAAAAAATGGATTCTTTAATAGTAGGGAGCCTGGAGGGGGCTGGGGGTTCCATGCCCGACGTGCCAGCGAAACAGACCTCCCAAGCTGGGCAGGGTCTCCGAAATGAGCAAAAGAGGGGAGGGAGGCCCAGGGGAAGAGGACCAAAGTGGATTTCCCGCGTGGAAGCAGGCAAAGGACCAGAGCAGAGACCAACAGTGTGTCGCCCGGGAGTGCCGCGCGGGTCCCTGTCACGCATAAGCAACCCAGATGCGGCCCGGGCGTGTCCTCCTACCTTCGCCTCTGAGGACAGGCGTCTGTGGTTCTGAGTAAAAGGCCTAATATCCACTTTGGGCTTTATGTGGATTATTTTCTGTCATTTCACTTCATTTCTGTTTCTGGCTTGCTGGCGCTGGGTTGAGCCCAGGGTCTGATGTAACTCCGGACTATACTGCCAGACCTATTTGATATTTTCTTTGGGACCCTGGACGCACTAAGTGGCTGAAAGCTTCACTAAGTCTCCGTGGCTGGCTTCGAACCTGTGCGCTCCTTGGTCTCAGCCTCCCCAGCACGGAATTTACAAGGGAGCGCCAGCCACCCCTCCCGGCTCCACTTGGGGTTTAAGCCTCCTCAGCTGTGTATGCCTGTGCTTGCGGGAGCGGCCAAGGTACCTCTCGCGAGAATGACAAATTCCTCGCGGCGCTTCACTTCCCAGCTTCCACATAGGTCAGAACAGAGGCCGTGTGTGGTGTGCTCAGTAGGCACGGCAAGGCAAAGAGTGCACTGGCATCCCTGCTTAACCTGGGGCAGCTCCATGGAAAGGGAGGCCACCCGTTCAAACCCTCCCCCGCCCCGCCTGCTGACAGCAAGCCGAGTCCCCTGGCAGAGGCCCTGTGGAGACAGTCTGAACTGCCAGTGCGCAGACGCGGACCGCAGTCTCCCAGAAAAAATGGATTCTTTAATAGTAGGGAGCCTGGAGGGGGCTGGGGGTTCCATGCCCGAAGTGCCAGCGAAACTGACCTCCCAAGCTGGGCAGGGTCTCCGAAATGAGCAAAAGAGGGGAGGGAGGCCCAGGGGAAGAGGACCAAAGTGGATTTCCCGCGTTGAAGCAGGCATGAGTCCAGAGCAGAGTCCAGCAGTGTGTCGCCCGGGAGTGCCTCGCGGGTCCCTGTCACGCATAAGCAACCCAGATGCGGCCCCGGGCGTGTCCTCCTACCTTCGCCTCTGAGGACAGGCGTCTGTGGTTCTGAGCAAAAGGCCTAATATCCACTTTGGGCTTTATGTGGATTATTTTCTGTCATTTCACTTCATTTCCGTTTCTGTCTTGCTGGCGCTGGGTTGAGCCCAGGGTCTGATGTACCTCCGGACTATACTGCCAGACCTATTTGATATTTTCTTTGGGACCCTGGACGCACTAAGTGGCTGAAAGCTTCGCTAAATCTCCGTGGCTGGCTTCGAACCTGTGCGCTCCTTGGTCTCAGCCTCCCCAGCACGGAATTTACAAGGGAGCGCCAGCCACCCCTCCCGGCTCCACTTGGGGTTTAAGCCTCCTCAGCTGTGTATGCCTGTGCTTGCGGCAGCAGCCAAGGTACCTCTCGCGAGAATGACAAATTCCTCGCGGCGCTTCACTTCCCAGCTTCCACATAGGTCAGAACAGAGGCCGTGTGTGGTGTGCTCAGTAGGCACGGCAAGGCAAAGAGTGCACTGGCATCCCTGCTTAACCTGGGGCAGCTCCGTGGAAAGGGAGGCCTCCCGTTCAAACCCTCCCCTGCCCCACCTGCTAACAGCAAGCCGGCTCTCCCGGCAGAGGCCCTGGGGATACAGTCTGAACTGCGACTGCCCATGCATGGACAGCAGTCTCACAGAAAAAATGGGTTCTTTAAAAGGAGGGAGCCTGTAGAGGGCTGGGCGGCTCCATGCCAGACATGCCAGCGAAACAGACCTCCCAAGCTGGGCAGGGTCTCCGAAATGAGCAAAAGAGGGGAGGGAGGCCCAGGGGAAGAGGACCAAAGTGGATTTCCCGCGTGGAAGCAGGCAAAGGACCAGAGCAGAGACCAACAGTGTGTCGCCCGGGAGTGCCGCGCGGGTCCCTGTCACGCATAAGCAACCCAGATGCGGCCCGGGCGTGTCCTCCTACCTTCGCCTCTGAGGACAGGCGTCTGTGGTTCTGAGTAAAAGGCCTAATATCCACTTTGGGCTTTATGTGGATTATTTTCTGTCATTTCACTTCATTTCTGTTTCTGGCTTGCTGGCGCTGGGTTGAGCCCAGGGTCTGATGTAACTCCGGACTATACTGCCAGACCTATTTGATATTTTCTTTGGGACCCTGGACGCACTAAGTGGCTGAAAGCTTCGCTAAGTCTCCGTGGCTGGCTTCGAACCTGTGCGCTCCTTGGTCTCAGCCTCCCCAGCACGGAATTTACAAGGGAGCGCCAGCCACCCCTCCCGGCTCCACTTGGGGTTTAAGCCTCCTCAGCTGTGTATGCCTGTGCTTGCGGGAGCGGCCAAGGTACCTCTCGCGAGAATGACAAATTCCTCGCGGCGCTTCACTTCCCAGCTTCCACATAGGTCAGAACAGAGGCCGTGTGTGGTGTGCTCAGTAGGCACGGCAAGGCAAAGAGTGCACTGGCATCCCTGCTTAACCTGGGGCAGTTCCGTGGAAAGGGAGGCCACCCGTTCAAACCCTCCCCTGCCCCACCTGCTAACAGCAAGCCGGCTCTCACGGCAGAGGCCCTGGGGATACAGTCTGAACTGCGACTTCGCATGCATGGACAGCAGTCTCACAGAAAAAAATGGGTTCTTTAAAAGGAGGGAGCCTGTAGAGGGCTGGGCGGCTCCATGCCCGACGTGCCAGCGAAACAGACCTCCCAAGCTGGGCAGGGTCTCTGAAATGAGCAAAAGAGGGGAGGGAGGCCCAGGGGAAGAGGACCAAAGTGGATTTCCCGCGTTGAAGCAGGCATGAGTCCAGAGCAGAGACCAGCAGTGTGTCGCCCGGGAGTGCCTCGCAGGTCCCTGTCACGCATAAGCAACCCAGATGCGGCCCCGGGCGTGTCCTCCTACCTTCGCCTCTGAGGACAGGCGTCTGTGGTTCTGAGTAAAAGGCCTAATATCCACTTTGGGCTTTATGTGGATTATTTTCTGTCATTTCACTTCATTTCCGTTTCTGTCTTGCTGGCGCTGGGTTGAGCCCAGGGTCTGATGTAACTCCGGACTATACTGCCAGACCTATTTGATATTTTCTTTGGGACCCTGGACGCACTAAGTGGCTGAAAGCTTCGCTAAGTCTCCATGGCTGGCTTCGAACCTGTGCGCTCCTTGGTCTCAGCCTCCCCAGCACGGAATTTACTAGGGAGCGCCAGCCACCCCTCCCGGCTCCACTTGGGGTTTAAGCCTCCTCAGCTGTGTATGCCTGTGCTTGCGGGAGCGGCCAAGGTACCTCTCGCGAGAATGACAAATTCCTCGCGGCGCTTCACTTCCCAGCTTCCACATAGGTCAGAACAGAGGGCGTGTGTGGTGTGCTCAGTAGGCACGGCAAGGCAAAGAGTGCACTGGCATCCCTGCTTAACCTGGGGCAGCTCCCTGGAAAGGGAGGCCTCCCGTTCAAACCCTCCCCTGCCCCACCTGCTAACAGCAAGCCGGCTCTCCGGGCAGAGGCCCTGGGGATACAGTCTGAACTGCGACTGCCTATGCATGGACAGCAGTCTCACAGAAAAAATGGGTTCTTTAAAAGGAGGGAGCCTGTAGAGGGCTGGGCGGCTCCATGCCAGACATGCCAGCGAAACAGACCTCCCAAGCTGGGCAGGGTCTCTGAAATGAGCAAAAGAGGGGAGGGAGGCCAAGGGGAAGAGGACCAAAGTGGATTTCCCGCGTGGAAGCAGGCAAAGGACCAGAGCAGAGACCAACAGTGTGTCGCCCGGGAGTGCCGCGCGGGTCCCTGTCACACATAAGCAACCCAGATGTGGCCCCGAGCGTTTCCTCCTACCTTCGCCTCCGAGGACAGGTGTCTGTGGTTCTGAGTAAAAGGCCTAATATCCACTTTGGGCTTTATGTGGATTATTTTCTGTCATTTCACTTCATTTCCGTTTCTGTCTTGCTGGCGCTGGGTTGAGCCCAGGGTCTGATGTAACTCCGGTTATACTGCCAGACCTATTTGATATTTTCTTTGGGACCCTGGACGCACTAAGTGGCTGAAAGCTTCGCTAAGTCTCCGTGGCTGGCTTCGAACCTGTGCGCTCCTTGGTCTCAGCCTCCCCAGCACGGAATTTACAAGGGAGCGCCAGCCACCCCTCCTGGCTCCACTTGGGGTTTAAGCCTCCTCAGCTGTGTATGCCTGTGCTTGCGGGAGCGGCCAAGGTACCTCTCGCGAGAATGACAAATTCCTCGCGGCACTTCACTTCCCAGCTTCCACATAGGTCAGAACAGAGGCCTTGTGTGGTGTGCTCAGTAGGTACGGCAAGGCAAAGAGTGCACTGGCATCCCTGCTTAACCTGGGGCAGCTCCGTTGGAAAGGGAGGCCACCCGTTCAAACCCTCCCCTGCCCCAGCTGCTAACAGCAAGCCGGCTTTCTTGGCAGAGGCCCTGGGGATACAGTCTGAACTGCGACTTTGCATGCATGGACAGCAGTCTCACAGAAAAAAATGGGTTCTTTAAAAGGAGGGAGCCTGTAGAGGGCTGGGCGGCTCCATGCCCGACATGCCAGCGAAACAGACCTCCCATGCTGGGCAGGGTCTTCGAAATGAGCAAAAGAGGGGAGGGAGGCCCAGGGGAAGAGGACCAAAGTGGATTTCCCGCGTTGAAGCAGGCATGAGTCCAGAGCAGAGACCAGCAGTGTGTCGCCCGGGAGTGCCGCGCGGGTCCCTGTCACACATAAGCATCCCAGATGTGGCCCAGAGCGTGTCCTCCTACCTTCGCCTCCGAGGACAGGTGTCTGTGGTTCTGAGTAAAAGGCCTAATATCCACTTTGGGCTTTATGTGGATTATTTTCTGTCATTTCCCTTCATTTCCGTTTCTGTCTTGCTGGCGCGGGGTTGAGCCCAGGGTCTGATGTACCTCCGGACTATACTGCCAGACCTATTTGATATTTTCTTTGGGACCCTGGACGCACTAAGTGACTGAAAGCTTCGCTAAGTCTCCGTGGCTGGCTTCGAACCTGTGCGCTCCTTGGTCTCAGCCTCCCCAGCACGGAATTTACAAGGGAGCGCCAGCCACCCCTCCCGGCTCCACTTGGGGTTTAAGCCTCCTCAGCTGTGTATGCCTGTGCTTGCGGGAGCGGCCAAGGTACCTCTCGCGAGAATGACAAATTCCTCGCGGCGCTTCACTTCCCAGCTTCCACATAGGTCAGAACAGAGGCCGTGTGTGGTGTGCTCAGTAGGCACGGCAAGGCAAAGAGTGCACTGGCATCCCTGCTTAACCTGGGGCAGCTCCGTGGAAAGGGAGGCCACCCGTTCAAACCCTCCCCCGCCCCGCCTGCTGACAGCAAGCCGGGTCCCCTGGCAGAGGCCCTGTGGAGACAGTCTGAACTGCCAGTGCGCATGCGCGGACCGCAGTCTCCCAGAAAAAATGGATTCTTTAATAGTAGGGAGCCTGGAGGGGGCTGGGGGTTCCATGCCCGAAGTGCCAGCGAAACAGACCTCCCAAGCTGGGCAGGGTCTCCGAAATGAGCAAAAGAGGGGAGGGAGGCCCAGGGGAAGAGGACCAAAGTGGATTTCCCGCGTTGAAGCAGGCATGAGTCCAGAGCAGAGTCCAGCAGTGTGTCGCCCTGGAGTGCAGCGCGGGTCCCTGTCACGCATAAGCAACCCAGATGCGGCCCCGGGCGTGTCCTCCTACCTTCGCCTCTGAGGACAGGCGTCTGTGGTTCTGAGCAAAAGGCCTAATATCCACTTTGGGCTTTATGTGGATTATTTTCTGTCATTTCACTTCATTTCCGTTTCTGTCTTGCTGGCGCTGGCTTGAGCCCAGGGTCTGATGTACCTCCGGACTATACTGCCAGACCTATTTGATATTTTCTTTGGGACCCTGGACGCACTAAGTGGCTGAAAGCTTCGCTAAATCTCCGTGGCTGGCTTCGAACCTGTGCGCTCCTTGGTCTCAGGCTCCCCAGCACGGAATTTACAAGGGAGCGCCAGCCACCCCTCCCGGCTCCACTTGGGGTTTAAGCCTCCTCAGCTGTGTATGCCTGTGCTTGCGGGAGCGGCCAACGTACCTCTCGCGAGAATGACAAATTCCTCGTGGCGCTTCACTTCCCAGCTTCCACATAGGTCAGAACAGAGGCCGTGTGTGGTGTGCTCAGTAGGCACGGCAAGGCAAAGAGTGCACTGGCATCCCTGCTTAACCTGGGGCAGCTCCATGGAAAGGGAGGCCACCAGTTCAAACCCTCCCCTGCCCCGCCTGCTGACAGCAAGCCGGGTCCCCTGGCAGAGGCCCTGTGGAGACAGTCTGAACTGCCAGTGCGCATGCGCGGACCGCAGTCTCCCAGAAAAAAATGGATTCTTTAATAGTAGGGAGCCTGGAGGGGGCTGGGGGTTCCATGCCCGACGTGCCAGCGAAACAGACCTCCCAAGCTGGGCAGGGTCTCCGAAATGAGCAAAAGAGGGGAGGGAGGCCCAGGGGAAGAGGACCAAAGTGGATTTCCCGCGTGGAAGCAGGCAAAGGACCAGAGCAGAGACCAACAGTGTGTCGCCCGGGAGTGCCGCGCGGGTCCCTGTCACGCATAAGCAACCCAGATGCGGCCCGGGCGTGTCCTCCTACCTTCGCCTCTGAGGACAGGCGTCTGTGGTTCTGAGTAAAAGGCCTAATATCCACTTTGGGCTTTATGTGGATTATTTTCTGTCATTTCACTTCATTTCTGTTTCTGGCTTGCTGGCGCTGGGTTGAGCCCAGGGTCTGATGTAACTCCGGACTATACTGCCAGACCTATTTGATATTTTCTTTGGGACCCTGGACGCACTAAGTGGCTGAAAGCTTCACTAAGTCTCCGTGGCTGGCTTCGAACCTGTGCGCTCCTTGGTCTCAGCCTCCCCAGCACGGAATTTACAAGGGAGCGCCAGCCACCCCTCCCGGCTCCACTTGGGGTTTAAGCCTCCTCAGCTGTGTATGCCTGTGCTTGCGGGAGCGGCCAAGGTACCTCTCGCGAGAATGACAAATTCCTCGCGGCGCTTCACTTCCCAGCTTCCACATAGGTCAGAACAGAGGCCGTGTGTGGTGTGCTCAGTAGGCACGGCAAGGCAAAGAGTGCACTGGCATCCCTGCTTAACCTGGGGCAGCTCCATGGAAAGGGAGGCCACCCGTTCAAACCCTCCCCCGCCCTGCCTGCTGACAGCAAGCCGAGTCCCCTGGCAGAGGCCCTGTGGAGACAGTCTGAACTGCCAGTGCGCATGCGCGGACCGCAGTCTCCCAGAAAAAATGGATTCTTTAATAGTAGGGAGCCTGGAGGGGGCTGGGGGTTCCATGCCCGAAGTGCCAGCGAAACTGACCTCCCAAGCTGGGCAGGGTCTCCGAAATGAGCAAAAGAGGGGAGGGAGGCCCAGGGGAAGAGGACCAAAGTGGATTTCCCGCGTTGAAGCAGGCATGAGTCCAGAGCAGAGTCCAGCAGTGTGTCGCCCGGGAGTGCCGCGCGGGTCCCTGTCACGCATAAGCAACCCAGATGCGGCCCCGGGCGTGTCCTCCTACCTTCGCCTCTGAGGACAGGCGTCTGTGGTTCTGAGCAAAAGGCCTAATATCCACTTTGGGCTTTATGTGGATTATTTTCTGTCATTTCACTTCATTTCCGTTTCTGTCTTGCTGGCGCTGGGTTGAGCCCAGGGTCTGATGTACCTCCGGACTATACTGCCAGACCTATTTGATATTTTCTTTGGGACCCTGGACGCACTAAGTGGCTGAAAGCTTCGCTAAATCTCCGTGGCTGGCTTCGAACCTGTGCGCTCCTTGGTCTCAGCCTCCCCAGCACGGAATTTACAAGGGAGCGCCAGCCACCCCTCCCGGCTCCACTTGGGGTTTAAGCCTCCTCAGCTGTGTATGCCTGTGCTTGCGGCAGCAGCCAAGGTACCTCTCGCGAGAATGACAAATTCCTCGCGGCGCTTCACTTCCCAGCTTCCACATAGGTCAGAACAGAGGCCGTGTGTGGTGTGCTCAGTAGGCACGGCAAGGCAAAGAGTGCACTGGCATCCCTGCTTAACCTGGGGCAGCTCCGTGGAAAGGGAGGCCTCCCGTTCAAACCCTCCCCTGCCCCACCTGCTAACAGCAAGCCGGCTCTCCCGGCAGAGGCCCTGGGGATACAGTCTGAACTGCGACTGCCCATGCATGGACAGCAGTCTCACAGAAAAAATGGGTTCTTTAAAAGGAGGGAGCCTGTAGAGGGCTGTGCGGCTCCATGCCAGACATGCCAGCGAAACAGACCTCCCAAGCTGGGCAGGGTCTCCGAAATGAGCAAAAGAGGGGAGGGAGGCCCAGGGGAAGAGGACCAAAGTGGATTTCCCGCGTGGAAGCAGGCAAAGGACCAGAGCAGAGACCAACAGTGTGTCGCCCGGGAGTGCCGCGCGGGTCCCTGTCACGCATAAGCAACCCAGATGCGGCCCGGGCGTGTCCTCCTACCTTCGCCTCTGAGGACAGGCGTCTGTGGTTCTGAGTAAAAGGCCTAATATCCACTTTGGGCTTTATGTGGATTATTTTCTGTCATTTCACTTCATTTCTGTTTCTGGCTTGCTGGCGCTGGGTTGAGCCCAGGGTCTGATGTAACTCCGGACTATACTGCCAGACCTATTTGATATTTTCTTTGGGACCCTGGACGCACTAAGTGGCTGAAAGCTTCGCTAAGTCTCCGTGGCTGGCTTCGAACCTGTGCGCTCCTTGGTCTCAGCCTCCCCAGCACGGAATTTACAAGGGAGCGCCAGCCACCCCTCCCGGCTCCACTTGGGGTTTAAGCCTCCTCAGCTGTGTATGCCTGTGCTTGCGGGAGCAGCCAAGGTACCTCTCGCGAGAATGACAAATTCCTCGCGGCGCTTCACTTCCCAGCTTCCACATAGGTCAGAACAGAGGCCGTGTGTGGTGTGCTCAGTAGGCACGGCAAGGCAAAGAGTGCACTGGCATCCCTGCTTAACCTGGGGCAGTTCCGTGGAAAGGGAGGCCACCCGTTCAAACCCTCCCCTGCCCCACCTGCTAACAGCAAGCCGGCTCTCCTGGCAGAGGCCCTGGGGATACAGTCTGAACTGCGACTTCGCATGCATGGACAGCAGTCTCACAGAAAAAAATGGGTTCTTTAAAAGGAGGGAGCCTGTAGAGGGCTGGGCGGCTCCATGCCCGACATGCCAGCGAAACAGACCTCCCAAGCTGGGCAGGGTCTCTGAAATGAGCAAAAGAGGGGAGGGAGGCCCAGGGGAAGAGGACCAAAGTGGATTTCCCGCGTTGAAGCAGGCATGAGTCCAGAGCAGAGACCAGCAGTGTGTCGCCCGGGAGTGCCTCGCAGGTCCCTGTCACGCATAAGCAACCAAGATGCGGCCCCGGGCGTGTCCTCCTACCTTCGCCTCTGAGGACAGGCGTCTGTGGTTCTGAGTAAAAGGCCTAATATCCACTTTGGGCTTTATGTGGATTATTTTCTGTCATTTCACTTCATTTCCGTTTCTGTCTTGCTGGCGCTGGGTTGAGCCCAGGGTCTGATGTAACTCCGGACTATACTGCCAGACCTATTTGATATTTTCTTTGGGACCCTGGACGCACTAAGTGGCTGAAAGCTTCGCTAAGTCTCCATGGCTGGCTTCGAACCTGTGCGCTCCTTGGTCTCAGCCTCCCCAGCACGGAATTTACTAGGGAGCGCCAGCCACCCCTCCCGGCTCCACTTGGGGTTTAAGCCTCCTCAGCTGTGTATGCCTGTGCTTGCGGGAGCGGCCAAGGTACCTCTCGCGAGAATGACAAATTCCTCGCGGCGCTTCACTTCCCAGCTTCCACATAGGTCAGAACAGAGGGCGTGTGTGGTGTGCTCAGTAGGCACGGCAAGGCAAAGAGTGCACTGGCATCCCTGCTTAACCTGGGGCAGCTCCCTGGAAAGGGAGGCCTCCCGTTCAAACCCTCCCCTGCCCCACCTGCTAACAGCAAGCAGGCTCTCCGGGCAGAGGCCCTGGGGATACAGTCTGAACTGCGACTGCCTATGCATGGACAGCAGTCTCACAGAAAAAATGGGTTCTTTAAAAGGAGGGAGCCTGTAGAGGGCTGGGCGGCTCCATGCCAGACATGCCAGCGAAACAGACCTCCCAAGCTGGGCAGGGTCTCTGAAATGAGCAAAAGAGGGGAGGGAGGCCAAGGGGAAGAGGACCAAAGTGGATTTCCCGCGTGGAAGCAGGCAAAGGACCAGAGCAGAGACCAACAGTGTGTCGCCCGGGAGTGCCGCGCGGGTCCCTGTCACACATAAGCAACCCAGATGCGGCCCGGGCATGTCCTCCTACCTTCGCCTCTGAGGACAGGCGTCTGTGGTTCTGAGTAAAAGGCCTAATATCCACTTTGGGCTTTATGTGGATTATTTTCTGTCATTTCACTTCATTTCTGTTTCTGGCTTGCTGGCGCTGGGTTGAGCCCAGGGTCTGATGTAACTCCGGACTATACTGCCAGACCTATTTGATATTTTCTTTGGGACCCTGGACGCACTAAGTGGCTGAAAGCTTCGCTAAGTCTCCGTGGCTGGCTTCGAACCTGTGCGCTCCTTGGTCTCAGCCTCCCCAGCACGGAATTTACAAGGGAGCGCCAGCCACCCCTCCCGGCTCCACTTGGGGTTTAAGCCTCCTCAGCTGTGTATGCCTGTGCTTGCGGGAGCGGCCAAGGTACCTCTCGCGAGAATGACAAATTCCTCGCGGCGCTTCACTTCCCAGCTTCCACATAGGTCAGAACAGAGGCCGTGTGTGGTGTGCTCAGTAGGCACGGCAAGGCAAAGAGTGCACTGGCATCCCTGCTTAACCTGGGGCAGTTCCGTGGAAAGGGAGGCCACCCGTTCAAACCCTCCCCTGCCCCACCTGCTAACAGCAAGCCGGCTCTCCCGGCAGAGGCCCTGGGGATACAGTCTGAACTGCGACTTCGCATGCATGGACAGCAGTCTCACAGAAAAAAATGGGTTCTTTAAAAGGAGGGAGCCTGTAGAGGGCTGGGCGGCTCCATGCCCGACATGCCAGCGAAACAGACCTCCCAAGCTGGGCAGGGTCTCTGAAATGAGCAAAAGAGGGGAGGGAGGCCCAGGGGAAGAGGACCAAAGTGGATTTCCCGCGTTGAAGCAGGCATGAGTCCAGAGCAGAGACCAGCAGTGTGTCGCCCGGGAGTGCCTCGCAGGTCCCTGTCACGCATAAGCAACCCAGATGCGGCCCCGGGCGTGTCCTCCTACCTTCGCCTCTGAGGACAGGCGTCTGTGGTTCTGAGTAAAAGGCCTAATATCCACTTTGGGCTTTATGTGGATTATTTTCTGTCATTTCACTTCATTTCCGTTTCTGTCTTGCTGGCGCTGGGTTGAGCCCAGGGTCTGATGTAACTCCGGTTATACTGCCAGACCTATTTGATATTTTCTTTGGGACCCTGGACGCACTAAGTGGCTGAAAGCTTCGCTAAGTCTCCGTGGCTGGCTTCGAACCTGTGCGCTCCTTGGTCTCAGCCTCCCCAGCACGGAATTTACAAGGGAGCGCCAGCCACCCCTCCCGGCTCCACTTGGGGTTTAAGCCTCCTCAGCTGTGTATGCCTGTGCTTGCGGGAGCGGCCAAGGTACCTCTCGCGAGAATGACAAATTCCTCGCGGTGCTTCACTTCCCAGCTTCCACATAGGTCAGAACAGAGGCCTTGTGTGGTGTGCTCAGTAGGTACGGCAAGGCAAAGAGTGCACTGGCATCCCTGCTTAACCTGGGGCAGCTCCGTTGGAAAGGGAGGCCACCCGTTCAAACCCTCCCCTGCCCCAGCTGCTAACAGCAAGCCGGCTCTCCCGGCAGAGGCCCTGGGGATACAGTCTGAACTGCGACTTTGCATGCATGGACAGCAGTCTCACAGAAAAAAATGGGTTCTTTAAAAGGAGGGAGCCTGTAGAGGGCTGGGCGGCTCCATGCCCGACATGCCAGCGAAACAGACCTCCCATGCTGGGCAGGGTCTTCGAAATGAGCAAAAGAGAGGAGGGAGGCCCAGGGGAAGAGGACCAAAGTGGATTTCCCGCGTTGAAGCAGGCATGAGTCCAGAGCAGAGACCAGCAGTGTGTCGCCCGGGAGTGCCGCGCGGGTCCCTGTCACACATAAGCAACCCAGATGTGGCCCCGAGCGTGTCCTCCTACCTTCGCCTCCGAGGACAGGTGTCTGTGGTTCTGAGTAAAAGGCCTAATATCCACTTTGGGCTTTATGTGGATTATTTTCTGTCATTTCCCTTCATTTCCGTTTCTGTCTTGCTGGCGCGGGGTTGAGCCCAGGGTCTGATGTACCTCCGGACTATACTGCCAGACCTATTTGATATTTTCTTTGGGACCCTGGACGCACTAAGTGACTGAAAGCTTCGCTAAGTCTCCGTGGCTGGCTTCGAACCTGTGCGCTCCTTGGTCTCAGCCTCCCCAGCACGGAATTTACAAGGGAGCGCCAGCCACCCCTCCCGGCTCCACTTGGGGTTTAAGCCTCCTCAGCTGTGTATGCCTGTGCTTGCGGGAGCGGCCAAGGTACCTCTCGCGAGAATGACAAATTCCTCGCGGCGCTTCACTTCCCAGCTTCCACATAGGTCAGAACAGAGGCCGTGTGTGGTGTGCTCAGTAGGCACGGCAAGGCAAAGAGTGCACTGGCATCCCTGCTTAACCTGGGGCAGCTCCGTGGAAAGGGAGGCCACCAGTTCAAACCCTCCCCTGCCCCGCCTGCTGACAGCAAGCCGGGTCCCCTGGCAGAGGCCCTGTGGAGACAGTCTGAACTGCCAGTGCGCATGCGCGGACCGCAGTCTCCCAGAAAAAATGGATTCTTTAATAGTAGGGAGCCTGGAGGGGGCTGGGGGTTCCACGCCCGACGTGCCAGCGAAACAGACCTCCCAAGCTGGGCAGGGTCTCCGAAATGAGCAAAAGAGGGGAGGGAGGCCCAGGGGAAGAGGACCAAAGTGGATTTCCCGCGTGGAAGCAGGCAAAGGACCAGAGCAGAGACCAACAGTGTGTCGCACGGGAGTGCCGCGCGGGTCCCTGTCACGCATAAGCAACCCAGATGCGGCCCGGGCGTGTCCTCCTACCTTCGCCTCTGAGGACAGGCGTCTGTGGTTCTGAGTAAAAGGCCTAATATCCACTTTGGGCTTTATGTGGATTATTTTCTGTCATTTCACTTCATTTCTGTTTCTGGCTTGCTGGCGCTGGGTTGAGCCCAGGGTCTGATGTAACTCCGGACTATACTGCCAGACCTATTTGATATTTTCTTTGGGACCCTGGACGCACTAAGTGGCTGAAAGCTTCGCTAAGTCTCCGTGGCTGGCTTCGAACCTGTGCGCTCCTTGGTCTCAGCCTCCCCAGCACGGAATTTACAAGGGAGCGCCAGCCACCCCTCCCGGCTCCACTTGGGGTTTAAGCCTCCTCAGCTGTGTATGCCTGTGCTTGCGGGAGCGGCCAAGGTACCTCTCGCGAGAATGACAAATTCCTCGCGGCGCTTCACTTCCCAGCTTCCACATAGGTCAGAACAGAGGCCGTGTGTGGTGTGCTCAGTAGGCACGGCAAGGCAAAGAGTGCACTGGCATCCCTGCTTAACCTGGGGCAGCTCCATGGAAAGGGAGGCCACCCGTTCAAACCCTCCCCCGCCCCGCCTGCTGACAGCAAGCCGGGTCCCCTGGCAGAGGCCCTGTGGAGACAGTCTGAACTGCCAGTGCGCATGCGCGGACCGCAGTCTCCCAGAAAAAATGGATTCTTTAATAGTAGGGAGCCTGGAGGGGGCTAGGGGTTCCATGCCCGAAGTGCCAGCGAAACAGACCTCCCAAGCTGGGCAGGGTCTCCGAAATGAGCAAAAGAGGGGAGGGAGGCCCAGGGGAAGAAGACCAAAGTGGATTTCCCGCGTTGAAGCAGGCATGAGTCCAGAGCAGAGTCCAGCAGTGTGTCGCCCGGGAGTGCCGCGCGGGACCCTGTCACGCATAAGCAACCCAGATGCGGCCCCGGGCGTGTCCTCCTACCTTCGCCTCTGAGGACAGGCGTCTGTGGTTCTGAGCAAAAAGCCTAATATCCACTTTGGGCTTTATGTGGATTATTTTCTGTCATTTCACTTCATTTCCGTTTCTGTCTTGCTGGCGCTGGCTTGATCCCAGGGTCTGATGTAACTCCGGACTATACTGCCAGACCTATTTGATATTTTCTTTGGGACCCTGGACGCACTAAGTGGCTGAAAGCTTCGCTAAATCTCCGTGGCTGGCTTCGAACCTGTGCGCTCCTTGGTCTCAGCCTCCCCAGCACGGAATTTACAAGGGAGCTCAAGCCACCCCTCCCGGCTCCACTTGGGGTTTAAGCCTCCTCAGCTGTGTATGCCTGTGCTTGCGGCAGCAGCCAAGGTACCTCTCGCGAGAATGACAAATTCCTCGCGGCGCTTCACTTCCCAGCTTCCACATAGGTCAGAACAGAGGGCGTGTGTGGTGTGCTCAGTAGGCACGGCAAGGCAAAGAGTGCACTGGCATCCCTGCTTAACCTGGGGCAGCTCCGTGGAAAGGGAGGCCTCCCGTTCAAACCCTCCCCTGCCCCACCTGCTAACAGCAAGCCGGCTCTCCGGGCAGAGGCCCTGGGGATACAGTCTGAACTGCGACTGCCCATGCATGGACAGCAGTCTCACAGAAAAAATGGGTTCTTTAAAAGGAGGGAGCCTGTAGAGGGCTGGGCGGCTCCATGCCAGACATGCCAGCGAAACAGACCTCCCAAGCTGGGCAGGGTCTCCGAAATGAGCAAAAGAGGGGAGGGAGGCCCAGGGGAAGAGGACCAAAGTGGATTTCCCGCGTGGAAGCAGGCAAAGGACCAGAGCAGAGACCAACAGTGTGTCGCCCGGGAGTGCCGCTCGGGTCCCTGTCATGCATAAGCAACCCAGATGCGGCCCGGGCGTGTCCTCCTACCTTCGCCTCTGAGGACAGGCGTCTGTGGTTCTGAGTAAAAGGCCTAATATCCACTTTGGGCTTTATGTGGATTATTTTCTGTCATTTCACTTCATTTCTGTTTCTGGCTTGCTGGCGCTGGGTTGAGCCCAGGGTCTGATGTAACTCCGGACTATACTGCCAGACCTATTTGATATTTTCTTTGGGACCCTGGACGCACTAAGTGGCTGAAAGCTTCGCTAAGTCTCCGTGACTGGCTTCGAACCTGTGCGCTCCTTGGTCTCAGCCTCCCCAGAACGGAATTTACAAGGGAGCGCCAGCCACCCCTCCCGGCTCCACTTGGGGTTTAAGCCTCCTCAGCTGTGTATGCCTGTGCTTGCGGGAGCGGCCAAGGTACCTCTCGCGAGAATGACAAATTCCTCGCGGCGCTTCACTTCCCAGCTTCCACATAGGTCAGAACAGAGGCCGTGTGTGGTGTGCTCAGTAGGCACGGCAAGGCAAAGAGTGCACTGGCATCCCTGCTTAACCTGGGGCAGCTCCGTGGAAAGGGAGGCCACCCGTTCAAACCCTCCCCTGCCCCACCTGCTAACAGCAAGCCGGCTCTCCCGGCAGAGGCCCTGGTGATACAGTCTGAACTGCGACTTCGCATGCATGGACAGCAGTATCACAGAAAAAAAATGGGTTCTTTAAAAGGAGGGAGCCTGTAGAGGGCTGGGCGGCTCCATGCCCGACATGCCAGCGAAACAGACCTCCCAAGCTGGGCAGGGTCTCTGAAATGAGCAAAAGAGGGGAGGGAGGCCCAGGGGAAGAGGACCAAAGTGGATTTCCCGCGTTGAAGCAGGCATGAGTCCAGAGCAGAGACCAGCAGTGTGTCGCCCGGGAGTGCCGCGAGGGTCCCTGTCACGCATAAGCAACCCAGATGCGGCCCTGGGCGTGTCCTCCTACCTTCGCCTCTGAGGACAGGTGTCTGTGGTTCTGAGTAAAAGGCCTAATATCCACTTTGGGCTTTATGTGGATTATTTTCTGTCATTTCACTTCATTTCCGTTTCTGTCTTGCTGGCGCTGGGTTGAGCCCAGGGTCTGATGTAACTCCGGACTATACTGCCAGACCTATTTGATATTTTCTTTGGGACCCTGTACGCACTAAGTGGCTGAAAGCTTCACTAAGTCTCCGTGGCTGGCTTCGAACCTGTGCGCTCCTTGGTCTCAGCCTCCCCAGCACGGAATTTACAAGGGAGCGCCAGCCACCCCTCCCGGCTCCACTTGGGGTTTAAGCCTCCTCAGCTGTGTATGCCTGTGCTTGCGGGAGCGGCCAAGGTACCTCTCGCGAGAATGACAAATTCCTCGCGGCGCTTCACTTCCCAGCTTCCACATAGGTCAGAACAGAGGCCGTGTGTGGTGTGCTCAGTAGGCACGGCAAGGCAAAGAGTGCACTGGCATCCCTGCTTAACCTGGGGCAGCTCCGTGGAAAGGGAGGCCACCCGTTCAAACCCTCTCCCGCCCCGCCTGCTGACAGCAAGCCGAGTCCCCTGGCAGAGGCCCTGTGGAGACAGTCTGAACTGCCAGTGCGCATGCGCGGACCGCAGTCTCCCAGAAAAAATGGATTCTTTAATAGTAGGGAGCCTGGAGGGGGCTGGGGGTTCCATGCCCGAAGTGCCAGCGAAACAGACCTCCCAAGCTGGGCAGGGTCTCCGAAATGAGCAAAAGAGGGGAGGGAGGCCCAGGGGAAGAGGACCAAAGTGGATTTCCCGCGTTGAAGCAGGCATGAGTCCAGAGCAGAGTCCAGCAGTGTGTCGCCCGGGAGTGCCGCGCGGGTCCCTGTCACGCATAAGCAACCCAGATGCGGCCCCGGGCGTGTCCTCCTACCTTCGCCTCTGAGGACAGGCGTCTGTGGTTCTGAGCAAAAGGCCTAATATCCACTTTGGGCTTTATGTGGATTATTTTCTGTCATTTCACTTCATTTCCGTTTCTGTCTTGCTGGCGCTGGCTTGAGCCCAGGGTCTGATGTACCTCCGGACTATACTGCCAGACCTATTTGATATTTTCTTTGGGACCCTGGACGCACTAAGTGGCTGAAAGCTTCGCTAAATCTCCGTGGCTGGCTTCGAACCTGTGCGCTCCTTGGTCTCAGCCTCCCCAGCACGGAATTTACAAGGGAGCGCCAGCCACCCCTCCCGGCTCCACTTGGGGTTTAAGCCTCCTCAGCTGTGTATGCCTGTGCTTGCGGCAGCAGCCAAGGTACCTCTCGCGAGAATGACAAATTCCTCGCGGCGCTTCACTTCCCAGCTTCCACATAGGTCAGAACAGAGGCCGTGTGTGGTGTGCTCAGTAGGCACGGCAAGGCAAAGAGTGCACTGGCATCCCTGCTTAACCTGGGGCAGCTCCGTGGAAAGGGAGGCCTCCCGTTCAAACCCTCCCCTGCCCCACCTGCTAACAGCAAGCCGGCTCTCCCGGCAGAGGCCCTGGGGATACAGTCTGAACTGCGACTGCCCATGCATGGACAGCAGTCTCACAGAAAAAATGGGTTCTTTAAAAGGAGGGAGCCTGTAGAGGGCTGGGCGGCTCCATGCCAGACATGCCAGCGAAACAGACCTCCCAAGCTGGGCAGGGTCTCCGAAATGAGCAAAAGAGGGGAGGGAGGCCCAGGGGAAGAGGACCAAAGTGGATTTCCCGCGTGGAAGCAGGCAAAGGACCAGAGCAGAGACCAACAGTGTGTCGCCCGGGAGTGCCGCGCGGGTCCCTGTCACGCATAAGCAACCCAGATGCGGCCCGGGCGTGTCCTCCTACCTTCGCCTCTGAGGACAGGCGTCTGTGGTTCTGAGTAAAAGGCCTAATATCCACTTTGGGCTTTATGTGGATTATTTTCTGTCATTTCACTTCATTTCTGTTTCTGGCTTGCTGGCGCTGGGTTGAGCCCAGGGTCTGATGTAACTCCGGACTATACTGCCAGACCTATTTGATATTTTCTTTGGGACCCTGGACGCACTAAGTGGCTGAAAGCTTCGCTAAGTCTCCGTGGCTGGCTTCGAACCTGTGCGCTCCTTGGTCTCAGCCTCCCCAGCACGGAATTTACAAGGGAGCGCCAGCCACCCCTCCCGGCTCCACTTGGGGTTTAAGCCTCCTCAGCTGTGTATGCCTGTGCTTGCGGGAGCGGCCAAGGTACCTCTCGCGAGAATGACAAATTCCTCGCGGCGCTTCACTTCCCAGCTTCCACATAGGTCAGAACAGAGGCCGTGTGTGGTGTGCTCAGTAGGCACGGCAAGGCAAAGAGTGCACTGGCATCCCTGCTTAACCTGGGGCAGTTCCGTGGAAAGGGAGGCCACCCGTTCAAACCCTCCCCTGCCCCACCTGCTAACAGCAAGCCGGCTCTCCCGGCAGAGGCCCTGGGGATACAGTCTGAACTGCGACTTCGCATGCATGGACAGCAGTCTCACAGAAAAAAATGGGTTCTTTAAAAGGAGGGAGCCTGTAGAGGGCTGGGCGGCTCCATGCCCGACGTGCCAGCGAAACAGACCTCCCAAGCTGGGCAGGGTCTCTGAAATGAGCAAAAGAGGGGAGGGAGGCCCAGGGGAAGAGGACCAAAGTGGATTTCCCGCGTTGAAGCAGGCATGAGTCCAGAGCAGAGACCAGCAGTGTGTCGCCCGGGAGTGCCTCGCAGGTCCCTGTCACGCATAAGCAACCCAGATGCGGCCCCAGGCGTGTCCTCCTACCTTTGCCTCTGAGGACAGGCGTCTGTGGTTCTGAGTAAAAGGCCTAATATCCACTTTGGGCTTTATGTGGATTATTTTCTGTCATTTCACTTCATTTCCGTTTCTGTCTTGCTGGCGCTGGGTTGAGCCCAGGGTCTGATGTAACTCCGGACTATACTGCCAGACCTATTTGATATTTTCTTTGGGACCCTGGACGCACTAAGTGGCTGAAAGCTTCGCTAAGTCTCCATGGCTGGCTTCGAACCTGTGCGCTCCTTGGTCTCAGCCTCCCCAGCACGGAATTTACTAGGGAGCGCCAGCCACCCCTCCCGGCTCCACTTGGGGTTTAAGCCTCCTCAGCTGTGTATGCCTGTGCTTGCGGGAGCGGCCAAGGTACCTCTCGCGAGAATGACAAATTCCTCGCGGCGCTTCACTTCCCAGCTTCCACATAGGTCAGAACAGAGGCCGTGTGTGGTGTGCTCAGTAGGCACGGCAAGGCAAAGAGTGCACTGGCATCCCTGCTTAACCTGGGGCAGCTCCGTGGAAAGGGAGGCCACCCGTTCAAACCCTCCCCTGCCCCACCTGCTAACAGCAAGCCGGCTCTCCGGGCAGAGGCCCTGGGGATACAGTCTGAACTGCGACTGCCTATGCATGGACAGCAGTCTCACAGAAAAAATGGGTTCTTTAAAAGGAGGGAGCCTGTAGAGGGCTGGGCGGCTCCATGCCAGACATGCCAGCGAAACAGACCTCCCAAGCTGGGCAGGGTCTCTGAAATGAGCAAAAGAAGGGAGGGAGGCCAAGGGGAAGAGGACCAAAGTGGATTTCCCGCGTGGAAGCAGGCAAAGGACCAGAGCAGAGACCAACAGTGTGTCGCCCGGGAGTGCCGCGCGGGTCCCTGTCACACATAAGCAACCCAGATGTGGCCCCGAGCGTGTCCTCCTACCTTCGCCTCCGAGGACAGGTGTCTGTGGTTCTGAGTAAAAGGCCTAATATCCACTTTGGGCTTTATGTGGATTATTTTCTGTCATTTCACTTCATTTCCGTTTCTGTCTTGCTGGCGCTGGGTTGAGCCCAGGGTCTGATGTAACTCCGGTTATACTGCCAGACCTATTTGATATTTTCTTTGGGACCCTGGACGCACTAAGTGGCTGAAAGCTTCGCTAAGTCTCCGTGGCTGGCTTCGAACCTGTGCGCTCCTTGGTCTCAGCCTCCCCAGCACGGAATTTACAAGGGAGCGCCAGCCACCCCTCCCGGCTCCACTTGGGGTTTAAGCCTCCTCAGCTGTGTATGCCTGTGCTTGCGGGAGCGGCCAAGGTACCTCTCGCGAGAATGACAAATTCCTCGCGGCGCTTCACTTCCCAGCTTCCACATAGGTCAGAACAGAGGCCTTGTGTGGTGTGCTCAGTAGGTACGGCAAGGCAAAGAGTGCACTGGCATCCCTGCTTAACCTGGGGCAGCTCCGTTGGAAAGGGAGGCCACCCGTTCAAACCCTCCCCTGCCCCAGCTGCTAACAGCAAGCCGGCTCTCCCGGCAGAGGCCCTGGGGATACAGTCTGAACTGCGACTTTGCATGCATGGACAACAGTCTCACAGAAAAAAATGGGTTCTTTAAAAGGAGGGAGCCTGTAGAGGGCTGGGCGGCTCCATGCCCGACATGCCAGCGAAACAGACCTCCCATGCTGGGCAGGGTCTTCGAAATGAGCAAAAGAGGGGAGGGAGGCCCAGGGGAAGAGGACCAAAGTGGATTTCCCGCGTTGAAGCAGGCATGAGTCCAGAGCAGAGACCAGCAGTGTGTCGCCCGGGAGTGCCGCGCGGGTCCCTGTCACACATAAGCAACCCAGATGTGGCCCCGAGCGTGTCCTCCTACCTTCGCCTCCGAGGACAGGTGTCTGTGGTTCTGAGTAAAAGGCCTAATATCCAATTTGGGCTTTATGTGGATTATTTTCTGTCATTTCCCTTCATTTCCGTTTCTGTCTTGCTGGCGCGGGGTTGAGCCCAGGGTCTGATGTACCTCCGGACTATACTGCCAGACCTATTTGATATTTTCTTTGGGACCCTGGACGCACTAAGTGACTGAAAGCTTCGCTAAGTCTCCGTGGCTGGCTTCGAACCTGTGCGCTCCTTGGTCTCAGCCTCCCCAGCACGGAATTTACAAGGGAGCGCCAGCCACCCCTCCCGGCTCCACTTGGGGTTTAAGCCTCCTCAGCTGTGTATGCCTGTGCTTGCGGGAGCGGCCAAGGTACCTCTCGCGAGAATGACAAATTCCTCGCGGCGCTTCACTTCCCAGCTTCCACATAGGTCAGAACAGAGGCCGTGTGTGGTGTGCTCAGTAGGCACGGCAAGGCAAAGAGTGCACTGGCATCCCTGCTTAACCTGGGGCAGCTCCGTGGAAAGGGAGGCCACCCGTTCAAACCCTCCCCCGCCCCGCCTGCTGACAGCAAGCCGGGTCCCCTGGCAGAGGCCCTGTGGAGACAGTCTGAACTGCCAGTGCGCATGCGCGGACCGCAGTCTCCCAGAAAAAATGGATTCTTTAATAGTAGGGAGCCTGGAGGGGGCTGGGGGTTCCATGCCCGAAGTGCCAGCGAAACAGACCTCCCAAGCTGGGCAGGGTCTCCGAAATGAGCAAAAGAGGGGAGGGAGGCCCAGGGGAAGAGGACCAAAGTGGATTTCCCGCGTTGAAGCAGGCATGAGTCCAGAGCAGAGTCCAGCAGTGTGTCGCCCTGGAGTGCCGCGCGGGTCCCTGTCACGCATACGCAACCCAGATGCGGCCCCGGGCGTGTCCTCCTACCTTCGCCTCTGAGGACAGGCGTCTGTGGTTCTGAGTAAAAGGCCTAATATCCACTTTGGGCTTTATGTGGATTATTTTCTGTCATTTCACTTCATTTCCGTTTCTGTCTTGCTGGCGCTGGGTTGAGCCCAGAGTCTGATGTAACTCCGGTTATACTGCCAGACCTATTTGATATTTTCTTTGGGACCCTGGACGCACTAAGTGGCTGAATTCTTCGCTAAGTCTCCGTGACTGGCTTCGAACCTGTGCGCTCCTTGGTCTCAGCCTCCCCAGCACGGAATTTACAAGGGAGCGCCAGCCACCCCTCCCGGCTCCACTTGGGGTTTAAGCCTCCTCAGCTGTGTATGCCTGTGCTTGCGGGAGCGGCCAAGGTACCTCTCGCGAGAATGACAAATTCCTCGCGGCGCTTCACTTCCCAGCTTCCACATAGGTCAGAACAGAGGCCGTGTGTGGTGTGCTCAGTAGGCACGGCAAGGCAAAGAGTACACTGGCATCCCTGCTTAACCTGGGGCAGCTCCGTGGAAAGGGAGGCCTCCCGTTCAAACCCTCCCCTGCCCCACCTGCTAACAGCAAGCTGGCTCTCCGGGCAGAGGCCCTGGGGATACAGTCTGAACTGCAACTGCCCATGCATGGACAGCAGTCTCACAGAAAAAATGGGTTCTTTAAAAGGAGGGAGCCTGTAGAGGGCTGGGCGGCTCCATGCCAGACATGCCAGCGAAACAGACCTCCCAAGCTGGGCAGGGTCTCTGAAATGAGCAAAAGAGGGGAGGGAGGCCAAGGGGAAGAGGACCAAAGTGGATTTCCCGCGTGGAAGCAGGCAAAGGACCAGAGCAGAGACCAACAGTGTGTCGCCCGGGAGTGCCGCGCGGGTCCCTGTCACGCATAAGCAACCCAGATGCGGCCCCGGGCGTGTCCTCCTACCTTCGCCTCTGAGGACAGGCGTCTGTGGTTCTGAGTAAAAGGCCTAATATCCACTTTGGGCTTTATGTGGATTATTTTCTGTCATTTCACTTCATTTCTGTTTCTGGCTTGCTGGCGCTGGGTTGAGCCCAGGGTCTGATGTAACTCCGGACTATACTGCCAGACCTATTTGATATTTTCTTTGGGACCCTGGACGCACTAAGTGGCTGAAAGCTTCGCTAAGTCTCCGTGGCTGGCTTCGAACCTGTGCGCTCCTTGGTCTCAGCCTCCCCAGCACGGAATTTACAAGGGAGCGCCAGCCACCCCTCCCGGCTCCACTTGGGGTTTAAGCCTCCTCAGCTGTGTATGCCTGTGCTTGCGGGAGCGGCCAAGGTACCTCTCGCGAGAATGACAAATTCCTCGCGGCGCTTCACTTCCCAGCTTCCACATAGGTCAGAACAGAGGCCGTGTGTGGTGTGCTCAGTAGGCACGGCAAGGCAAAGAGTGCACTGGCATCCCTGCTTAACCTGGGGCAGCTCCGTGGAAAGGGAGGCCTCCCGTTCAAACCCTCCCCTGCCCCACCTGCTAACAGCAAGCCGGCTCTCCGGGCAGAGGCCCTGGGGATACAGTCTGAACTGCGACTGCCCATGCATGGACAGCAGTCTCACAGAAAAAATGGGTTCTTTAAAAGGAGGGAGCCTGTAGAGGGCTGGGCGGCTCCATGCCAGACATGCCAGCGAAACAGACCTCCCAAGCTGGGCAGGGTCTCCGAAATGAGCAAAAGAGGGGAGGGAGGCCCAGGGGAAGAGGACCAAAGTGGATTTCCCGCGTTGAAGCAGGCATGAGTCCAGAGCAGAGTCCAGCAGTGTGTCGCCCTGGAGTGCCGCGCGGGTCCCTGTCACGCATAAGCAACCCAGATGCGGCCCCGGGCGTGTCCTCCTACCTTCGCCTCTGAGGACAGGCGTCTGTGGTTCTGAGCAAAAGGCCTAATATCCACTTTGGGCTTTATGTGGATTATTTTCTGTCATTTCACTTCATTTCCGTTTCTGTCTTGCTGGCGCTGGCTTGAGCCCAGGGTCTGATGTACCTCCGGACTATACTGCCAGACCTATTTGATATTTTCTTTGGGACCCTGGACGCACTAAGTGGCTGAAAGCTTCGCTAAATCTCCGTGGCTGGCTTCGAACCTGTGCGCTCCTTGGTCTCAGCCTCCCCAGCACGGAATTTACAAGGGAGCGCCAGCCACCCCTCCCGGCTCCACTTGGGGTTTAAGCCTCCTCAGCTGTGTATGCCTGTGCTTGCGGCAGCAGCCAAGGTACCTCTCGCGAGAATGACAAATTCCTCGCGGCGCTTCACTTCCCAGCTTCCACATAGGTCAGAACAGAGGCCTTGTGTGGTGTGCTCAGTAGGCACGGCAAGGCAAAGAGTGCACTGGCATCCCTGCTTAACCTGGGGCAGCTCCGTGGAAAGGGAGGCCTCCCGTTCAAACCCTCCCCTGCCCCACCTGCTAACAGCAAGCCGGCTCTCCCGGCAGAGGCCCTGGGGATACAGTCTGAACTGCGACTGCCCATGCATGGACAGCAGTCTCACAGAAAAAATGGGTTCTTTAAAAGGAGGGAGCCTGTAGAGGGCTGGGCGGCTCCATGCCAGACATGCCAGCGAAACAGACCTCCCAAGCTGGGCAGGGTCTCCGAAATGAGCAAAAGAGGGGAGGGAGGCCCAGGGTAAGAGGACCAAAGTGGATTTCCCGCGTGGAAGCAGGCAAAGGACCAGAGCAGAGACCAACAGTGTGTCGCCCGGGAGTGCCGCGCGGGTCCCTGTCACACATAAGCAACCCAGATGTGGCCCCGAGCGTGTCCTCCTACCTTCGCCTCCGAGGACAGGTGTCTGTGGTTCTGAGTAAAAGGCCTAATATCCACTTTGGGCTTTATGTGGATTATTTTCTGTCATTTCACTTCATTTCCGTTTCTGTCTTGCTGGCGCTGGGTTGAGCCCAGGGTCTGATGTAACTCCGGTTATACTGCCAGACCTATTTGATATTTTCTTTGGGACCCTGGACGCACTAAGTGGCTGAAAGCTTCGCTAAGTCTCCGTGGCTGGCTTCGAACCTGTGCGCTCCTTGGTCTCAGCCTCCCCAGCACGGAATTTACAAGGGAGCGCCAGCCACCCCTCCCGGCTCCACTTGGGGTTTAAGCCTCCTCAGCTGTGTATGCCTGTGCTTGCGGGAGCGGCCAAGGTACCTCTCGCGAGAATGACAAATTCCTCGCGGCGCTTCACTTCCCAGCTTCCACATAGGTCAGAACAGAGGCCTTGTGTGGTGTGCTCAGTAGGTACGGCAAGGCAAAGAGTGCACTGGCATCCCTGCTTAACCTGGGGCAGCTCCGTTGGAAAGGGAGGCCACCCGTTCAAACCCTCCCCTGCCCCAGCTGCTAACAGCAAGCCGGCTCTCCCGGCAGAGGCCCTGGGGATACAGTCTGAACTGCGACTTTGCATGCATGGACAGCAGTCTCACAGAAAAAAATGGGTTCTTTAAAAGGAGGGAGCCTGTAGAGGGCTGGGCGGCTCCATGCCCGACATGCCAGCGAAACAGACCTCCCATGCTGGGCAGGGTCTTCGAAATGAGCAAAAGAGGGGAGGGAGGCCCAGGGGAAGAGGACCAAAGTGGATTTCCCGCGTTGAAGCAGGCATGAGTCCAGAGCAGAGACCAGCAGTGTGTCGCCCGGGAGTGCCGCGCGGGTCCCTGTCACACATAAGCAACCCAGATGTGGCCCCGAGCGTGTCCTCCTACCTTCGCCTCCGAGGACAGGTGTCTGTGGTTCTGAGTAAAAGGCCTAATATCCAATTTGGGCTTTATGTGGATTATTTTCTGTCATTTCCCTTCATTTCCGTTTCTGTCTTGCTGGCGCGGGGTTGAGCCCAGGGTCTGATGTACCTCCGGACTATACTGCCAGACCTATTTGATATTTTCTTTGGGACCCTGGACGCACTAAGTGACTGAAAGCTTCGCTAAGTCTCCGTGGCTGGCTTCGAACCTGTGCGCTCCTTGGTCTCAGCCTCCCCAGCACGGAATTTACAAGGGAGCGCCAGCCACCCCTCCCGGCTCCACTTGGGGTTTAAGCCTCCTCAGCTGTGTATGCCTGTGCTTGCGGGAGCGGCCAAGGTACCTCTCGCGAGAATGACAAATTCCTCGCGGCGCTTCACTTCCCAGCTTCCACATAGGTCAGAACAGAGGCCGTGTGTGGTGTGCTCAGTAGGCACGGCAAGGCAAAGAGTGCACTGGCATCCCTGCTTAACCTGGGGCAGCTCCGTGGAAAGGGAGGCCACCCGTTCAAACCCTCCCCCGCCCCGCCTGCTGACAGCAAGCCGGGTCCCCTGGCAGAGGCCCTGTGGAGACAGTCTGAACTGCCAGTGCGCATGCGCGGACCGCAGTCTCCCAGAAAAAATGGATTCTTTAATAGTAGGGAGCCTGGAGGGGGCTGGGGGTTCCATGCCCGAAGTGCCAGCGAAACAGACCTCCCAAGCTGGGCAGGGTCTCCGAAATGAGCAAAAGAGGGGAGGGAGGCCCAGGGGAAGAGGACCAAAGTGGATTTCCCGCGTTGAAGCAGGCATGAGTCCAGAGCAGAGTCCAGCAGTGTGTCGCCCTGGAGTGCCGCGCGGGTCCCTGTCACGCATAAGCAACCCAGATGCGGCCCCGGGCGTGTCCTCCTACCTTCGCCTCTGAGGACAGGCGTCTGTGGTTCTGAGTAAAAGGCCTAATATCCACTTTGGGCTTTATGTGGATTATTTTCTGTCATTTCACTTCATTTCCGTTTCTGTCTTGCTGGCGCTGGGTTGAGCCCAGAGTCTGATGTAACTCCGGTTATACTGCCAGACCTATTTGATATTTTCTTTGGGACCCTGGACGCACTAAGTGGCTGAATTCTTCGCTAAGTCTCCGTGACTGGCTTCGAACCTGTGCGCTCCTTGGTCTCAGCCTCCCCAGCACGGAATTTACAAGGGAGCGCCAGCCACCCCTCCCGGCTCCACTTGGGGTTTAAGCCTCCTCAGCTGTGTATGCCTGTGCTTGCGGGAGCGGCCAAGGTACCTCTCGCGAGAATGACAAATTCCTCGCGGCGCTTCACTTCCCAGCTTCCACATAGGTCAGAACAGAGGCCGTGTGTGGTGTGCTCAGTAGGCACGGCAAGGCAAAGAGTACACTGGCATCCCTGCTTAACCTGGGGCAGCTCCGTGGAAAGGGAGGCCTCCCGTTCAAACCCTCCCCTGCCCCACCTGCTAACAGCAAGCTGGCTCTCCGGGCAGAGGCCCTGGGGATACAGTCTGAACTGCAACTGCCCATGCATGGACAGCAGTCTCACAGAAAAAATGGGTTCTTTAAAAGGAGGGAGCCTGTAGAGGGCTGGGCGGCTCCATGCCAGACATGCCAGCGAAACAGACCTCCCAAGCTGGGCAGGGTCTCTGAAATGAGCAAAAGAGGGGAGGGAGGCCAAGGGGAAGAGGACCAAAGTGGATTTCCCGCGTGGAAGCAGGCAAAGGACCAGAGCAGAGACCAACAGTGTGTCGCCCGGGAGTGCCGCGCGGGTCCCTGTCACGCATAAGCAACCCAGATGCGGCCCCGGGCGTGTCCTCCTACCTTCGCCTCTGAGGACAGGCGTCTGTGGTTCTGAGTAAAAGGCCTAATATCCACTTTGGGCTTTATGTGGATTATTTTCTGTCATTTCACTTCATTTCTGTTTCTGGCTTGCTGGCGCTGGGTTGAGCCCAGGGTCTGATGTAACTCCGGACTATACTGCCAGACCTATTTGATATTTTCTTTGGGACCCTGGACGCACTAAGTGGCTGAAAGCTTCGCTAAGTCTCCGTGGCTGGCTTCGAACCTGTGCGCTCCTTGGTCTCAGCCTCCCCAGCACGGAATTTACAAGGGAGCGCCAGCCACCCCTCCCGGCTCCACTTGGGGTTTAAGCCTCCTCAGCTGTGTATGCCTGTGCTTGCGGGAGCGGCCAAGGTACCTCTCGCGAGAATGACAAATTCCTCGCGGCGCTTCACTTCCCAGCTTCCACATAGGTCAGAACAGAGGCCGTGTGTGGTGTGCTCAGTAGGCACGGCAAGGCAAAGAGTGCACTGGCATCCCTGCTTAACCTGGGGCAGCTCCGTGGAAAGGGAGGCCTCCCGTTCAAACCCTCCCCTGCCCCACCTGCTAACAGCAAGCCGGCTCTCCGGGCAGAGGCCCTGGGGATACAGTCTGAACTGCGACTGCCCATGCATGGACAGCAGTCTCACAGAAAAAATGGGTTCTTTAAAAGGAGGGAGCCTGTAGAGGGCTGGGCGGCTCCATGCCAGACATGCCAGCGAAACAGACCTCCCAAGCTGGGCAGGGTCTCCGAAATGAGCAAAAGAGGGGAGGGAGGCCCAGGGGAAGAGGACCAAAGTGGATTTCCCGCGTTGAAGCAGGCATGAGTCCAGAGCAGAGTCCAGCAGTGTGTCGCCCTGGAGTGCCGCGCGGGTCCCTGTCACGCATAAGCAACCCAGATGCGGCCCCGGGCGTGTCCTCCTACCTTCGCCTCTGAGGACAGGCGTCTGTGGTTCTGAGCAAAAGGCCTAATATCCACTTTGGGCTTTATGTGGATTATTTTCTGTCATTTCACTTCATTTCCGTTTCTGTCTTGCTGGCGCTGGCTTGAGCCCAGGGTCTGATGTACCTCCGGACTATACTGCCAGACCTATTTGATATTTTCTTTGGGACCCTGGACGCACTAAGTGGCTGAAAGCTTCGCTAAATCTCCGTGGCTGGCTTCGAACCTGTGCGCTCCTTGGTCTCAGCCTCCCCAGCACGGAATTTACAAGGGAGCGCCAGCCACCCCTCCCGGCTCCACTTGGGGTTTAAGCCTCCTCAGCTGTGTATGCCTGTGCTTGCGGCAGCAGCCAAGGTACCTCTCGCGAGAATGACAAATTCCTCGCGGCGCTTCACTTCCCAGCTTCCACATAGGTCAGAACAGAGGCCTTGTGTGGTGTGCTCAGTAGGCACGGCAAGGCAAAGAGTGCACTGGCATCCCTGCTTAACCTGGGGCAGCTCCGTGGAAAGGGAGGCCTCCCGTTCAAACCCTCCCCTGCCCCACCTGCTAACAGCAAGCCGGCTCTCCCGGCAGAGGCCCTGGGGATACAGTCTGAACTGCGACTGCCCATGCATGGACAGCAGTCTCACAGAAAAAATGGGTTCTTTAAAAGGAGGGAGCCTGTAGAGGGCTGGGCGGCTCCATGCCAGACATGCCAGCGAAACAGACCTCCCAAGCTGGGCAGGGTCTCCGAAATGAGCAAAAGAGGGGAGGGAGGCCCAGGGTAAGAGGACCAAAGTGGATTTCCCGCGTGGAAGCAGGCAAAGGACCAGAGCAGAGACCAACAGTGTGTCGCCCGGGAGTGCCGCGCGGGTCCCTGTCACGCATAAGCAACCCAGATGCGGCCCGGGCGTGTCCTCCTACCTTCGCCTCTGAGGACAGGCGTCTGTGGTTCTGAGTAAAAGGCCTAATATCCACTTTGGGCTTTATGTGGATTATTTTCTGTCATTTCACTTCATTTCCGTTTCTGTCTTGCTGGCGCTGGGTTGAGCCCAGAGTCTGATGTAACTCCGGTTATACTGCCAGACCTATTTGATATTTTCTTTGGGACCCTGGACGCACTAAGTGGCTGAATTCTTCGCTAAGTCTCCGTGACTGGCTTCGAACCTGTGCGCTCCTTGGTCTCAGCCTCCCCAGCACGGAATTTACAAGGGAGCGCCAGCCACCCCTCCCGGCTCCACTTGGGGTTTAAGCCTCCTCAGCTGTGTATGCCTGTGCTTGCGGGAGCGGCCAAGGTACCTCTCGCGAGAATGACAAATTCCTCGCGGCGCTTCACTTCCCAGCTTCCACATAGGTCAGAACAGAGGCCGTGTGTGGTGTGCTCAGTAGGCACGGCAAGGCAAAGAGTACACTGGCATCCCTGCTTAACCTGGGGCAGCTCCGTGGAAAGGGAGGCCTCCCGTTCAAACCCTCCCCTGCCCCACCTGCTAACAGCAAGCCGGCTCTCCGGGCAGAGGCCCTGGGGATACAGTCTGAACTGCAACTGCCCATGCATGGACAGCAGTCTCACAGAAAAAATGGGTTCTTTAAAAGGAGGGAGCCTGTAGAGGGCTGGGCGGCTCCATGCCAGACATGCCAGCGAAACAGACCTCCCAAGCTGGGCAGGGTCTCTGAAATGAGCAAAAGAGGGGAGGGAGGCCAAGGGGAAGAGGACCAAAGTGGATTTCCCGCGTGGAAGCAGGCAAAGGACCAGAGCAGAGACCAACAGTGTGTCGCCCGGGAGTGCCGCGCGGGTCCCTGTCACGCATAAGCAACCCAGATGCGGCCCCGGGCGTGTCCTCCTACCTTCGCCTCTGAGGACAGGCGTCTGTGGTTCTGAGTAAAAGGCCTAATATCCACTTTGGGCTTTATGTGGATTATTTTCTGTCATTTCACTTCATTTCTGTTTCTGGCTTGCTGGCGCTGGGTTGAGCCCAGGGTCTGATGTAACTCCGGACTATACTGCCAGACCTATTTGATATTTTCTTTGGGACCCTGGACGCACTAAGTGGCTGAAAGCTTCGCTAAGTCTCCGTGGCTGGCTTCGAACCTGTGCGCTCCTTGGTCTCAGCCTCCCCAGCACGGAATTTACAAGGGAGCGCCAGCCACCCCTCCCGGCTCCACTTGGGGTTTAAGCCTCCTCAGCTGTGTATGCCTGTGCTTGCGGGAGCGGCCAAGGTACCTCTCGCGAGAATGACAAATTCCTCGCGGCGCTTCACTTCCCAGCTTCCACATAGGTCAGAACAGAGGCCGTGTGTGGTGTGCTCAGTAGGCACGGCAAGGCAAAGAGTGCACTGGCATCCCTGCTTAACCTGGGGCAGCTCCGTGGAAAGGGAGGCCTCCCGTTCAAACCCTCCCCTGCCCCACCTGCTAACAGCAAGCCGGCTCTCCGGGCAGAGGCCCTGGGGATACAGTCTGAACTGCGACTGCCCATGCATGGACAGCAGTCTCACAGAAAAAATGGGTTCTTTAAAAGGAGGGAGCCTGTAGAGGGCTGGGCGGCTCCATGCCAGACATGCCAGCGAAACAGACCTCCCAAGCTGGGCAGGGTCTCCGAAATGAGCAAAAGAGGGGAGGGAGGCCCAGGGGAAGAGGACCAAAGTGGATTTCCCGCGTTGAAGCAGGCATGAGTCCAGAGCAGAGTCCAGCAGTGTGTCGCCCTGGAGTGCCGCGCGGGTCCCTGTCACGCATAAGCAACCCAGATGCGGCCCCGGGCGTGTCCTCCTACCTTCGCCTCTGAGGACAGGCGTCTGTGGTTCTGAGCAAAAGGCCTAATATCCACTTTGGGCTTTATGTGGATTATTTTCTGTCATTTCACTTCATTTCCGTTTCTGTCTTGCTGGCGCTGGCTTGAGCCCAGGGTCTGATGTACCTCCGGACTATACTGCCAGACCTATTTGATATTTTCTTTGGGACCCTGGACGCACTAAGTGGCTGAAAGCTTCGCTAAATCTCCGTGGCTGGCTTCGAACCTGTGCGCTCCTTGGTCTCAGCCTCCCCAGCACGGAATTTACAAGGGAGCGCCAGCCACCCCTCCCGGCTCCACTTGGGGTTTAAGCCTCCTCAGCTGTGTATGCCTGTGCTTGCGGCAGCAGCCAAGGTACCTCTCGCGAGAATGACAAATTCCTCGCGGCGCTTCACTTCCCAGCTTCCACATAGGTCAGAACAGAGGCCTTGTGTGGTGTGCTCAGTAGGCACGGCAAGGCAAAGAGTGCACTGGCATCCCTGCTTAACCTGGGGCAGCTCCGTGGAAAGGGAGGCCTCCCGTTCAAACCCTCCCCTGCCCCACCTGCTAACAGCAAGCCGGCTCTCCCGGCAGAGGCCCTGGGGATACAGTCTGAACTGCGACTGCCCATGCATGGACAGCAGTCTCACAGAAAAAATGGGTTCTTTAAAAGGAGGGAGCCTGTAGAGGGCTGGGCGGCTCCATGCCCGACATGCCAGCGAAACAGACCTCCCAAGCTGGGCAGGGTCTCCGAAATGAGCAAAAGAGGGGAGGGAGGCCCAGGGGAAGAGGACCAAAGTGGATTTCCCGCGTGGAAGCAGGCAAAGGACCAGAGCAGAGACCAACAGTGTGTCGCCCGGGAGTGCCGCGCGGGTCCCTGTCACGCATAAGCAACCCAGATGCGGCCCGGGCGTGTCCTCCTACCTTCGCCTCTGAGGACAGGCGTCTGTGGTTCTGAGTAAAAGGCCTAATATCCACTTTGGGCTTTATGTGGATTATTTTCTGTCATTTCACTTCATTTCTGTTTCTGGCTTGCTGGCGCTGGGTTGAGCCCAGGGTCTGATGTAACTCCGGACTATACTGCCAGACCTATTTGATATTTTCTTTGGGACCCTGGACGCACTAAGTGGCTGAAAGCTTCGCTAAGTCTCCGTGGCTGGCTTCGAACCTGTGCGCTCCTTGGTCTCAGCCTCCCCAGCACGGAATTTACAAGGGAGCGCCAGCCACCCCTCCCAGCTCCACTTGGGGTTTAAGCCTCCTCAGCTGTGTATGCCTGTGCTTGCGGGAGCGGCCAAGGTACCTCTCGCGAGAATGACAAATTCCTCGCGGCGCTTCACTTCCCAGCTTCCACATAGGTCAGAACAGAGGCCGTGTGTGGTGTGCTCAGTAGGCACGGCAAGGCAAAGAGTGCACTGGCATCCCTGCTTAACCTGGGGCAGTTCCGTGGAAAGGGAGGCCACCCGTTCAAACCCTCCCCTGCCCCACCTGCTAACAGCAAGCCGGCTCTCCCGGCAGAGGCCCTGGGGATACAGTCTGAACTGCGACTTCGCATGCATGGACAGCAGTCTCACAGAAAAAAATGGGTTCTTTAAAAGGAGGGAGCCTGTAGAGGGCTGGGCGGCTCCATGCCCGACATGCCAGCGAAACAGACCTCCCAAGCTGGGCAGGGTCTCTGAAATGAGCAAAAGAGGGGAGGGAGGCCCAGGGGAAGAGGACCAAAGTGGATTTCCCGCGTTGAAGCAGGCATGAGTCCAGAGCAGAGACCAGCAGTGTGTCGCCCGGGAGTGCCTCGCAGGTCCCTGTCACGCATAAGCAACCCAGATGCGGCCCCGGGCGTGTCCTCCTACCTTCGCCTCTGAGGACAGGCGTCTGTGGTTCTGAGTAAAAGGCCTAATATCCACTTTGGGCTTTATGTGGATTATTTTCTGTCATTTCACTTCATTTCCGTTTCTGTCTTGCTGGCGCTGGGTTGAGCCCAGGGTCTGATGTAACTCCGGACTATACTGCCAGACCTATTTGATATTTTCTTTGGGACCCTGGACGCACTAAGTGGCTGAAAGCTTCGCTAAGTCTCCATGGCTGGCTTCGAACCTGTGCGCTCCTTGGTCTCAGCCTCCCCAGCACGGAATTTACTAGGGAGCGCCAGCCACCCCTCCCGGCTCCACTTGGGGTTTAAGCCTCCTCAGCTGTGTATGCCTGTGCTTGCGGGAGCGGCCAAGGTACCTCTCGCGAGAATGACAAATTCCTCGCGGCGCTTCACTTCCCAGCTTCCACATAGCTCAGAACAGAGGCCGTGTGTGGTGTGCTCAGTAGGCACGGCAAGGCAAAGAGTGCACTGGCATCCCTGCTTAACCTGGGGCAGCTCCCTGGAAAGGGAGGCCTCCCGTTCAAACCCTCCCCTGCCCCACCTGCTAACAGCAAGCCGGCTCTCCGGGCAGAGGCCCTGGGGATACAGTCTGAACTGCGACTGCCTATGCATGGACAGCAGTCTCACAGAAAAAATGGGTTCTTTAAAAGGAGGGAGCCTGTAGAGGGCTGGGCGGCTCCATGCCAGACATGCCAGCGAAACAGACCTCCCAAGCTGGGCAGGGTCTCTGAAATGAGCAAAAGAAGGGAGGGAGGCCAAGGGGAAGAGGACCAAAGTGGATTTCCCGCGTGGAAGCAGGCAAAGGACCAGAGCAGAGACCAACAGTGTGTCGCCCGGGAGTGCCGCGCGGGTCCCTGTCACACATAAGCAACCCAGATGTGGCCCCGAGCGTGTCCTCCTACCTTCGCCTCCGAGTACAGGTGTCTGTGGTTCTGAGTAAAAGGCCTAATATCCACTTTGGGCTTTATGTGGATTATTTTCTGTCATTTCACTTCATTTCCGTTTCTGTCTTGCTGGCGCTGGGTTGAGCCCAGGGTCTGATGTAACTCCGGTTATACTGCCAGACCTATTTGATATTTTCTTTGGGACCCTGGACGCACTAAGTGGCTGAAAGCTTCGCTAAGTCTCCGTGGCTGGCTTCGAACCTGTGCGCTCCTTGGTCTCAGCCTCCCCAGCACGGAATTTACAAGGGAGCGCCAGCCACCCCTCCCGGCTCCACTTGGGGTTTAAGCCTCCTCAGCTGTGTATGCCTGTGCTTGAGGCAGCAGCCAAGGTACCTCTCGCGAGAATGACAAATTCCTCGCGGCGCTTCACTTCCCAGCTTCCACATAGGTCAGAACAGAGGCCTTGTGTGGTGTGCTCAGTAGGCACGGCAAGGCAAAGAGTGCACTGGCATCCCTGCTTAACCTGGGGCAGCTCCGTGGAAAGGGAGGCCTCCCGTTCAAACCCTCCCCTGCCCCACCTGCTAACAGCAAGCCGGCTCTCCCGGCAGAGGCCCTGGGGATACAGTCTGAACTGCGACTGCCCATGCATGGACAGCAGTCTCACAGAAAAAATGGGTTCTTTAAAAGGAGGGAGCCTGTAGAGGGCTGGGCGGCTCCATGCCAGACATGCCAGCGAAACAGACCTCCCAAGCTGGGCAGGGTCTCCGAAATGAGCAAAAGAGGGGAGGGAGGCCCAGGGTAAGAGGACCAAAGTGGATTTCCCGCGTGGAAGCAGGCAAAGGACCAGAGCAGAGACCAACAGTGTGTCGCCCGGGAGTGCCGCGCGGGTCCCTGTCACGCATAAGCAACCCAGATGCGGCCCGGGCGTGTCCTCCTACCTTCGCCTCTGAGGACAGGCGTCTGTGGTTCTGAGTAAAAGGCCTAATATCCACTTTGGGCTTTATGTGGATTATTTTCTGTCATTTCACTTCATTTCCGTTTCTGTCTTGCTGGCGCTGGGTTGAGCCCAGAGTCTGATGTAACTCCGGTTATACTGCCAGACCTATTTGATATTTTCTTTGGGACCCTGGACGCACTAAGTGGCTGAATTCTTCGCTAAGTCTCCGTGACTGGCTTCGAACCTGTGCGCTCCTTGGTCTCAGCCTCCCCAGCACGGAATTTACAAGGGAGCGCCAGCCACCCCTCCCGGCTCCACTTGGGGTTTAAGCCTCCTCAGCTGTGTATGCCTGTGCTTGCGGGAGCGGCCAAGGTACCTCTCGCGAGAATGACAAATTCCTCGCGGCGCTTCACTTCCCAGCTTCCACATAGGTCAGAACAGAGGCCGTGTGTGGTGTGCTCAGTAGGCACGGCAAGGCAAAGAGTGCACTGGCATCCCTGCTTAACCTGGGGCAGCTCCGTGGAAAGGGAGGCCTCCCGTTCAAACCCTCCCCTGCCCCACCTGCTAACAGCAAGCCGGCTCTCCGGGCAGAGGCCCTGGGGATACAGTCTGAACTGCAACTGCCCATGCATGGACAGCAGTCTCACAGAAAAAATGGGTTCTTTAAAAGGAGGGAGCCTGTAGAGGGCTGGGCGGCTCCATGCCAGACATGCCAGCGAAACAGACCTCCCAAGCTGGGCAGGGTCTCTGAAATGAGCAAAAGAGGGGAGGGAGGCCAAGGGGAAGAGGACCAAAGTGGATTTCCCGCGTGGAAGCAGGCAAAGGACCAGAGCAGAGACCAACAGTGTGTCGCCCGGGAGTGCCGCGCGGGTCCCTGTCACGCATAAGCAACCCAGATGCGGCCCCGGGCGTGTCCTCCTACCTTCGCCTCTGAGGACAGGCGTCTGTGGTTCTGAGTAAAAGGCCTAATATCCACTTTGGGCTTTATGTGGATTATTTTCTGTCATTTCACTTCATTTCTGTTTCTGGCTTGCTGGCGCTGGGTTGAGCCCAGGGTCTGATGTAACTCCGGACTATACTGCCAGACCTATTTGATATTTTCTTTGGGACCCTGGACGCACTAAGTGGCTGAAAGCTTCGCTAAGTCTCCGTGGCTGGCTTCGAACCTGTGCGCTCCTTGGTCTCAGCCTCCCCAGCACGGAATTTACAAGGGAGCGCCAGCCACCCCTCCCGGCTCCACTTGGGGTTTAAGCCTCCTCAGCTGTGTATGCCTGTGCTTGCGGGAGCGGCCAAGGTACCTCTCGCGAGAATGACAAATTCCTCGCGGCGCTTCACTTCCCAGCTTCCACATAGGTCAGAACAGAGGCCGTGTGTGGTGTGCTCAGTAGGCACGGCAAGGCAAAGAGTGCACTGGCATCCCTGCTTAACCTGGGGCAGCTCCGTGGAAAGGGAGGCCTCCCGTTCAAACCCTCCCCTGCCCCACCTGCTAACAGCAAGCCGGCTCTCCGGGCAGAGGCCCTGGGGATACAGTCTGAACTGCGACTGCCCATGCATGGACAGCAGTCTCACAGAAAAAATGGGTTCTTTAAAAGGAGGGAGCCTGTAGAGGGCTGGGCGGCTCCATGCCAGACATGCCAGCGAAACAGACCTCCCAAGCTGGGCAGGGTCTCCGAAATGAGCAAAAGAGGGGAGGGAGGCCCAGGGGAAGAGGACCAAAGTGGATTTCCCGCGTTGAAGCAGGCATGAGTCCAGAGCAGAGTCCAGCAGTGTGTCGCCCTGGAGTGCCGCGCGGGTCCCTGTCACGCATAAACAACCCAGATGTGGCCCCGGGCGTGTCCTCCTACCTTCGCCTCTGAGGACAGGCGTCTGTGGTTCTGAGCAAAAGGCCTAATATCCACTTTGGGCTTTATGTGGATTATTTTCTGTCATTTCACTTCATTTCCGTTTCTGTCTTGCTGGCGCTGGCTTGAGCCCAGGGTCTGATGTACCTCCGGACTATACTGCCAGACCTATTTGATATTTTCTTTGGGACCCTGGACGCACTAAGTGGCTGAAAGCTTCGCTAAATCTCCGTGGCTGGCTTCGAACCTGTGCGCTCCTTGGTCTCAGCCTCCCCAGCACGGAATTTACAAGGGAGCGCCAGCCACCCCTCCCGGCTCCACTTGGGGTTTAAGCCTCCTCAGCTGTGTATGCCTGTGCTTGCGGCAGCAGCCAAGGTACCTCTCGCGAGAATGACAAATTCCTCGCGGCGCTTCACTTCCCAGCTTCCACATAGGTCAGAACAGAGGCCTTGTGTGGTGTGCTCAGTAGGCACGGCAAGGCAAAGAGTGCACTGGCATCCCTGCTTAACCTGGGGCAGCTCCGTGGAAAGGGAGGCCTCCCGTTCAAACCCTCCCCTGCCCCACCTGCTAACAGCAAGCCGGCTCTCCCGGCAGAGGCCCTGGGGATACAGTCTGAACTGCGACTTCGCATGCATGGACAGCAGTCTCACAGAAAAAAATGGGTTCTTTAAAAGGAGGGAGCCTGTAGAGGGCTGGGCGGCTCCATGCCCGACATGCCAGCGAAACAGACCTCCCAAGCTGGGCAGGGTCTCTGAAATGAGCAAAAGAGGGGAGGGAGGCCCAGGGGAAGAGGACCAAAGTGGATTTCCCGCGTTGAAGCAGGCATGAGTCCAGAGCAGAGACCAGCAGTGTGTCGCCCGGGAGTGCCTCGCAGGTCCCTGTCACGCATAAGCAACCCAGATGCGGCCCCGGGCGTGTCCTCCTACCTTCGCCTCTGAGGACAGGCGTCTGTGGTTCTGAGTAAAAGGCCTAATATCCACTTTGGGCTTTATGTGGATTATTTTCTGTCATTTCACTTCATTTCCGTTTCTGTCTTGCTGGCGCTGGGTTGAGCCCAGGGTCTGATGTAACTCCGGACTATACTGCCAGACCTATTTGATATTTTCTTTGGGACCCTGGACGCACTAAGTGGCTGAAAGCTTCGCTAAGTCTCCATGGCTGGCTTCGAACCTGTGCGCTCCTTGGTCTCAGCCTCCCCAGCACGGAATTTACTAGGGAGCGCCAGCCACCCCTCCCGGCTCCACTTGGGGTTTAAGCCTCCTCAGCTGTGTATGCCTGTGCTTGCGGGAGCGGCCAAGGTACCTCTCGCGAGAATGACAAATTCCTCGCGGCGCTTCACTTCCCAGCTTCCACATAGCTCAGAACAGAGGCCGTGTGTGGTGTGCTCAGTAGGCACGGCAAGGCAAAGAGTGCACTGGCATCCCTGCTTAACCTGGGGCAGCTCCCTGGAAAGGGAGGCCTCCCGTTCAAACCCTCCCCTGCCCCACCTGCTAACAGCAAGCCGGCTCTCCGGGCAGAGGCCCTGGGGATACAGTCTGAACTGCGACTGCCTATGCATGGACAGCAGTCTCACAGAAAAAATGGGTTCTTTAAAAGGAGGGAGCCTGTAGAGGGCTGGGCGGCTCCATGCCAGACATGCCAGCGAAACAGACCTCCCAAGCTGGGCAGGGTCTCTGAAATGAGCAAAAGAAGGGAGGGAGGCCAAGGGGAAGAGGACCAAAGTGGATTTCCCGCGTGGAAGCAGGCAAAGGACCAGAGCAGAGACCAACAGTGTGTCGCCCGGGAGTGCCGCGCGGGTCCCTGTCACACATAAGCAACCCAGATGTGGCCCCGAGCGTGTCCTCCTACCTTCGCCTCCGAGTACAGGTGTCTGTGGTTCTGAGTAAAAGGCCTAATATCCACTTTGGGCTTTATGTGGATTATTTTCTGTCATTTCACTTCATTTCCGTTTCTGTCTTGCTGGCGCTGGGTTGAGCCCAGGGTCTGATGTAACTCCGGTTATACTGCCAGACCTATTTGATATTTTCTTTGGGACCCTGGACGCACTAAGTGGCTGAAAGCTTCGCTAAGTCTCCGTGGCTGGCTTCGAACCTGTGCGCTCCTTGGTCTCAGCCTCCCCAGCACGGAATTTACAAGGGAGCGCCAGCCACCCCTCCCGGCTCCACTTGGGGTTTAAGCCTCCTCAGCTGTGTATGCCTGTGCTTGAGGCAGCAGCCAAGGTACCTCTCGCGAGAATGACAAATTCCTCGCGGCGCTTCACTTCCCAGCTTCCACATAGGTCAGAACAGAGGCCTTGTGTGGTGTGCTCAGTAGGCACGGCAAGGCAAAGAGTGCACTGGCATCCCTGCTTAACCTGGGGCAGCTCCGTGGAAAGGGAGGCCTCCCGTTCAAACCCTCCCCTGCCCCACCTGCTAACAGCAAGCCGGCTCTCCCGGCAGAGGCCCTGGGGATACAGTCTGAACTGCGACTGCCCATGCATGGACAGCAGTCTCACAGAAAAAATGGGTTCTTTAAAAGGAGGGAGCCTGTAGAGGGCTGGGCGGCTCCATGCCAGACATGCCAGCGAAACAGACCTCCCAAGCTGGGCAGGGTCTCCGAAATGAGCAAAAGAGGGGAGGGAGGCCCAGGGTAAGAGGACCAAAGTGGATTTCCCGCGTGGAAGCAGGCAAAGGACCAGAGCAGAGACCAACAGTGTGTCGCCCGGGAGTGCCGCGCGGGTCCCTGTCACGCATAAGCAACCCAGATGCGGCCCGGGCGTGTCCTCCTACCTTCGCCTCTGAGGACAGGCGTCTGTGGTTCTGAGTAAAAGGCCTAATATCCACTTTGGGCTTTATGTGGATTATTTTCTGTCATTTCACTTCATTTCCGTTTCTGTCTTGCTGGCGCTGGGTTGAGCCCAGAGTCTGATGTAACTCCGGTTATACTGCCAGACCTATTTGATATTTTCTTTGGGACCCTGGACGCACTAAGTGGCTGAATTCTTCGCTAAGTCTCCGTGACTGGCTTCGAACCTGTGCGCTCCTTGGTCTCAGCCTCCCCAGCACGGAATTTACAAGGGAGCGCCAGCCACCCCTCCCGGCTCCACTTGGGGTTTAAGCCTCCTCAGCTGTGTATGCCTGTGCTTGCGGGAGCGGCCAAGGTACCTCTCGCGAGAATGACAAATTCCTCGCGGCGCTTCACTTCCCAGCTTCCACATAGGTCAGAACAGAGGCCGTGTGTGGTGTGCTCAGTAGGCACGGCAAGGCAAAGAGTGCACTGGCATCCCTGCTTAACCTGGGGCAGCTCCGTGGAAAGGGAGGCCTCCCGTTCAAACCCTCCCCTGCCCCACCTGCTAACAGCAAGCCGGCTCTCCGGGCAGAGGCCCTGGGGATACAGTCTGAACTGCAACTGCCCATGCATGGACAGCAGTCTCACAGAAAAAATGGGTTCTTTAAAAGGAGGGAGCCTGTAGAGGGCTGGGCGGCTCCATGCCAGACATGCCAGCGAAACAGACCTCCCAAGCTGGGCAGGGTCTCTGAAATGAGCAAAAGAGGGGAGGGAGGCCAAGGGGAAGAGGACCAAAGTGGATTTCCCGCGTGGAAGCAGGCAAAGGACCAGAGCAGAGACCAACAGTGTGTCGCCCGGGAGTGCCGCGCGGGTCCCTGTCACGCATAAGCAACCCAGATGCGGCCCCGGGCGTGTCCTCCTACCTTCGCCTCTGAGGACAGGCGTCTGTGGTTCTGAGTAAAAGGCCTAATATCCACTTTGGGCTTTATGTGGATTATTTTCTGTCATTTCACTTCATTTCTGTTTCTGGCTTGCTGGCGCTGGGTTGAGCCCAGGGTCTGATGTAACTCCGGACTATACTGCCAGACCTATTTGATATTTTCTTTGGGACCCTGGACGCACTAAGTGGCTGAAAGCTTCGCTAAGTCTCCGTGGCTGGCTTCGAACCTGTGCGCTCCTTGGTCTCAGCCTCCCCAGCACGGAATTTACAAGGGAGCGCCAGCCACCCCTCCCGGCTCCACTTGGGGTTTAAGCCTCCTCAGCTGTGTATGCCTGTGCTTGCGGGAGCGGCCAAGGTACCTCTCGCGAGAATGACAAATTCCTCGCGGCGCTTCACTTCCCAGCTTCCACATAGGTCAGAACAGAGGCCGTGTGTGGTGTGCTCAGTAGGCACGGCAAGGCAAAGAGTGCACTGGCATCCCTGCTTAACCTGGGGCAGCTCCGTGGAAAGGGAGGCCTCCCGTTCAAACCCTCCCCTGCCCCACCTGCTAACAGCAAGCCGGCTCTCCGGGCAGAGGCCCTGGGGATACAGTCTGAACTGCGACTGCCCATGCATGGACAGCAGTCTCACAGAAAAAATGGGTTCTTTAAAAGGAGGGAGCCTGTAGAGGGCTGGGCGGCTCCATGCCAGACATGCCAGCGAAACAGACCTCCCAAGCTGGGCAGGGTCTCCGAAATGAGCAAAAGAGGGGAGGGAGGCCCAGGGGAAGAGGACCAAAGTGGATTTCCCGCGTTGAAGCAGGCATGAGTCCAGAGCAGAGTCCAGCAGTGTGTCGCCCTGGAGTGCCGCGCGGGTCCCTGTCACGCATAAACAACCCAGATGTGGCCCCGGGCGTGTCCTCCTACCTTCGCCTCTGAGGACAGGCGTCTGTGGTTCTGAGCAAAAGGCCTAATATCCACTTTGGGCTTTATGTGGATTATTTTCTGTCATTTCACTTCATTTCCGTTTCTGTCTTGCTGGCGCTGGCTTGAGCCCAGGGTCTGATGTACCTCCGGACTATACTGCCAGACCTATTTGATATTTTCTTTGGGACCCTGGACGCACTAAGTGGCTGAAAGCTTCGCTAAATCTCCGTGGCTGGCTTCGAACCTGTGCGCTCCTTGGTCTCAGCCTCCCCAGCACGGAATTTACAAGGGAGCGCCAGCCACCCCTCCCGGCTCCACTTGGGGTTTAAGCCTCCTCAGCTGTGTATGCCTGTGCTTGCGGCAGCAGCCAAGGTACCTCTCGCGAGAATGACAAATTCCTCGCGGCGCTTCACTTCCCAGCTTCCACATAGGTCAGAACAGAGGCCTTGTGTGGTGTGCTCAGTAGGCACGGCAAGGCAAAGAGTGCACTGGCATCCCTGCTTAACCTGGGGCAGCTCCGTGGAAAGGGAGGCCTCCCGTTCAAACCCTCCCCTGCCCCACCTGCTAACAGCAAGCCGGCTCTCCCGGCAGAGGCCCTGGGGATACAGTCTGAACTGCGACTGCCCATGCATGGACAGCAGTCTCACAGAAAAAATGGGTTCTTTAAAAGGAGGGAGCCTGTAGAGGGCTGGGCGGCTCCATGCCCGACATGCCAGCGAAACAGACCTCCCAAGCTGGGCAGGGTCTCCGAAATGAGCAAAAGAGGGGAGGGAGGCCCAGGGGAAGAGGACCAAAGTGGATTTCCCGCGTGGAAGCAGGCAAAGGACCAGAGCAGAGACCAACAGTGTGTCGCCCGGGAGTGCCGCGCGGGTCCCTGTCACGCATAAGCAACCCAGATGCGGCCCGGGCGTGTCCTCCTACCTTCGCCTCTGAGGACAGGCGTCTGTGGTTCTGAGTAAAAGGCCTAATATCCACTTTGGGCTTTATGTGGATTATTTTCTGTCATTTCACTTCATTTCTGTTTCTGGCTTGCTGGCGCTGGGTTGAGCCCAGGGTCTGATGTAACTCCGGACTATACTGCCAGACCTATTTGATATTTTCTTTGGGACCCTGGACGCACTAAGTGGCTGAAAGCTTCGCTAAGTCTCCGTGGCTGGCTTCGAACCTGTGCGCTCCTTGGTCTCAGCCTCCCCAGCACGGAATTTACAAGGGAGCGCCAGCCACCCCTCCCAGCTCCACTTGGGGTTTAAGCCTCCTCAGCTGTGTATGCCTGTGCTTGCGGGAGCGGCCAAGGTACCTCTCGCGAGAATGACAAATTCCTCGCGGCGCTTCACTTCCCAGCTTCCACATAGGTCAGAACAGAGGCCGTGTGTGGTGTGCTCAGTAGGCACGGCAAGGCAAAGAGTACACTGGCATCCCTGCTTAACCTGGGGCAGCTCCGTGGAAAGGGAGGCCTCCCGTTCAAACCCTCCCCTGCCCCACCTGCTAACAGCAAGCCGGCTCTCCGGGCAGAGGCCCTGGGGATACAGTCTGAACTGCAACTGCCCATGCATGGACAGCAGTCTCACAGAAAAAATGGGTTCTTTAAAAGGAGGGAGCCTGTAGAGGGCTGGGCGGCTCCATGCCAGACATGCCAGCGAAACAGACCTCCCAAGCTGGGCAGGGTCTCTGAAATGAGCAAAAGAGGGGAGGGAGGCCAAGGGGAAGAGGACCAAAGTGGATTTCCCGCGTGGAAGCAGGCAAAGGACCAGAGCAGAGACCAACAGTGTGTCGCCCGGGAGTGCCGCGCGGGTCCCTGTCACGCATAAGCAACCCAGATGCGGCCCCGGGCGTGTCCTCCTACCTTCGCCTCTGAGGACAGGCGTCTGTGGTTCTGAGTAAAAGGCCTAATATCCACTTTGGGCTTTATGTGGATTATTTTCTGTCATTTCACTTCATTTCTGTTTCTGGCTTGCTGGCGCTGGGTTGAGCCCAGGGTCTGATGTAACTCCGGACTATACTGCCAGACCTATTTGATATTTTCTTTGGGACCCTGGACGCACTAAGTGGCTGAAAGCTTCGCTAAGTCTCCGTGGCTGGCTTCGAACCTGTGCGCTCCTTGGTCTCAGCCTCCCCAGCACGGAATTTACAAGGGAGCGCCAGCCACCCCTCCCGGCTCCACTTGGGGTTTAAGCCTCCTCAGCTGTGTATGCCTGTGCTTGCGGGAGCGGCCAAGGTACCTCTCGCGAGAATGACAAATTCCTCGCGGCGCTTCACTTCCCAGCTTCCACATAGGTCAGAACAGAGGCCGTGTGTGGTGTGCTCAGTAGGCACGGCAAGGCAAAGAGTGCACTGGCATCCCTGCTTAACCTGGGGCAGCTCCGTGGAAAGGGAGGCCTCCCGTTCAAACCCTCCCCTGCCCCACCTGCTAACAGCAAGCCGGCTCTCCGGGCAGAGGCCCTGGGGATACAGTCTGAACTGCGACTGCCCATGCATGGACAGCAGTCTCACAGAAAAAATGGGTTCTTTAAAAGGAGGGAGCCTGTAGAGGGCTGGGCGGCTCCATGCCAGACATGCCAGCGAAACAGACCTCCCAAGCTGGGCAGGGTCTCCGAAATGAGCAAAAGAGGGGAGGGAGGCCCAGGGGAAGAGGACCAAAGTGGATTTCCCGCGTTGAAGCAGGCATGAGTCCAGAGCAGAGTCCAGCAGTGTGTCGCCCTGGAGTGCCGCGCGGGTCCCTGTCACGCATAAGCAACCCAGATGCGGCCCCGGGCGTGTCCTCCTACCTTCGCCTCTGAGGACAGGCGTCTGTGGTTCTGAGCAAAAGGCCTAATATCCACTTTGGGCTTTATGTGGATTATTTTCTGTCATTTCACTTCATTTCCGTTTCTGTCTTGCTGGCGCTGGCTTGAGCCCAGGGTCTGATGTACCTCCGGACTATACTGCCAGACCTATTTGATATTTTCTTTGGGACCCTGGACGCACTAAGTGGCTGAAAGCTTCGCTAAATCTCCGTGGCTGGCTTCGAACCTGTGCGCTCCTTGGTCTCAGCCTCCCCAGCACGGAATTTACAAGGGAGCGCCAGCCACCCCTCCCGGCTCCACTTGGGGTTTAAGCCTCCTCAGCTGTGTATGCCTGTGCTTGCGGCAGCAGCCAAGGTACCTCTCGCGAGAATGACAAATTCCTCGCGGCGCTTCACTTCCCAGCTTCCACATAGGTCAGAACAGAGGCCTTGTGTGGTGTGCTCAGTAGGCACGGCAAGGCAAAGAGTGCACTGGCATCCCTGCTTAACCTGGGGCAGCTCCGTGGAAAGGGAGGCCTCCCGTTCAAACCCTCCCCTGCCCCACCTGCTAACAGCAAGCCGGCTCTCCCGGCAGAGGCCCTGGGGATACAGTCTGAACTGCGACTGCCCATGCATGGACAGCAGTCTCACAGAAAAAATGGGTTCTTTAAAAGGAGGGAGCCTGTAGAGGGCTGGGCGGCTCCATGCCCGACATGCCAGCGAAACAGACCTCCCAAGCTGGGCAGGGTCTCCGAAATGAGCAAAAGAGGGGAGGGAGGCCCAGGGGAAGAGGACCAAAGTGGATTTCCCGCGTGGAAGCAGGCAAAGGACCAGAGCAGAGACCAACAGTGTGTCGCCCGGGAGTGCCGCGCGGGTCCCTGTCACGCATAAGCAACCCAGATGCGGCCCGGGCGTGTCCTCCTACCTTCGCCTCTGAGGACAGGCGTCTGTGGTTCTGAGTAAAAGGCCTAATATCCACTTTGGGCTTTATGTGGATTATTTTCTGTCATTTCACTTCATTTCTGTTTCTGGCTTGCTGGCGCTGGGTTGAGCCCAGGGTCTGATGTAACTCCGGACTATACTGCCAGACCTATTTGATATTTTCTTTGGGACCCTGGACGCACTAAGTGGCTGAAAGCTTCGCTAAGTCTCCGTGGCTGGCTTCGAACCTGTGCGCTCCTTGGTCTCAGCCTCCCCAGCACGGAATTTACAAGGGAGCGCCAGCCACCCCTCCCAGCTCCACTTGGGGTTTAAGCCTCCTCAGCTGTGTATGCCTGTGCTTGCGGGAGCGGCCAAGGTACCTCTCGCGAGAATGACAAATTCCTCGCGGCGCTTCACTTCCCAGCTTCCACATAGGTCAGAACAGAGGCCGTGTGTGGTGTGCTCAGTAGGCACGGCAAGGCAAAGAGTACACTGGCATCCCTGCTTAACCTGGGGCAGCTCCGTGGAAAGGGAGGCCTCCCGTTCAAACCCTCCCCTGCCCCACCTGCTAACAGCAAGCCGGCTCTCCGGGCAGAGGCCCTGGGGATACAGTCTGAACTGCAACTGCCCATGCATGGACAGCAGTCTCACAGAAAAAATGGGTTCTTTAAAAGGAGGGAGCCTGTAGAGGGCTGGGCGGCTCCATGCCAGACATGCCAGCGAAACAGACCTCCCAAGCTGGGCAGGGTCTCTGAAATGAGCAAAAGAGGGGAGGGAGGCCAAGGGGAAGAGGACCAAAGTGGATTTCCCGCGTGGAAGCAGGCAAAGGACCAGAGCAGAGACCAACAGTGTGTCGCCCGGGAGTGCCGCGCGGGTCCCTGTCACGCATAAGCAACCCAGATGCGGCCCCGGGCGTGTCCTCCTACCTTCGCCTCTGAGGACAGGCGTCTGTGGTTCTGAGTAAAAGGCCTAATATCCACTTTGGGCTTTATGTGGATTATTTTCTGTCATTTCACTTCATTTCTGTTTCTGGCTTGCTGGCGCTGGGTTGAGCCCAGGGTCTGATGTAACTCCGGACTATACTGCCAGACCTATTTGATATTTTCTTTGGGACCCTGGACGCACTAAGTGGCTGAAAGCTTCGCTAAGTCTCCGTGGCTGGCTTCGAACCTGTGCGCTCCTTGGTCTCAGCCTCCCCAGCACGGAATTTACAAGGGAGCGCCAGCCACCCCTCCCGGCTCCACTTGGGGTTTAAGCCTCCTCAGCTGTGTATGCCTGTGCTTGCGGGAGCGGCCAAGGTACCTCTCGCGAGAATGACAAATTCCTCGCGGCGCTTCACTTCCCAGCTTCCACATAGGTCAGAACAGAGGCCGTGTGTGGTGTGCTCAGTAGGCACGGCAAGGCAAAGAGTGCACTGGCATCCCTGCTTAACCTGGGGCAGCTCCGTGGAAAGGGAGGCCTCCCGTTCAAACCCTCCCCTGCCCCACCTGCTAACAGCAAGCCGGCTCTCCGGGCAGAGGCCCTGGGGATACAGTCTGAACTGCGACTGCCCATGCATGGACAGCAGTCTCACAGAAAAAATGGGTTCTTTAAAAGGAGGGAGCCTGTAGAGGGCTGGGCGGCTCCATGCCAGACATGCCAGCGAAACAGACCTCCCAAGCTGGGCAGGGTCTCCGAAATGAGCAAAAGAGGGGAGGGAGGCCCAGGGGAAGAGGACCAAAGTGGATTTCCCGCGTTGAAGCAGGCATGAGTCCAGAGCAGAGTCCAGCAGTGTGTCGCCCTGGAGTGCCGCGCGGGTCCCTGTCACGCATAAGCAACCCAGATGCGGCCCCGGGCGTGTCCTCCTACCTTCGCCTCTGAGGACAGGCGTCTGTGGTTCTGAGCAAAAGGCCTAATATCCACTTTGGGCTTTATGTGGATTATTTTCTGTCATTTCACTTCATTTCCGTTTCTGTCTTGCTGGCGCTGGCTTGAGCCCAGGGTCTGATGTACCTCCGGACTATACTGCCAGACCTATTTGATATTTTCTTTGGGACCCTGGACGCACTAAGTGGCTGAAAGCTTCGCTAAATCTCCGTGGCTGGCTTCGAACCTGTGCGCTCCTTGGTCTCAGCCTCCCCAGCACGGAATTTACAAGGGAGCGCCAGCCACCCCTCCCGGCTCCACTTGGGGTTTAAGCCTCCTCAGCTGTGTATGCCTGTGCTTGCGGCAGCAGCCAAGGTACCTCTCGCGAGAATGACAAATTCCTCGCGGCGCTTCACTTCCCAGCTTCCACATAGGTCAGAACAGAGGCCTTGTGTGGTGTGCTCAGTAGGCACGGCAAGGCAAAGAGTGCACTGGCATCCCTGCTTAACCTGGGGCAGCTCCGTGGAAAGGGAGGCCTCCCGTTCAAACCCTCCCCTGCCCCACCTGCTAACAGCAAGCCGGCTCTCCCGGCAGAGGCCCTGGGGATACAGTCTGAACTGCGACTGCCCATGCATGGACAGCAGTCTCACAGAAAAAATGGGTTCTTTAAAAGGAGGGAGCCTGTAGAGGGCTGGGCGGCTCCATGCCCGACATGCCAGCGAAACAGACCTCCCAAGCTGGGCAGGGTCTCCGAAATGAGCAAAAGAGGGGAGGGAGGCCCAGGGGAAGAGGACCAAAGTGGATTTCCCGCGTGGAAGCAGGCAAAGGACCAGAGCAGAGACCAACAGTGTGTCGCCCGGGAGTGCCGCGCGGGTCCCTGTCACGCATAAGCAACCCAGATGCGGCCCGGGCGTGTCCTCCTACCTTCGCCTCTGAGGACAGGCGTCTGTGGTTCTGAGTAAAAGGCCTAATATCCACTTTGGGCTTTATGTGGATTATTTTCTGTCATTTCACTTCATTTCTGTTTCTGGCTTGCTGGCGCTGGGTTGAGCCCAGGGTCTGATGTAACTCCGGACTATACTGCCAGACCTATTTGATATTTTCTTTGGGACCCTGGACGCACTAAGTGGCTGAAAGCTTCGCTAAGTCTCCGTGGCTGGCTTCGAACCTGTGCGCTCCTTGGTCTCAGCCTCCCCAGCACGGAATTTACAAGGGAGCGCCAGCCACCCCTCCCAGCTCCACTTGGGGTTTAAGCCTCCTCAGCTGTGTATGCCTGTGCTTGCGGGAGCGGCCAAGGTACCTCTCGCGAGAATGACAAATTCCTCGCGGCGCTTCACTTCCCAGCTTCCACATAGGTCAGAACAGAGGCCGTGTGTGGTGTGCTCAGTAGGCACGGCAAGGCAAAGAGTGCACTGGCATCCCTGCTTAACCTGGGGCAGTTCCGTGGAAAGGGAGGCCACCCGTTCAAACCCTCCCCTGCCCCACCTGCTAACAGCAAGCCGGCTCTCCCGGCAGAGGCCCTGGGGATACAGTCTGAACTGCGACTTCGCATGCATGGACAGCAGTCTCACAGAAAAAAATGGGTTCTTTAAAAGGAGGGAGCCTGTAGAGGGCTGGGCGGCTCCATGCCCGACATGCCAGCGAAACAGACCTCCCAAGCTGGGCAGGGTCTCTGAAATGAGCAAAAGAGGGGAGGGAGGCCCAGGGGAAGAGGACCAAAGTGGATTTCCCGCGTTGAAGCAGGCATGAGTCCAGAGCAGAGACCAGCAGTGTGTCGCCCGGGAGTGCCTCGCAGGTCCCTGTCACGCATAAGCAACCCAGATGCGGCCCCGGGCGTGTCCTCCTACCTTCGCCTCTGAGGACAGGCGTCTGTGGTTCTGAGTAAAAGGCCTAATATCCACTTTGGGCTTTATGTGGATTATTTTCTGTCATTTCACTTCATTTCCGTTTCTGTCTTGCTGGCGCTGGGTTGAGCCCAGGGTCTGATGTAACTCCGGACTATACTGCCAGACCTATTTGATATTTTCTTTGGGACCCTGGACGCACTAAGTGGCTGAAAGCTTCGCTAAGTCTCCATGGCTGGCTTCGAACCTGTGCGCTCCTTGGTCTCAGCCTCCCCAGCACGGAATTTACTAGGGAGCGCCAGCCACCCCTCCCGGCTCCACTTGGGGTTTAAGCCTCCTCAGCTGTGTATGCCTGTGCTTGCGGGAGCGGCCAAGGTACCTCTCGCGAGAATGACAAATTCCTCGCGGCGCTTCACTTCCCAGCTTCCACATAGCTCAGAACAGAGGCCGTGTGTGGTGTGCTCAGTAGGCACGGCAAGGCAAAGAGTGCACTGGCATCCCTGCTTAACCTGGGGCAGCTCCCTGGAAAGGGAGGCCTCCCGTTCAAACCCTCCCCTGCCCCACCTGCTAACAGCAAGCCGGCTCTCCGGGCAGAGGCCCTGGGGATACAGTCTGAACTGCGACTGCCTATGCATGGACAGCAGTCTCACAGAAAAAATGGGTTCTTTAAAAGGAGGGAGCCTGTAGAGGGCTGGGCGGCTCCATGCCAGACATGCCAGCGAAACAGACCTCCCAAGCTGGGCAGGGTCTCTGAAATGAGCAAAAGAAGGGAGGGAGGCCAAGGGGAAGAGGACCAAAGTGGATTTCCCGCGTGGAAGCAGGCAAAGGACCAGAGCAGAGACCAACAGTGTGTCGCCCGGGAGTGCCGCGCGGGTCCCTGTCACACATAAGCAACCCAGATGTGGCCCCGAGCGTGTCCTCCTACCTTCGCCTCCGAGTACAGGTGTCTGTGGTTCTGAGTAAAAGGCCTAATATCCACTTTGGGCTTTATGTGGATTATTTTCTGTCATTTCACTTCATTTCCGTTTCTGTCTTGCTGGCGCTGGGTTGAGCCCAGGGTCTGATGTAACTCCGGTTATACTGCCAGACCTATTTGATATTTTCTTTGGGACCCTGGACGCACTAAGTGGCTGAAAGCTTCGCTAAGTCTCCGTGGCTGGCTTCGAACCTGTGCGCTCCTTGGTCTCAGCCTCCCCAGCACGGAATTTACAAGGGAGCGCCAGCCACCCCTCCCGGCTCCACTTGGGGTTTAAGCCTCCTCAGCTGTGTATGCCTGTGCTTGAGGCAGCAGCCAAGGTACCTCTCGCGAGAATGACAAATTCCTCGCGGCGCTTCACTTCCCAGCTTCCACATAGGTCAGAACAGAGGCCTTGTGTGGTGTGCTCAGTAGGCACGGCAAGGCAAAGAGTGCACTGGCATCCCTGCTTAACCTGGGGCAGCTCCGTGGAAAGGGAGGCCTCCCGTTCAAACCCTCCCCTGCCCCACCTGCTAACAGCAAGCCGGCTCTCCCGGCAGAGGCCCTGGGGATACAGTCTGAACTGCGACTGCCCATGCATGGACAGCAGTCTCACAGAAAAAATGGGTTCTTTAAAAGGAGGGAGCCTGTAGAGGGCTGGGCGGCTCCATGCCAGACATGCCAGCGAAACAGACCTCCCAAGCTGGGCAGGGTCTCCGAAATGAGCAAAAGAGGGGAGGGAGGCCCAGGGTAAGAGGACCAAAGTGGATTTCCCGCGTGGAAGCAGGCAAAGGACCAGAGCAGAGACCAACAGTGTGTCGCCCGGGAGTGCCGCGCGGGTCCCTGTCACGCATAAGCAACCCAGATGCGGCCCGGGCGTGTCCTCCTACCTTCGCCTCTGAGGACAGGCGTCTGTGGTTCTGAGTAAAAGGCCTAATATCCACTTTGGGCTTTATGTGGATTATTTTCTGTCATTTCACTTCATTTCCGTTTCTGTCTTGCTGGCGCTGGGTTGAGCCCAGAGTCTGATGTAACTCCGGTTATACTGCCAGACCTATTTGATATTTTCTTTGGGACCCTGGACGCACTAAGTGGCTGAATTCTTCGCTAAGTCTCCGTGACTGGCTTCGAACCTGTGCGCTCCTTGGTCTCAGCCTCCCCAGCACGGAATTTACAAGGGAGCGCCAGCCACCCCTCCCGGCTCCACTTGGGGTTTAAGCCTCCTCAGCTGTGTATGCCTGTGCTTGCGGGAGCGGCCAAGGTACCTCTCGCGAGAATGACAAATTCCTCGCGGCGCTTCACTTCCCAGCTTCCACATAGGTCAGAACAGAGGCCGTGTGTGGTGTGCTCAGTAGGCACGGCAAGGCAAAGAGTGCACTGGCATCCCTGCTTAACCTGGGGCAGCTCCGTGGAAAGGGAGGCCTCCCGTTCAAACCCTCCCCAGCCCCACCTGCTAACAGCAAGCCGGCTCTCCGGGCAGAGGCCCTGGGGATACAGTCTGAACTGCAACTGCCCATGCATGGACAGCAGTCTCACAGAAAAAATGGGTTCTTTAAAAGGAGGGAGCCTGTAGAGGGCTGGGCGGCTCCATGCCAGACATGCCAGCGAAACAGACCTCCCAAGCTGGGCAGGGTCTCTGAAATGAGCAAAAGAGGGGAGGGAGGCCAAGGGGAAGAGGACCAAAGTGGATTTCCCGCGTGGAAGCAGGCAAAGGACCAGAGCAGAGACCAACAGTGTGTCGCCCGGGAGTGCCGCGCGGGTCCCTGTCACGCATAAGCAACCCAGATGTGGCCCCGGGCGTGTCCTCCTACCTTCGCCTCTGAGGACAGGCGTCTGTGGTTCTGAGTAAAAGGCCTAATATCCACTTTGGGCTTTATGTGGATTATTTTCTGTCATTTCACTTCATTTCTGTTTCTGGCTTGCTGGCGCTGGGTTGAGCCCAGGGTCTGATGTAACTCCGGACTATACTGCCAGACCTATTTGATATTTTCTTTGGGACCCTGGACGCACTAAGTGGCTGAAAGCTTCGCTAAGTCTCCGTGGCTGGCTTCGAACCTGTGCGCTCCTTGGTCTCAGCCTCCCCAGCACGGAATTTACAAGGGAGCGCCAGCCACCCCTCCCGGCTCCACTTGGGGTTTAAGCCTCCTCAGCTGTGTATGCCTGTGCTTGCGGGAGCGGCCAAGGTACCTCTCGCGAGAATGACAAATTCCTCGCGGCGCTTCACTTCCCAGCTTCCACATAGGTCAGAACAGAGGCCGTGTGTGGTGTGCTCAGTAGGCACGGCAAGGCAAAGAGTGCACTGGCATCCCTGCTTAACCTGGGGCAGCTCCGTGGAAAGGGAGGCCTCCCGTTCAAACCCTCCCCTGCCCCACCTGCTAACAGCAAGCCGGCTCTCCGGGCAGAGGCCCTGGGGATACAGTCTGAACTGCGACTGCCCATGCATGGACAGCAGTCTCACAGAAAAAATGGGTTCTTTAAAAGGAGGGAGCCTGTAGAGGGCTGGGCGGCTCCATGCCAGACATGCCAGCGAAACAGACCTCCCAAGCTGGGCAGGGTCTCCGAAATGAGCAAAAGAGGGGAGGGAGGCCCAGGGGAAGAGGACCAAAGTGGATTTCCCGCGTTGAAGCAGGCATGAGTCCAGAGCAGAGTCCAGCAGTGTGTCGCCCTGGAGTGCCGCGCGGGTCCCTGTCACGCATAAGCAACCCAGATGCGGCCCCGGGCGTGTCCTCCTACCTTCGCCTCTGAGGACAGGCGTCTGTGGTTCTGAGCAAAAGGCCTAATATCCACTTTGGGCTTTATGTGGATTATTTTCTGTCATTTCACTTCATTTCCGTTTCTGTCTTGCTGGCGCTGGCTTGAGCCCAGGGTCTGATGTACCTCCGGACTATACTGCCAGACCTATTTGATATTTTCTTTGGGACCCTGGACGCACTAAGTGGCTGAAAGCTTCGCTAAATCTCCGTGGCTGGCTTCGAACCTGTGCGCTCCTTGGTCTCAGCCTCCCCAGCACGGAATTTACAAGGGAGCGCCAGCCACCCCTCCCGGCTCCACTTGGGGTTTAAGCCTCCTCAGCTGTGTATGCCTGTGCTTGCGGCAGCAGCCAAGGTACCTCTCGCGAGAATGACAAATTCCTCGCGGCGCTTCACTTCCCAGCTTCCACATAGGTCAGAACAGAGGCCTTGTGTGGTGTGCTCAGTAGGCACGGCAAGGCAAAGAGTGCACTGGCATCCCTGCTTAACCTGGGGCAGCTCCGTGGAAAGGGAGGCCTCCCGTTCAAACCCTCCCCTGCCCCACCTGCTAACAGCAAGCCGGCTCTCCCGGCAGAGGCCCTGGGGATACAGTCTGAACTGCGACTGCCCATGCATGGACAGCAGTCTCACAGAAAAAATGGGTTCTTTAAAAGGAGGGATCCTGTAGAGGGCTGGGCGGCTCCATGCCCGACATGCCAGCGAAACAGACCTCCCAAGCTGGGCAGGGTCTCCGAAATGAGCAAAAGAGGGGAGGGAGGCCCAGGGGAAGAGGACCAAAGTGGATTTCCCGCGTGGAAGCAGGCAAAGGACCAGAGCAGAGACCAACAGTGTGTCGCCCGGGAGTGCCGCGCGGGTCCCTGTCACGCATAAGCAACCCAGATGCGGCCCGGGCGTGTCCTCCTACCTTCGCCTCTGAGGACAGGCGTCTGTGGTTCTGAGTAAAAGGCCTAATATCCACTTTGGGCTTTATGTGGATTATTTTCTGTCATTTCACTTCATTTCTGTTTCTGGCTTGCTGGCGCTGGGTTGAGCCCAGGGTCTGATGTAACTCCGGACTATACTGCCAGACCTATTTGATATTTTCTTTGGGACCCTGGACGCACTAAGTGGCTGAAAGCTTCGCTAAGTCTCCGTGGCTGGCTTCGAACCTGTGCGCTCCTTGGTCTCAGCCTCCCCAGCACGGAATTTACAAGGGAGCGCCAGCCACCCCTCCCAGCTCCACTTGGGGTTTAAGCCTCCTCAGCTGTGTATGCCTGTGCTTGCGGGAGCGGCCAAGGTACCTCTCGCGAGAATGACAAATTCCTCGCGGCGCTTCACTTCCCAGCTTCCACATAGGTCAGAACAGAGGCCGTGTGTGGTGTGCTCAGTAGGCACGGCAAGGCAAAGAGTGCACTGGCATCCCTGCTTAACCTGGGGCAGTTCCGTGGAAAGGGAGGCCACCCGTTCAAACCCTCCCCTGCCCCACCTGCTAACAGCAAGCCGGCTCTCCCGGCAGAGGCCCTGGGGATACAGTCTGAACTGCGACTTCGCATGCATGGACAGCAGTCTCACAGAAAAAAATGGGTTCTTTAAAAGGAGGGAGCCTGTAGAGGGCTGGGCGGCTCCATGCCCGACGTGCCAGCGAAACAGACCTCCCAAGCTGGGCAGGGTCTCTGAAATGAGCAAAAGAGGGGAGGGAGGCCCAGGGGAAGAGGACCAAAGTGGATTTCCCGCGTTGAAGCAGGCATGAGTCCAGAGCAGAGACCAGCAGTGTGTCGCCCGGGAGTGCCTCGCAGGTCCCTGTCACGCATAAGCAACCCAGATGCGGCCCCGGGCGTGTCCTCCTACCTTCGCCTCTGAGGACAGGCGTCTGTGGTTCTGAGTAAAAGGCCTAATATCCACTTTGGGCTTTATGTGGATTATTTTCTGTCATTTCACTTCATTTCCGTTTCTGTCTTGCTGGCGCTGGGTTGAGCCCAGGGTCTGATGTAACTCCGGACTATACTGCCAGACCTATTTGATATTTTCTTTGGGACCCTGGACGCACTAAGTGGCTGAAAGCTTCGCTAAGTCTCCGTGGCTGGCTTCGAACCTGTGCGCTCCTTGGTCTCAGCCTCCCCAGCACGGAATTTACTAGGGAGCGCCAGCCACCCCTCCCGGCTCCACTTGGGGTTTAAGCCTCCTCAGCTGTGTATGCCTGTGCTTGCGGGAGCGGCCAAGGTACCTCTCGCGAGAATGACAAATTCCTCGCGGCGCTTCACTTCCCAGCTTCCACATAGCTCAGAACAGAGGCCGTGTGTGGTGTGCTCAGTAGGCACGGCAAGGCAAAGAGTGCACTGGCATCCCTGCTTAACCTGGGGCAGCTCCGTGGAAAGGGAGGCCTCCCGTTCAAACCCTCCCCTGCCCCACCTGCTAACAGCAAGCCGGCTCTCCGGGCAGAGGCCCTGGGGATACAGTCTGAACTGCGACTGCCTATGCATGGACAGCAGTCTCACAGAAAAAATGGGTTCTTTAAAAGGAGGGAGCCTGTAGAGGGCTGGGCGGCTCCATGCCAGACATGCCAGCGAAACAGACCTCCCAAGCTGGGCAGGGTCTCTGAAATGAGCAAAAGAAGGGAGGGAGGCCAAGGGGAAGAGGACCAAAGTGGATTTCCCGCGTGGAAGCAGGCAAAGGACCAGAGCAGAGACCAACAGTGTGTCGCCCGGGAGTGCCGCGCGGGTCCCTGTCACACATAAGCAACCCAGATGTGGCCCCGAGCGTGTCCTCCTACCTTCGCCTCCGAGTACAGGTGTCTGTGGTTCTGAGTAAAAGGCCTAATATCCACTTTGGGCTTTATGTGGATTATTTTCTGTCATTTCACTTCATTTCCGTTTCTGTCTTGCTGGCGCTGGGTTGAGCCCAGGGTCTGATGTAACTCCGGTTATACTGCCAGACCTATTTGATATTTTCTTTGGGACCCTGGACGCACTAAGTGGCTGAAAGCTTCGCTAAGTCTCCGTGGCTGGCTTCGAACCTGTGCGCTCCTTGGTCTCAGCCTCCCCAGCACGGAATTTACAAGGGAGCGCCAGCCACCCCTCCCAGCTCCACTTGGGGTTTAAGCCTCCTCAGCTGTGTATGCCTGTGCTTGAGGCAGCAGCCAAGGTACCTCTCGCGAGAATGACAAATTCCTCGCGGCGCTTCACTTCCCAGCTTCCACATAGGTCAGAACAGAGGCCTTGTGTGGTGTGCTCAGTAGGCACGGCAAGGCAAAGAGTGCACTGGCATCCCTGCTTAACCTGGGGCAGCTCCGTGGAAAGGGAGGCCTCCCGTTCAAACCCTCCCCTGCCCCACCTGCTAACAGCAAGCCGGCTCTCCCGGCAGAGGCCCTGGGGATACAGTCTGAACTGCGACTTCGCATGCATGGACAGCAGTCTCACAGAAAAAAATGGGTTCTTTAAAAGGAGGGAGCCTGTAGAGGGCTGGGCGGCTCCATGCCCGACATGCCAGCGAAACAGACCTCCCAAGCTGGGCAGGGTCTCTGAAATGAGCAAAAGAGGGGAGGGAGGCCCAGGGGAAGAGGACCAAAGTGGATTTCCCGCGTTGAAGCAGGCATGAGTCCAGAGCAGAGACCAGCAGTGTGTCGCCCGGGAGTGCCTCGCAGGTCCCTGTCACGCATAAGCAACCCAGATGCGGCCCCGGGCGTGTCCTCCTACCTTCGCCTCTGAGGACAGGCGTCTGTGGTTCTGAGTAAAAGGCCTAATATCCACTTTGGGCTTTATGTGGATTATTTTCTGTCATTTCACTTCATTTCCGTTTCTGTCTTGCTGGCGCTGGGTTGAGCCCAGGGTCTGATGTAACTCCGGACTATACTGCCAGACCTATTTGATATTTTCTTTGGGACCCTGGACGCACTAAGTGGCTGAAAGCTTCGCTAAGTCTCCATGGCTGGCTTCGAACCTGTGCGCTCCTTGGTCTCAGCCTCCCCAGCACGGAATTTACTAGGGAGCGCCAGCCACCCCTCCCGGCTCCACTTGGGGTTTAAGCCTCCTCAGCTGTGTATGCCTGTGCTTGCGGGAGCGGCCAAGGTACCTCTCGCGAGAATGACAAATTCCTCGCGGCGCTTCACTTCCCAGCTTCCACATAGCTCAGAACAGAGGCCGTGTGTGGTGTGCTCAGTAGGCACGGCAAGGCAAAGAGTGCACTGGCATCCCTGCTTAACCTGGGGCAGCTCCCTGGAAAGGGAGGCCTCCCGTTCAAACCCTCCCCTGCCCCACCTGCTAACAGCAAGCCGGCTCTCCGGGCAGAGGCCCTGGGGATACAGTCTGAACTGCGACTGCCTATGCATGGACAGCAGTCTCACAGAAAAAATGGGTTCTTTAAAAGGAGGGAGCCTGTAGAGGGCTGGGCGGCTCCATGCCAGACATGCCAGCGAAACAGACCTCCCAAGCTGGGCAGGGTCTCTGAAATGAGCAAAAGAAGGGAGGGAGGCCAAGGGGAAGAGGACCAAAGTGGATTTCCCGCGTGGAAGCAGGCAAAGGACCAGAGCAGAGACCAACAGTGTGTCGCCCGGGAGTGCCGCGCGGGTCCCTGTCACACATAAGCAACCCAGATGTGGCCCCGAGCGTGTCCTCCTACCTTCGCCTCCGAGTACAGGTGTCTGTGGTTCTGAGTAAAAGGCCTAATATCCACTTTGGGCTTTATGTGGATTATTTTCTGTCATTTCACTTCATTTCCGTTTCTGTCTTGCTGGCGCTGGGTTGAGCCCAGGGTCTGATGTAACTCCGGTTATACTGCCAGACCTATTTGATATTTTCTTTGGGACCCTGGACGCACTAAGTGGCTGAAAGCTTCGCTAAGTCTCCGTGGCTGGCTTCGAACCTGTGCGCTCCTTGGTCTCAGCCTCCCCAGCACGGAATTTACAAGGGAGCGCCAGCCACCCCTCCCGGCTCCACTTGGGGTTTAAGCCTCCTCAGCTGTGTATGCCTGTGCTTGAGGCAGCAGCCAAGGTACCTCTCGCGAGAATGACAAATTCCTCGCGGCGCTTCACTTCCCAGCTTCCACATAGGTCAGAACAGAGGCCTTGTGTGGTGTGCTCAGTAGGCACGGCAAGGCAAAGAGTGCACTGGCATCCCTGCTTAACCTGGGGCAGCTCCGTGGAAAGGGAGGCCTCCCGTTCAAACCCTCCCCTGCCCCACCTGCTAACAGCAAGCCGGCTCTCCCGGCAGAGGCCCTGGGGATACAGTCTGAACTGCGACTGCCCATGCATGGACAGCAGTCTCACAGAAAAAATGGGTTCTTTAAAAGGAGGGAGCCTGTAGAGGGCTGGGCGGCTCCATGCCAGACATGCCAGCGAAACAGACCTCCCAAGCTGGGCAGGGTCTCCGAAATGAGCAAAAGAGGGGAGGGAGGCCCAGGGTAAGAGGACCAAAGTGGATTTCCCGCGTGGAAGCAGGCAAAGGACCAGAGCAGAGACCAACAGTGTGTCGCCCGGGAGTGCCGCGCGGGTCCCTGTCACGCATAAGCAACCCAGATGCGGCCCGGGCGTGTCCTCCTACCTTCGCCTCTGAGGACAGGCGTCTGTGGTTCTGAGTAAAAGGCCTAATATCCACTTTGGGCTTTATGTGGATTATTTTCTGTCATTTCACTTCATTTCCGTTTCTGTCTTGCTGGCGCTGGGTTGAGCCCAGAGTCTGATGTAACTCCGGTTATACTGCCAGACCTATTTGATATTTTCTTTGGGACCCTGGACGCACTAAGTGGCTGAATTCTTCGCTAAGTCTCCGTGACTGGCTTCGAACCTGTGCGCTCCTTGGTCTCAGCCTCCCCAGCACGGAATTTACAAGGGAGCGCCAGCCACCCCTCCCGGCTCCACTTGGGGTTTAAGCCTCCTCAGCTGTGTATGCCTGTGCTTGCGGGAGCGGCCAAGGTACCTCTCGCGAGAATGACAAATTCCTCGCGGCGCTTCACTTCCCAGCTTCCACATAGGTCAGAACAGAGGCCGTGTGTGGTGTGCTCAGTAGGCACGGCAAGGCAAAGAGTGCACTGGCATCCCTGCTTAACCTGGGGCAGCTCCGTGGAAAGGGAGGCCTCCCGTTCAAACCCTCCCCTGCCCCACCTGCTAACAGCAAGCCGGCTCTCCGGGCAGAGGCCCTGGGGATACAGTCTGAACTGCAACTGCCCATGCATGGACAGCAGTCTCACAGAAAAAATGGGTTCTTTAAAAGGAGGGAGCCTGTAGAGGGCTGGGCGGCTCCATGCCAGACATGCCAGCGAAACAGACCTCCCAAGCTGGGCAGGGTCTCTGAAATGAGCAAAAGAGGGGAGGGAGGCCAAGGGGAAGAGGACCAAAGTGGATTTCCCGCGTGGAAGCAGGCAAAGGACCAGAGCAGAGACCAACAGTGTGTCGCCCGGGAGTGCCGCGCGGGTCCCTGTCACGCATAAGCAACCCAGATGCGGCCCCGGGCGTGTCCTCCTACCTTCGCCTCTGAGGACAGGCGTCTGTGGTTCTGAGTAAAAGGCCTAATATCCACTTTGGGCTTTATGTGGATTATTTTCTGTCATTTCACTTCATTTCTGTTTCTGGCTTGCTGGCGCTGGGTTGAGCCCAGGGTCTGATGTAACTCCGGACTATACTGCCAGACCTATTTGATATTTTCTTTGGGACCCTGGACGCACTAAGTGGCTGAAAGCTTCGCTAAGTCTCCGTGGCTGGCTTCGAACCTGTGCGCTCCTTGGTCTCAGCCTCCCCAGCACGGAATTTACAAGGGAGCGCCAGCCACCCCTCCCGGCTCCACTTGGGGTTTAAGCCTCCTCAGCTGTGTATGCCTGTGCTTGCGGGAGCGGCCAAGGTACCTCTCGCGAGAATGACAAATTCCTCGCGGCGCTTCACTTCCCAGCTTCCACATAGGTCAGAACAGAGGCCGTGTGTGGTGTGCTCAGTAGGCACGGCAAGGCAAAGAGTGCACTGGCATCCCTGCTTAACCTGGGGCAGCTCCGTGGAAAGGGAGGCCTCCCGTTCAAACCCTCCCCTGCCCCACCTGCTAACAGCAAGCCGGCTCTCCGGGCAGAGGCCCTGGGGATACAGTCTGAACTGCGACTGCCCATGCATGGACAGCAGTCTCACAGAAAAAATGGGTTCTTTAAAAGGAGGGAGCCTGTAGAGGGCTGGGCGGCTCCATGCCAGACATGCCAGCGAAACAGACCTCCCAAGCTGGGCAGGGTCTCCGAAATGAGCAAAAGAGGGGAGGGAGGCCCAGGGGAAGAGGACCAAAGTGGATTTCCCGCGTTGAAGCAGGCATGAGTCCAGAGCAGAGTCCAGCAGTGTGTCGCCCTGGAGTGCCGCGCGGGTCCCTGTCACGCATAAGCAACCCAGATGAGGCCCCGGGCGTGTCCTCCTACCTTCGCCTCTGAGGACAGGCGTCTGTGGTTCTGAGCAAAAGGCCTAATATCCACTTTGGGCTTTATGTGGATTATTTTCTGTCATTTCACTTCATTTCCGTTTCTGTCTTGCTGGCGCTGGCTTGAGCCCAGGGTCTGATGTACCTCCGGACTATACTGCCAGACCTATTTGATATTTTCTTTGGGACCCTGGACGCACTAAGTGGCTGAAAGCTTCGCTAAATCTCCGTGGCTGGCTTCGAACCTGTGCGCTCCTTGGTCTCAGCCTCCCCAGCACGGAATTTACAAGGGAGCGCCAGCCACCCCTCCCGGCTCCACTTGGGGTTTAAGCCTCCTCAGCTGTGTATGCCTGTGCTTGCGGCAGCAGCCAAGGTACCTCTCGCGAGAATGACAAATTCCTCGCGGCGCTTCACTTCCCAGCTTCCACATAGGTCAGAACAGAGGCCTTGTGTGGTGTGCTCAGTAGGCACGGCAAGGCAAAGAGTGCACTGGCATCCCTGCTTAACCTGGGGCAGCTCCGTGGAAAGGGAGGCCTCCCGTTCAAACCCTCCCCTGCCCCACCTGCTAACAGCAAGCCGGCTCTCCCGGCAGAGGCCCTGGGGATACAGTCTGAACTGCGACTGCCCATGCATGGACAGCAGTCTCACAGAAAAAATGGGTTCTTTAAAAGGAGGGAGCCTGTAGAGGGCTGGGCGGCTCCATGCCCGACATGCCAGCGAAACAGACCTCCCAAGCTGGGCAGGGTCTCCGAAATGAGCAAAAGAGGGGAGGGAGGCCCAGGGGAAGAGGACCAAAGTGGATTTCCCGCGTGGAAGCAGGCAAAGGACCAGAGCAGAGACCAACAGTGTGTCGCCCGGGAGTGCCGCGCGGGTCCCTGTCACGCATAAGCAACCCAGATGCGGCCCGGGCGTGTCCTCCTACCTTCGCCTCTGAGGACAGGCGTCTGTGGTTCTGAGTAAAAGGCCTAATATCCACTTTGGGCTTTATGTGGATTATTTTCTGTCATTTCACTTCATTTCTGTTTCTGGCTTGCTGGCGCTGGGTTGAGCCCAGGGTCTGATGTAACTCCGGACTATACTGCCAGACCTATTTGATATTTTCTTTGGGACCCTGGACGCACTAAGTGGCTGAAAGCTTCGCTAAGTCTCCGTGGCTGGCTTCGAACCTGTGCGCTCCTTGGTCTCAGCCTCCCCAGCACGGAATTTACAAGGGAGCGCCAGCCACCCCTCCCAGCTCCACTTGGGGTTTAAGCCTCCTCAGCTGTGTATGCCTGTGCTTGCGGGAGCGGCCAAGGTACCTCTCGCGAGAATGACAAATTCCTCGCGGCGCTTCACTTCCCAGCTTCCACATAGGTCAGAACAGAGGCCGTGTGTGGTGTGCTCAGTAGGCACGGCAAGGCAAAGAGTGCACTGGCATCCCTGCTTAACCTGGGGCAGTTCCGTGGAAAGGGAGGCCACCCGTTCAAACCCTCCCCTGCCCCACCTGCTAACAGCAAGCCGGCTCTCCCGGCAGAGGCCCTGGGGATACAGTCTGAACTGCGACTTCGCATGCATGGACAGCAGTCTCACAGAAAAAAATGGGTTCTTTAAAAGGAGGGAGCCTGTAGAGGGCTGGGCGGCTCCATGCCCGACGTGCCAGCGAAACAGACCTCCCAAGCTGGGCAGGGTCTCTGAAATGAGCAAAAGAGGGGAGGGAGGCCCAGGGGAAGAGGACCAAAGTGGATTTCCCGCGTTGAAGCAGGCATGAGTCCAGAGCAGAGACCAGCAGTGTGTCGCCCGGGAGTGCCTCGCAGGTCCCTGTCACGCATAAGCAACCCAGATGCGGCCCCGGGCGTGTCCTCCTACCTTCGCCTCTGAGGACAGGCGTCTGTGGTTCTGAGTAAAAGGCCTAATATCCACTTTGGGCTTTATGTGGATTATTTTCTGTCATTTCACTTCATTTCCGTTTCTGTCTTGCTGGCGCTGGGTTGAGCCCAGGGTCTGATGTAACTCCGGACTATACTGCCAGACCTATTTGATATTTTCTTTGGGACCCTGGACGCACTAAGTGGCTGAAAGCTTCGCTAAGTCTCCATGGCTGGCTTCGAACCTGTGCGCTCCTTGGTCTCAGCCTCCCCAGCACGGAATTTACTAGGGAGCGCCAGCCACCCCTCCCGGCTCCACTTGGGGTTTAAGCCTCCTCAGCTGTGTATGCCTGTGCTTGCGGGAGCGGCCAAGGTACCTCTCGCGAGAATGACAAATTCCTCGCGGCGCTTCACTTCCCAGCTTCCACATAGCTCAGAACAGAGGCCGTGTGTGGTGTGCTCAGTAGGCACGGCAAGGCAAAGGGTGCACTGGCATCCCTGCTTAACCTGGGGCAGCTCCCTGGAAAGGGAGGCCTCCCGTTCAAACCCTCCCCTGCCCCACCTGCTAACAGCAAGCCGGCTCTCCGGGCAGAGGCCCTGGGGATACAGTCTGAACTGCGACTGCCTATGCATGGACAGCAGTCTCACAGAAAAAATGGGTTCTTTAAAAGGAGGGAGCCTGTAGAGGGCTGGGCGGCTCCATGCCAGACATGCCAGCGAAACAGACCTCCCAAGCTGGGCAGGGTCTCTGAAATGAGCAAAAGAAGGGAGGGAGGCCAAGGGGAAGAGGACCAAAGTGGATTTCCCGCGTGGAAGCAGGCAAAGGACCAGAGCAGAGACCAACAGTGTGTCGCCCGGGAGTGCCGCGCGGGTCCCTGTCACACATAAGCAACCCAGATGTGGCCCCGAGCGTGTCCTCCTACCTTCGCCTCCGAGTACAGGTGTCTGTGGTTCTGAGTAAAAGGCCTAATATCCACTTTGGGCTTTATGTGGATTATTTTCTGTCATTTCACTTCATTTCCGTTTCTGTCTTGCTGGCGCTGGGTTGAGCCCAGGGTCTGATGTAACTCCGGTTATACTGCCAGACCTATTTGATATTTTCTTTGGGACCCTGGACGCACTAAGTGGCTGAAAGCTTCGCTAAGTCTCCGTGGCTGGCTTCGAACCTGTGCGCTCCTTGGTCTCAGCCTCCCCAGCACGGAATTTACAAGGGAGCGCCAGCCACCCCTCCCGGCTCCACTTGGGGTTTAAGCCTCCTCAGCTGTGTATGCCTGTGCTTGAGGCAGCAGCCAAGGTACCTCTCGCGAGAATGACAAATTCCTCGCGGCGCTTCACTTCCCAGCTTCCACATAGGTCAGAACAGAGGCCTTGTGTGGTGTGCTCAGTAGGCACGGCAAGGCAAAGAGTGCACTGGCATCCCTGCTTAACCTGGGGCAGCTCCGTGGAAAGGGAGGCCTCCCGTTCAAACCCTCCCCTGCCCCACCTGCTAACAGCAAGCCGGCTCTCCCGGCAGAGGCCCTGGGGATACAGTCTGAACTGCGACTTTGCATGCATGGACAGCAGTCTCACAGAAAAAAATGGGTTCTTTAAAAGGAGGGAGCCTGTAGAGGGCTGGGCGGCTCCATGCCCGACATGCCAGCGAAACAGACCTCCCATGCTGGGCAGGGTCTTCGAAATGAGCAAAAGAGGGGAGGGAGGCCCAGGGGAAGAGGACCAAAGTGGATTTCCCGCGTTGAAGCAGGCATGAGTCCAGAGCAGAGACCAGCAGTGTGTCGCCCGGGAGTGCCGCGCGGGTCCCTGTCACACATAAGCAACCCAGATGTGGCCCCGAGCGTGTCCTCCTACCTTCGCCTCCGAGGACAGGTGTCTGTGGTTCTGAGTAAAAGGCCTAATATCCACTTTGGGCTTTATGTGGATTATTTTCTGTCATTTCCCTTCATTTCCGTTTCTGTCTTGCTGGCGCGGGGTTGAGCCCAGGGTCTGATGTACCTCCGGACTATACTGCCAGACCTATTTGATATTTTCTTTGGGACCCTGGACGCACTAAGTGACTGAAAGCTTCGCTAAGTCTCCGTGGCTGGCTTCGAACCTGTGCGCTCCTTGGTCTCAGCCTCCCCAGCACGGAATTTACAAGGGAGCGCCAGCCACCCCTCCAGGCTCCACTTGGGGTTTAAGCCTCCTCAGCTGTGTATGCCTGTGCTTGCGGGAGCGGCCAAGGTACCTCTCGCGAGAATGACAAATTCCTCGCGGCGCTTCACTTCCCAGCTTCCACATAGGTCAGAACAGAGGCCGTGTGTGGTGTGCTCAGTAGGCACGGCAAGGCAAAGAGTGCACTGGCATCCCTGCTTAACCTGGGGCAGCTCCGTGGAAAGGGAGGCCACCCGTTCAAACCCTCCCCCGCCCCGCCTGCTGACAGCAAGCCGGGTCCCCTGGCAGAGGCCCTGTGGAGACAGTCTGAACTGCCAGTGCGCATGCGCGGACCGCAGTCTCCCAGAAAAAATGGATTCTTTAATAGTAGGGAGCCTGGAGGGGGCTGGGGGTTCCATGCCCGAAGTGCCAGCGAAACAGACCTCCCAAGCTGGGCAGGGTCTCCGAAATGAGCAAAAGAGGGGAGGGAGGCCCAGGGGAAGAGGACCAAAGTGGATTTCCCGCGTTGAAGCAGGCATGAGTCCAGAGCAGAGTCCAGCAGTGTGTCGCCCTGGAGTGCCGCGCGGGTCCCTGTCACGCATAAGCAACCCAGATGCGGCCCCGGGCGTGTCCTCCTACCTTCGCCTCTGAGGACAGGCGTCTGTGGTTCTGAGTAAAAGGCCTAATATCCACTTTGGGCTTTATGTGGATTATTTTCTGTCATTTCACTTCATTTCCGTTTCTGTCTTGCTGGCGCTGGGTTGAGCCCAGAGTCTGATGTAACTCCGGTTATACTGCCAGACCTATTTGATATTTTCTTTGGGACCCTGGACGCACTAAGTGGCTGAATTCTTCGCTAAGTCTCCGTGACTGGCTTCGAACCTGTGCGCTCCTTGGTCTCAGCCTCCCCAGCACGGAATTTACAAGGGAGCGCCAGCCACCCCTCCCGGCTCCACTTGGGGTTTAAGCCTCCTCAGCTGTGTATGCCTGTGCTTGCGGGAGCGGCCAAGGTACCTCTCGCGAGAATGACAAATTCCTCGCGGCGCTTCACTTCCCAGCTTCCACATAGGTCAGAACAGAGGCCGTGTGTGGTGTGCTCAGTAGGCACGGCAAGGCAAAGAGTACACTGGCATCCCTGCTTAACCTGGGGCAGCTCCGTGGAAAGGGAGGCCTCCCGTTCAAACCCTCCCCTGCCCCACCTGCTAACAGCAAGCCGGCTCTCCGGGCAGAGGCCCTGGGGATACAGTCTGAACTGCAACTGCCCATGCATGGACAGCAGTCTCACAGAAAAAATGGGTTCTTTAAAAGGAGGGAGCCTGTAGAGGGCTGGGCGGCTCCATGCCAGACATGCCAGCGAAACAGACCTCCCAAGCTGGGCAGGGTCTCTGAAATGAGCAAAAGAGGGGAGGGAGGCCAAGGGGAAGAGGACCAAAGTGGATTTCCCGCGTGGAAGCAGGCAAAGGACCAGAGCAGAGACCAACAGTGTGTCGCCCGGGAGTGCCGCGCGGGTCCCTGTCACGCATAAGCAACCCAGATGCGGCCCCGGGCGTGTCCTCCTACCTTCGCCTCTGAGGACAGGCGTCTGTGGTTCTGAGTAAAAGGCCTAATATCCACTTTGGGCTTTATGTGGATTATTTTCTGTCATTTCACTTCATTTCTGTTTCTGGCTTGCTGGCGCTGGGTTGAGCCCAGGGTCTGATGTAACTCCGGACTATACTGCCAGACCTATTTGATATTTTCTTTGGGACCCTGGACGCACTAAGTGGCTGAAAGCTTCGCTAAGTCTCCGTGGCTGGCTTCGAACCTGTGCGCTCCTTGGTCTCAGCCTCCCCAGCACGGAATTTACAAGGGAGCGCCAGCCACCCCTCCCGGCTCCACTTGGGGTTTAAGCCTCCTCAGCTGTGTATGCCTGTGCTTGCGGGAGCGGCCAAGGTACCTCTCGCGAGAATGACAAATTCCTCGCGGCGCTTCACTTCCCAGCTTCCACATAGGTCAGAACAGAGGCCGTGTGTGGTGTGCTCAGTAGGCACGGCAAGGCAAAGAGTGCACTGGCATCCCTGCTTAACCTGGGGCAGCTCCGTGGAAAGGGAGGCCTCCCGTTCAAACCCTCCCCTGCCCCACCTGCTAACAGCAAGCCGGCTCTCCGGGCAGAGGCCCTGGGGATACAGTCTGAACTGCGACTGCCCATGCATGGACAGCAGTCTCACAGAAAAAATGGGTTCTTTAAAAGGAGGGAGCCTGTAGAGGGCTGGGCGGCTCCATGCCAGACATGCCAGCGAAACAGACCTCCCAAGCTGGGCAGGGTCTCCGAAATGAGCAAAAGAGGGGAGGGAGGCCCAGGGGAAGAGGACCAAAGTGGATTTCCCGCGTTGAAGCAGGCATGAGTCCAGAGCAGAGTCCAGCAGTGTGTCGCCCTGGAGTGCCGCGCGGGTCCCTGTCACGCATAAGCAACCCAGATGCGGCCCCGGGCGTGTCCTCCTACCTTCGCCTCTGAGGACAGGCGTCTGTGGTTCTGAGCAAAAGGCCTAATATCCACTTTGGGCTTTATGTGGATTATTTTCTGTCATTTCACTTCATTTCCGTTTCTGTCTTGCTGGCGCTGGCTTGAGCCCAGGGTCTGATGTACCTCCGGACTATACTGCCAGACCTATTTGATATTTTCTTTGGGACCCTGGACGCACTAAGTGGCTGAAAGCTTCGCTAAATCTCCGTGGCTGGCTTCGAACCTGTGCGCTCCTTGGTCTCAGCCTCCCCAGCACGGAATTTACAAGGGAGCGCCAGCCACCCCTCCCGGCTCCACTTGGGGTTTAAGCCTCCTCAGCTGTGTATGCCTGTGCTTGCGGCAGCAGCCAAGGTACCTCTCGCGAGAATGACAAATTCCTCGCGGCGCTTCACTTCCCAGCTTCCACATAGGTCAGAACAGAGGCCTTGTGTGGTGTGCTCAGTAGGCACGGCAAGGCAAAGAGTGCACTGGCATCCCTGCTTAACCTGGGGCAGCTCCGTGGAAAGGGAGGCCTCCCGTTCAAACCCTCCCCTGCCCCACCTGCTAACAGCAAGCCGGCTCTCCCGGCAGAGGCCCTGGGGATACAGTCTGAACTGCGACTGCCCATGCATGGACAGCAGTCTCACAGAAAAAATGGGTTCTTTAAAAGGAGGGAGCCTGTAGAGGGCTGGGCGGCTCCATGCCCGACATGCCAGCGAAACAGACCTCCCATGCTGGGCAGGGTCTTCGAAATGAGCAAAAGAGGGGAGGGAGGCCCAGGGGAAGAGGACCAAAGTGGATTTCCCGCGTTGAAGCAGGCATGAGTCCAGAGCAGAGACCAGCAGTGTGTCGCCCGGGAGTGCCGCGCGGGTCCCTGTCACACATAAGCAACCCAGATGTGGCCCCGAGCGTGTCCTCCTACCTTCGCCTCCGAGGACAGGTGTCTGTGGTTCTGAGTAAAAGGCCTAATATCCACTTTGGGCTTTATGTGGATTATTTTCTGTCATTTCCCTTCATTTCCGTTTCTGTCTTGCTGGCGCGGGGTTGAGCCCAGGGTCTGATGTACCTCCGGACTATACTGCCAGACCTATTTGATATTTTCTTTGGGACCCTGGACGCACTAAGTGGCTGAAAGCTTCGCTAAGTCTCCGTGGCTGGCTTCGAACCTGTGCGCTCCTTGGTCTCAGCCTCCCCAGCACGGAATTTACAAGGGAGCGCCAGCCACCCCTCCAGGCTCCACTTGGGGTTTAAGCCTCCTCAGCTGTGTATGCCTGTGCTTGCGGGAGCGGCCAAGGTACCTCTCGCGAGAATGACAAATTCCTCGCGGCGCTTCACTTCCCAGCTTCCACATAGGTCAGAACAGAGGCCGTGTGTGGTGTGCTCAGTAGGCACGGCAAGGCAAAGAGTGCACTGGCATCCCTGCTTAACCTGGGGCAGCTCCGTGGAAAGGGAGGCCACCCGTTCAAACCCTCCCCCGCCCCGCCTTCTGACAGCAAGCCGGGTCCCCTGGCAGAGGCCCTGTGGAGACAGTCTGAACTGCCAGTGCGCATGCGCGGACCGCAGTCTCCCAGAAAAAATGGATTCTTTAATAGTAGGGAGCCTGGAGGGGGCTGGGGGTTCCATGCCCGAAGTGCCAGCGAAACAGACCTCCCAAGCTGGGCAGGGTCTCCGAAATGAGCAAAAGAGGGGAGGGAGGCCCAGGGGAAGAGGACCAAAGTGGATTTCCCGCGTTGAAGCAGGCATGAGTCCAGAGCAGAGTCCAGCAGTGTGTCGCCCTGGAGTGCCGCGCGGGTCCCTGTCACGCATAAGCAACCCAGATGCGGCCCCGGGCGTGTCCTCCTACCTTCGCCTCTGAGGACAGGCGTCTGTGGTTCTGAGCAAAAGGCCTAATATCCACTTTGGGCTTTATGTGGATTATTTTCTGTCATTTCACTTCATTTCCGTTTCTGTCTTGCTGGCGCTGGCTTGAGCCCAGGGTCTGATGTACCTCCGGACTATACTGCCAGACCTATTTGATATTTTCTTTGGGACCCTGGACGCACTAAGTGGCTGAAAGCTTCGCTAAATCTCCGTGGCTGGCTTCGAACCTGTGCGCTCCTTGGTCTCAGCCTCCCCAGCACGGAATTTACAAGGGAGCGCCAGCCACCCCTCCCGGCTCCACTTGGGGTTTAAGCCTCCTCAGCTGTGTATGCCTGTGCTTGCGGCAGCAGCCAAGGTACCTCTCGCGAGAATGACAAATTCCTCGCGGCGCTTCACTTCCCAGCTTCCACATAGGTCAGAACAGAGGCCTTGTGTGGTGTGCTCAGTAGGCACGGCAAGGCAAAGAGTGCACTGGCATCCCTGCTTAACCTGGGGCAGCTCCGTGGAAAGGGAGGCCTCCCGTTCAAACCCTCCCCTGCCCCACCTGCTAACAGCAAGCCGGCTCTCCCGGCAGAGGCCCTGGGGATACAGTCTGAACTGCGACTGCCCATGCATGGACAGCAGTCTCACAGAAAAAATGGGTTCTTTAAAAGGAGGGAGCCTGTAGAGGGCTGGGCGGCTCCATGCCAGACATGCCAGCGAAACAGACCTCCCAAGCTGGGCAGGGTCTCCGAAATGAGCAAAAGAGGGGAGGGAGGCCCAGGGTAAGAGGACCAAAGTGGATTTCCCGCGTGGAAGCAGGCAAAGGACCAGAGCAGAGACCAACAGTGTGTCGCCCGGGAGTGCCGCGCGGGTCCCTGTCACGCATAAGCAACCCAGATGCGGCCCGGGCGTGTCCTCCTACCTTCGCCTCTGAGGACAGGCGTCTGTGGTTCTGAGTAAAAGGCCTAATATCCACTTTGGGCTTTATGTGGATTATTTTCTGTCATTTCACTTCATTTCCGTTTCTGTCTTGCTGGCGCTGGGTTGAGCCCAGAGTCTGATGTAACTCCGGTTATACTGCCAGACCTATTTGATATTTTCTTTGGGACCCTGGACGCACTAAGTGGCTGAATTCTTCGCTAAGTCTCCGTGACTGGCTTCGAACCTGTGCGCTCCTTGGTCTCAGCCTCCCCAGCACGGAATTTACAAGGGAGCGCCAGCCACCCCTCCCGGCTCCACTTGGGGTTTAAGCCTCCTCAGCTGTGTATGCCTGTGCTTGCGGGAGCGGCCAAGGTACCTCTCGCGAGAATGACAAATTCCTCGCGGCGCTTCACTTCCCAGCTTCCACATAGGTCAGAACAGAGGCCGTGTGTGGTGTGCTCAGTAGGCACGGCAAGGCAAAGAGTACACTGGCATCCCTGCTTAACCTGGGGCAGCTCCGTGGAAAGGGAGGCCTCCCGTTCAAACCCTCCCCTGCCCCACCTGCTAACAGCAAGCCGGCTCTCCGGGCAGAGGCCCTGGGGATACAGTCTGAACTGCAACTGCCCATGCATGGACAGCAGTCTCACAGAAAAAATGGGTTCTTTAAAAGGAGGGAGCCTGTAGAGGGCTGGGCGGCTCCATGCCAGACATGCCAGCGAAACAGACCTCCCAAGCTGGGCAGGGTCTCTGAAATGAGCAAAAGAGGGGAGGGAGGCCAAGGGGAAGAGGACCAAAGTGGATTTCCCGCGTGGAAGCAGGCAAAGGACCAGAGCAGAGACCAACAGTGTGTCGCCCGGGAGTGCCGCGCGGGTCCCTGTCACGCATAAGCAACCCAGATGCGGCCCCGGGCGTGTCCTCCTACCTTCGCCTCTGAGGACAGGCGTCTGTGGTTCTGAGTAAAAGGCCTAATATCCACTTTGGGCTTTATGTGGATTATTTTCTGTCATTTCACTTCATTTCTGTTTCTGGCTTGCTGGCGCTGGGTTGAGCCCAGGGTCTGATGTAACTCCGGACTATACTGCCAGACCTATTTGATATTTTCTTTGGGACCCTGGACGCACTAAGTGGCTGAAAGCTTCGCTAAGTCTCCGTGGCTGGCTTCGAACCTGTGCGCTCCTTGGTCTCAGCCTCCCCAGCACGGAATTTACAAGGGAGCGCCAGCCACCCCTCCCGGCTCCACTTGGGGTTTAAGCCTCCTCAGCTGTGTATGCCTGTGCTTGCGGGAGCGGCCAAGGTACCTCTCGCGAGAATGACAAATTCCTCGCGGCGCTTCACTTCCCAGCTTCCACATAGGTCAGAACAGAGGCCGTGTGTGGTGTGCTCAGTAGGCACGGCAAGGCAAAGAGTGCACTGGCATCCCTGCTTAACCTGGGGCAGCTCCGTGGAAAGGGAGGCCTCCCGTTCAAACCCTCCCCTGCCCCACCTGCTAACAGCAAGCCGGCTCTCCGGGCAGAGGCCCTGGGGATACAGTCTGAACTGCGACTGCCCATGCATGGACAGCAGTCTCACAGAAAAAATGGGTTCTTTAAAAGGAGGGAGCCTGTAGAGGGCTGGGCGGCTCCATGCCAGACATGCCAGCGAAACAGACCTCCCAAGCTGGGCAGGGTCTCCGAAATGAGCAAAAGAGGGGAGGGAGGCCCAGGGGAAGAGGACCAAAGTGGATTTCCCGCGTTGAAGCAGGCATGAGTCCAGAGCAGAGTCCAGCAGTGTGTCGCCCTGGAGTGCCGCGCGGGTCCCTGTCACGCATAAGCAACCCAGATGCGGCCCCGGGCGTGTCCTCCTACCTTCGCCTCTGAGGACAGGCGTCTGTGGTTCTGAGCAAAAGGCCTAATATCCACTTTGGGCTTTATGTGGATTATTTTCTGTCATTTCACTTCATTTCCGTTTCTGTCTTGCTGGCGCTGGCTTGAGCCCAGGGTCTGATGTACCTCCGGACTATACTGCCAGACCTATTTGATATTTTCTTTGGGACCCTGGACGCACTAAGTGGCTGAAAGCTTCGCTAAATCTCCGTGGCTGGCTTCGAACCTGTGCGCTCCTTGGTCTCAGCCTCCCCAGCACGGAATTTACAAGGGAGCGCCAGCCACCCCTCCCGGCTCCACTTGGGGTTTAAGCCTCCTCAGCTGTGTATGCCTGTGCTTGCGGCAGCAGCCAAGGTACCTCTCGCGAGAATGACAAATTCCTCGCGGCGCTTCACTTCCCAGCTTCCACATAGGTCAGAACAGAGGCCTTGTGTGGTGTGCTCAGTAGGCACGGCAAGGCAAAGAGTGCACTGGCATCCCTGCTTAACCTGGGGCAGCTCCGTGGAAAGGGAGGCCTCCCGTTCAAACCCTCCCCTGCCCCACCTGCTAACAGCAAGCCGGCTCTCCCGGCAGAGGCCCTGGGGATACAGTCTGAACTGCGACTGCCCATGCATGGACAGCAGTCTCACAGAAAAAATGGGTTCTTTAAAAGGAGGGAGCCTGTAGAGGGCTGGGCGGCTCCATGCCCGACATGCCAGCGAAACAGACCTCCCAAGCTGGGCAGGGTCTCCGAAATGAGCAAAAGAGGGGAGGGAGGCCCAGGGGAAGAGGACCAAAGTGGATTTCCCGCGTGGAAGCAGGCAAAGGACCAGAGCAGAGACCAACAGTGTGTCGCCCGGGAGTGCCGCGCGGGTCCCTGTCACGCATAAGCAACCCAGATGCGGCCCGGGCGTGTCCTCCTACCTTCGCCTCTGAGGACAGGCGTCTGTGGTTCTGAGTAAAAGGCCTAATATCCACTTTGGGCTTTATGTGGATTATTTTCTGTCATTTCACTTCATTTCTGTTTCTGGCTTGCTGGCGCTGGGTTGAGCCCAGGGTCTGATGTAACTCCGGACTATACTGCCAGACCTATTTGATATTTTCTTTGGGACCCTGGACGCACTAAGTGGCTGAAAGCTTCGCTAAGTCTCCGTGGCTGGCTTCGAACCTGTGCGCTCCTTGGTCTCAGCCTCCCCAGCACGGAATTTACAAGGGAGCGCCAGCCACCCCTCCCGGCTCCACTTGGGGTTTAAGCCTCCTCAGCTGTGTATGCCTGTGCTTGCGGGAGCGGCCAAGGTACCTCTCGCGAGAATGACAAATTCCTCGCGGCGCTTCACTTCCCAGCTTCCACATAGGTCAGAACAGAGGCCGTGTGTGGTGTGCTCAGTAGGCACGGCAAGGCAAAGAGTGCACTGGCATCCCTGCTTAACCTGGGGCAGTTCCGTGGAAAGGGAGGCCACCCGTTCAAACCCTCCCCTGCCCCACCTGCTAACAGCAAGCCGGCTCTCCCGGCAGAGGCCCTGGGGATACAGTCTGAACTGCGACTTCGCATGCATGGACAGCAGTCTCACAGAAAAAAATGGGTTCTTTAAAAGGAGGGAGCCTGTAGAGGGCTGGGCGGCTCCATGCCCGACGTGCCAGCGAAACAGACCTCCCAAGCTGGGCAGGGTCTCTGAAATGAGCAAAAGAGGGGAGGGAGGCCCAGGGGAAGAGGACCAAAGTGGATTTCCCGCGTTGAAGCAGGCATGAGTCCAGAGCAGAGACCAGCAGTGTGTCGCCCGGGAGTGCCTCGCAGGTCCCTGTCACGCATAAGCAACCCAGATGCGGCCCCGGGCGTGTCCTCCTACCTTCGCCTCTGAGGACAGGCGTCTGTGGTTCTGAGTAAAAGGCCTAATATCCACTTTGGGCTTTATGTGGATTATTTTCTGTCATTTCACTTCATTTCCGTTTCTGTCTTGCTGGCGCTGGGTTGAGCCCAGGGTCTGATGTAACTCCGGACTATACTGCCAGACCTATTTGATATTTTCTTTGGGACCCTGGACGCACTAAGTGGCTGAAAGCTTCGCTAAGTCTCCATGGCTGGCTTCGAACCTGTGCGCTCCTTGGTCTCAGCCTCCCCAGCACGGAATTTACTAGGGAGCGCCAGCCACCCCTCCCGGCTCCACTTGGGGTTTAAGCCTCCTCAGCTGTGTATGCCTGTGCTTGCGGGAGCGGCCAAGGTACCTCTCGCGAGAATGACAAATTCCTCGCGGCGCTTCACTTCCCAGCTTCCACATAGCTCAGAACAGAGGCCGTGTGTGGTGTGCTCAGTAGGCACGGCAAGGCAAAGAGTGCACTGGCATCCCTGCTTAACCTGGGGCAGCTCCCTGGAAAGGGAGGCCTCCCGTTCAAACCCTCCCCTGCCCCACCTGCTAACAGCAAGCCGGCTCTCCGGGCAGAGGCCCTGGGGATACAGTCTGAACTGCGACTGCCTATGCATGGACAGCAGTCTCACAGAAAAAATGGGTTCTTTAAAAGGAGGGAGCCTGTAGAGGGCTGGGCGGCTCCATGCCAGACATGCCAGCGAAACAGACCTCCCAAGCTGGGCAGGGTCTCTGAAATGAGCAAAAGAAGGGAGGGAGGCCAAGGGGAAGAGGACCAAAGTGGATTTCCCGCGTGGAAGCAGGCATGAGTCCAGAGCAGAGACCAGCAGTGTGTCGCCCGGGAGTGCCTCGCAGGTCCCTGTCACGCATAAGCAACCCAGATGCGGCCCCGGGCGTGTCCTCCTACCTTCGCCTCTGAGGACAGGCGTCTGTGGTTCTGAGTAAAAGGCCTAATATCCACTTTGGGCTTTATGTGGATTATTTTCTGTCATTTCACTTCATTTCCGTTTCTGTCTTGCTGGCGCTGGGTTGAGCCCAGGGTCTGATGTAACTCCGGTTATACTGCCAGACCTATTTGATATTTTCTTTGGGACCCTGGACGCACTAAGTGGCTGAAAGCTTCGCTAAGTCTCCGTGGCTGGCTTCGAACCTGTGCGCTCCTTGGTCTCAGCCTCCCCAGCACGGAATTTACAAGGGAGCGCCAGCCACCCCTCCCGGCTCCACTTGGGGTTTAAGCCTCCTCAGCTGTGTATGCCTGTGCTTGCGGGAGCGGCCAAGGTACCTCTCGCGAGAATGACAAATTCCTCGCGGCGCTTCACTTCCCAGCTTCCACATAGGTCAGAACAGAGGCCTTGTGTGGTGTGCTCAGTAGGTACGGCAAGGCAAAGAGTGCACTGGCATCCCTGCTTAACCTGGGGCAGCTCCGTTGGAAAGGGAGGCCACCCGTTCAAACCCTCCCCTGCCCCAGCTGCTAACAGCAAGCCGGCTCTCCGGGCAGAGGCCCTGGGGATACAGTCTGAACTGCGACTTTGCATGCATGGACAGCAGTCTCACAGAAAAAAATGGGTTCTTTAAAAGGAGGGAGCCTGTAGAGGGCTGGGCGGCTCCATGCCCGACATGCCAGCGAAACAGACCTCCCATGCTGGGCAGGGTCTTCGAAATGAGCAAAAGAGGGGAGGGAGGCCCAGGGGAATAGGACCAAAGTGGATTTCCCGCGTTGAAGCAGGCATGAGTCCAGAGCAGAGACCAGCAGTGTGTCGCCCGGGAGTGCCCCGCGGGTCCCTGTCACACATAAGCAACCCAGATGTGGCCCCGAGCGTGTCCTCCTACCTTCGCCTCCGAGGACAGGTGTCTGTGGTTCTGAGTAAAAGGCCTAATATCCACTTTGGGCTTTATGTGGATTATTTTCTGTCATTTCCCTTCATTTCCGTTTCTGTCTTGCTGGCGCGGGGTTGAGCCCAGGGTCTGATGTACCTCCGGACTATACTGCCAGACCTATTTGATATTTTCTTTGGGACCCTGGACGCACTAAGTGACTGAAAGCTTCGCTAAGTCTCCGTGGCTGGCTTCGAACCTGTGCGCTCCTTGGTCTCAGCCTCCCCAGCACGGAATTTACAAGGGAGCGCCAGCCACCCCTCCCGGCTCCACTTGGGGTTTAAGCCTCCTCAGCTGTGTATGCCTGTGCTTGCGGGAGCGGCCAAGGTACCTCTCGCGAGAATGACAAATTCCTCGCGGCGCTTCACTTCCCAGCTTCCACATAGGTCAGAACAGAGGCCGTGTGTGGTGTGCTCAGTAGGCACGGCAAGGCAAAGAGTGCACTGGCATCCCTGCTTAACCTGGGGCAGCTCCGTGGAAAGGGAGGCCACCCGTTCAAACCCTCCCCCGCCCCGCCTGCTGACAGCAAGCCGGGTCCCCTGGCAGAGGCCCTGTGGAGACAGTCTGAACTGCCAGTGCGCATGCGCGGACCGCAGTCTCCCAGAAAAAATGGATTCTTTAATAGTAGGGAGCCTGGAGGGGGCTGGGGGTTCCATGCCCGAAGTGCCAGCGAAACAGACCTCCCAAGCTGGGCAGGGTCTCCGAAATGAGCAAAAGAGGGGAGGGAGGCCCAGGGGAAGAGGACCAAAGTGGATTTCCCGCGTTGAAGCAGGCATGAGTCCAGAGCAGAGTCCAGCAGTGTGTCGCCCTGGAGTGCCGCGCGGGTCCCTGTCACGCATAAGCAACCCAGATGCGGCCCCGGGCGTGTCCTCCTACCTTCGCCTCTGAGGACAGGCGTCTGTGGTTCTGAGTAAAAGGCCTAATATCCACTTTGGGCTTTATGTGGATTATTTTCTGTCATTTCACTTCATTTCCGTTTCTGTCTTGCTGGCGCTGGGTTGAGCCCAGAGTCTGATGTAACTCCGGTTATACTGCCAGACCTATTTGATATTTTCTTTGGGACCCTGGACGCACTAAGTGGCTGAATTCTTCGCTAAGTCTCCGTGACTGGCTTCGAACCTGTGCGCTCCTTGGTCTCAGCCTCCCCAGCACGGAATTTACAAGGGAGCGCCAGCCACCCCTCCCGGCTCCACTTGGGGTTTAAGCCTCCTCAGCTGTGTATGCCTGTGCTTGCGGGAGCGGCCAAGGTACCTCTCGCGAGAATGACAAATTCCTCGCGGCGCTTCACTTCCCAGCTTCCACATAGGTCAGAACAGAGGCCGTGTGTGGTGTGCTCAGTAGGCACGGCAAGGCAAAGAGTACACTGGCATCCCTGCTTAACCTGGGGCAGCTCCGTGGAAAGGGAGGCCTCCCGTTCAAACCCTCCCCTGCCCCAGCTGCTAACAGCAAGCCGGCTCTCCGGGCAGAGGCCCTGGGGATACAGTCTGAACTGCAACTGCCCATGCATGGACAGCAGTCTCACAGAAAAAATGGGTTTTTTAAAAGGAGGGAGCCTGTAGAGGGCTGGGCGGCTCCATGCCAGACATGCCAGCGAAACAGACCTCCCAAGCTGGGCAGGGTCTCTGAAATGAGCAAAAGAGGGGAGGGAGGCCAAGGGGAAGAGGACCAAAGTGGATTTCCCGCGTGGAAGCAGGCAAAGGACCAGAGCAGAGACCAACAGTGTGTCGCCCGGGAGTGCCGCGCGGGTCCCTGTCACGCATAAGCAACCCAGATGCGGCCCCGGGCGTGTCCTCCTACCTTCGCCTCTGAGGACAGGCGTCTGTGGTTCTGAGTAAAAGGCCTAATATCCACTTTGGGCTTTATGTGGATTATTTTCTGTCATTTCACTTCATTTCTGTTTCTGGCTTGCTGGCGCTGGGTTGAGCCCAGGGTCTGATGTAACTCCGGACTATACTGCCAGACCTATTTGATATTTTCTTTGGGACCCTGGACGCACTAAGTGGCTGAAAGCTTCGCTAAGTCTCCGTGGCTGGCTTCGAACCTGTGCGCTCCTTGGTCTCAGCCTCCCCAGCACGGAATTTACAAGGGAGCGCCAGCCACCCCTCCCGGCTCCACTTGGGGTTTAAGCCTCCTCAGCTGTGTATGCCTGTGCTTGCGAGAGCGGCCAAGGTACCTCTCGCGAGAATGACAAATTCCTCGCGGCGCTTCACTTCCCAGCTTCCACATAGGTCAGAACAGAGGCCGTGTGTGGTGTGCTCAGTAGGCACGGCAAGGCAAAGAGTGCACTGGCATCCCTGCTTAACCTGGGGCAGCTCCGTGGAAAGGGAGGCCTCCCGTTCAAACCCTCCCCTGCCCCACCTGCTAACAGCAAGCCGGCTCTCCGGGCAGAGGCCCTGGGGATACAGTCTGAACTGCGACTGCCCATGCATGGACAGCAGTCTCACAGAAAAAATGGGTTCTTTAAAAGGAGGGAGCCTGTAGAGGGCTGGGCGGCTCCATGCCAGACATGCCAGCGAAACAGACCTCCCAAGCTGGGCAGGGTCTCCGAAATGAGCAAAAGAGGGGAGGGAGGCCCAGGGGAAGAGGACCAAAGTGGATTTCCCGCGTTGAAGCAGGCATGAGTCCAGAGCAGAGTCCAGCAGTGTGTCGCCCTGGAGTGCCGCGCGGGTCCCTGTCACGCATAAGCAACCCAGATGCGGCCCCGGGCGTGTCCTCCTACCTTCGCCTCTGAGGACAGGCGTCTGTGGTTCTGAGCAAAAGGCCTAATATCCACTTTGGGCTTTATGTGGATTATTTTCTGTCATTTCACTTCATTTCCGTTTCTGTCTTGCTGGCGCTGGCTTGAGCCCAGGGTCTGATGTACCTCCGGACTATACTGCCAGACCTATTTGATATTTTCTTTGGGACCCTGGACGCACTAAGTGGCTGAAAGCTTCGCTAAATCTCCGTGGCTGGCTTCGAACCTGTGCGCTCCTTGGTCTCAGCCTCCCCAGCACGGAATTTACAAGGGAGCGCCAGCCACCCCTCCCGGCTCCACTTGGGGTTTAAGCCTCCTCAGCTGTGTATGCCTGTGCTTGCGGCAGCAGCCAAGGTACCTCTCGCGAGAATGACAAATTCCTCGCGGCGCTTCACTTCCCAGCTTCCACATAGGTCAGAACAGAGGCCTTGTGTGGTGTGCTCAGTAGGCACGGCAAGGCAAAGAGTGCACTGGCATCCCTGCTTAACCTGGGGCAGCTCCGTGGAAAGGGAGGCCTCCCGTTCAAACCCTCCCCTGCCCCACCTGCTAACAGCAAGCCGGCTCTCCCGGCAGAGGCCCTGGGGATACAGTCTGAACTGCGACTGCCCATGCATGGACAGCAGTCTCACAGAAAAAATGGGTTCTTTAAAAGGAGGGAGCCTGTAGAGGGCTGGGCGGCTCCATGCCCGACATGCCAGCGAAACAGACCTCCCATGCTGGGCAGGGTCTTCGAAATGAGCAAAAGAGGGGAGGGAGGCCCAGGGGAAGAGGACCAAAGTGGATTTCCCGCGTTGAAGCAGGCATGAGTCCAGAGCAGAGACCAGCAGTGTGTCGCCCGGGAGTGCCGCGCGGGTCCCTGTCACACATAAGCAACCCAGATGTGGCCCCGAGCGTGTCCTCCTACCTTCGCCTCCGAGGACAGGTGTCTGTGGTTCTGAGTAAAAGGCCTAATATCCACTTTGGGCTTTATGTGGATTATTTTCTGTCATTTCCCTTCATTTCCGTTTCTGTCTTGCTGGCGCGGGGTTGAGCCCAGGGTCTGATGTACCTCCGGACTATACTGCCAGACCTATTTGATATTTTCTTTGGGACCCTGGACGCACTAAGTGACTGAAAGCTTCGCTAAGTCTCCGTGGCTGGCTTCGAACCTGTGCGCTCCTTGGTCTCAGCCTCCCCAGCACGGAATTTACAAGGGAGCGCCAGCCACCCCTCCCGGCTCCACTTGGGGTTTAAGCCTCCTCAGCTGTGTATGCCTGTGCTTGCGGGAGCGGCCAAGGTACCTCTCGCGAGAATGACAAATTCCTCGCGGCGCTTCACTTCCCAGCTTCCACATAGGTCAGAACAGAGGCCGTGTGTGGTGTGCTCAGTAGGCACGGCAAGGCAAAGAGTGCACTGGCATCCCTGCTTAACCTGGGGCAGCTCCGTGGAAAGGGAGGCCACCAGTTCAAACCCTCCCCTGCCCCGCCTGCTGACAGCAAGCCGGGTCCCCTGGCAGAGGCCCTGTGGAGACAGTCTGAACTGCCAGTGCGCATGCGCGGACCGCAGTCTCCCAGAAAAAATGGATTCTTTAATAGTAGGGAGCCTGGAGGGGGCTGGGGGTTCCACGCCCGACGTGCCAGCGAAACAGACCTCCCAAGCTGGGCAGGGTCTCCGAAATGAGCAAAAGAGGGGAGGGAGGCCCAGGGGAAGAGGACCAAAGTGGATTTCCCGCGTGGAAGCAGGCAAAGGACCAGAGCAGAGACCAACAGTGTGTCGCACGGGAGTGCCGCGCGGGTCCCTGTCACGCATAAGCAACCCAGATGCGGCCCGGGCGTGTCCTCCTACCTTCGCCTCTGAGGACAGGCGTCTGTGGTTCTGAGTAAAAGGCCTAATATCCACTTTGGGCTTTATGTGGATTATTTTCTGTCATTTCACTTCATTTCTGTTTCTGGCTTGCTGGCGCTGGGTTGAGCCCAGGGTCTGATGTAACTCCGGACTATACTGCCAGACCTATTTGATATTTTCTTTGGGACCCTGGACGCACTAAGTGGCTGAAAGCTTCGCTAAGTCTCCGTGGCTGGCTTCGAACCTGTGCGCTCCTTGGTCTCAGCCTCCCCAGCACGGAATTTACAAGGGAGCGCCAGCCACCCCTCCCGGCTCCACTTGGGGTTTAAGCCTCCTCAGCTGTGTATGCCTGTGCTTGCGGCAGCAGCCAAGGTACCTCTCGCGAGAATGACAAATTCCTCGCGGCGCTTCACTTCCCAGCTTCCACATAGGTCAGAACAGAGGCCTTGTGTGGTGTGCTCAGTAGGCACGGCAAGGCAAAGAGTGCACTGGCATCCCTGCTTAACCTGGGGCAGCTCCGTGGAAAGGGAGGCCTCCCGTTCAAACCCTCCCCTGCCCCACCTGCTAACAGCAAGCCGGCTCTCCCGGCAGAGGCCCTGGGGATACAGTCTGAACTGCGACTGCCCATGCATGGACAGCAGTCTCACAGAAAAAATGGGTTCTTTAAAAGGAGGGAGCCTGTAGAGGGCTGGGCGGCTCCATGCCCGACATGCCAGCGAAACAGACCTCCCAAGCTGGGCAGGGTCTCCGAAATGAGCAAAAGAGGGGAGGGAGGCCCAGGGGAAGAGGACCAAAGTGGATTTCCCGCGTGGAAGCAGGCAAAGGACCAGAGCAGAGACCAACAGTGTGTCGCCCGGGAGTGCCGCGCGGGTCCCTGTCACGCATAAGCAACCCAGATGCGGCCCGGGCGTGTCCTCCTACCTTCGCCTCTGAGGACAGGCGTCTGTGGTTCTGAGTAAAAGGCCTAATATCCACTTTGGGCTTTATGTGGATTATTTTCTGTCATTTCACTTCATTTCTGTTTCTGGCTTGCTGGCGCTGGGTTGAGCCCAGGGTCTGATGTAACTCCGGACTATACTGCCAGACCTATTTGATATTTTCTTTGGGACCCTGGACGCACTAAGTGGCTGAAAGCTTCGCTAAGTCTCCGTGGCTGGCTTCGAACCTGTGCGCTCCTTGGTCTCAGCCTCCCCAGCACGGAATTTACAAGGGAGCGCCAGCCACCCCTCCCGGCTCCACTTGGGGTTTAAGCCTCCTCAGCTGTGTATGCCTGTGCTTGCGGGAGCGGCCAAGGTACCTCTCGCGAGAATGACAAATTCCTCGCGGCGCTTCACTTCCCAGCTTCCACATAGGTCAGAACAGAGGCCGTGTGTGGTGTGCTCAGTAGGCACGGCAAGGCAAAGAGTGCACTGGCATCCCTGCTTAACCTGGGGCAGTTCCGTGGAAAGGGAGGCCACCCGTTCAAACCCTCCCCTGCCCCACCTGCTAACAGCAAGCCGGCTCTCCCGGCAGAGGCCCTGGGGATACAGTCTGAACTGCGACTTCGCATGCATGGACAGCAGTCTCACAGAAAAAAATGGGTTCTTTAAAAGGAGGGAGCCTGTAGAGGGCTGGGCGGCTCCATGCCCGACGTGCCAGCGAAACAGACCTCCCAAGCTGGGCAGGGTCTCTGAAATGAGCAAAAGAGGGGAGGGAGGCCCAGGGGAAGAGGACCAAAGTGGATTTCCCGCGTTGAAGCAGGCATGAGTCCAGAGCAGAGACCAGCAGTGTGTCGCCCGGGAGTGCCTCGCAGGTCCCTGTCACGCATAAGCAACCCAGATGCGGCCCCGGGCGTGTCCTCCTACCTTCGCCTCTGAGGACAGGCGTCTGTGGTTCTGAGTAAAAGGCCTAATATCCACTTTGGGCTTTATGTGGATTATTTTCTGTCATTTCACTTCATTTCCGTTTCTGTCTTGCTGGCGCTGGGTTGAGCCCAGGGTCTGATGTAACTCCGGACTATACTGCCAGACCTATTTGATATTTTCTTTGGGACCCTGGACGCACTAAGTGGCTGAAAGCTTCGCTAAGTCTCCATGGCTGGCTTCGAACCTGTGCGCTCCTTGGTCTCAGCCTCCCCAGCACGGAATTTACTAGGGAGCGCCAGCCACCCCTCCCGGCTCCACTTGGGGTTTAAGCCTCCTCAGCTGTGTATGCCTGTGCTTGCGGGAGCGGCCAAGGTACCTCTCGCGAGAATGACAAATTCCTCGCGGCGCTTCACTTCCCAGCTTCCACATAGCTCAGAACAGAGGCCGTGTGTGGTGTGCTCAGTAGGCACGGCAAGGCAAAGAGTGCACTGGCATCCCTGCTTAACCTGGGGCAGCTCCCTGGAAAGGGAGGCCTCCCGTTCAAACCCTCCCCTGCCCCACCTGCTAACAGCAAGCCGGCTCTCCGGGCAGAGGCCCTGGGGATACAGTCTGAACTGCGACTGCCTATGCATGGACAGCAGTCTCACAGAAAAAATGGGTTCTTTAAAAGGAGGGAGCCTGTAGAGGGCTGGGCGGCTCCATGCCAGACATGCCAGCGAAACAGACCTCCCAAGCTGGGCAGGGTCTCTGAAATGAGCAAAAGAAGGGAGGGAGGCCAAGGGGAAGAGGACCAAAGTGGATTTCCCGCGTGGAAGCAGGCAAAGGACCAGAGCAGAGACCAACAGTGTGTCGCCCAGGAGTGCCGCGCGGGTCCCTGTCACACATAAGCAACCCAGATGTGGCCCCGAGCGTGTCCTCCTACCTTCGCCTCCGAGTACAGGTGTCTGTGGTTCTGAGTAAAAGGCCTAATATCCACTTTGGGCTTTATGTGGATTATTTTCTGTCATTTCACTTCATTTCCGTTTCTGTCTTGCTGGCGCTGGGTTGAGCCCAGGGTCTGATGTAACTCCGGTTATACTGCCAGACCTATTTGATATTTTCTTTGGGACCCTGGACGCACTAAGTGGCTGAAAGCTTCGCTAAGTCTCCGTGGCTGGCTTCGAACCTGTGCGCTCCTTGGTCTCAGCCTCCCCAGCACGGAATTTACAAGGGAGCGCCAGCCACCCCTCCCGGCTCCACTTGGGGTTTAAGCCTCCTCAGCTGTGTATGCCTGTGCTTGCGGGAGCGGCCAAGGTACCTCTCGCGAGAATGACAAATTCCTCGCGGCGCTTCACTTCCCAGCTTCCACATAGGTCAGAACAGAGGCCTTGTGTGGTGTGCTCAGTAGGTACGGCAAGGCAAAGAGTGCACTGGCATCCCTGCTTAACCTGGGGCAGCTCCGTTGGAAAGGGAGGCCACCCGTTCAAACCCTCCCCTGCCCCAGCTGCTAACAGCAAGCCGGCTCTCCGGGCAGAGGCCCTGGGGATACAGTCTGAACTGCGACTTTGCATGCATGGACAGCAGTCTCACAGAAAAAAATGGGTTCTTTAAAAGGAGGGAGCCTGTAGAGGGCTGGGCGGCTCCATGCCCGACATGCCAGCGAAACAGACCTCCCATGCTGGGCAGGGTCTTCGAAATGAGCAAAAGAGGGGAGGGAGGCCCAGGGGAATAGGACCAAAGTGGATTTCCCGCGTTGAAGCAGGCATGAGTCCAGAGCAGAGACCAGCAGTGTGTCGCCCGGGAGTGCCGCGCGGGTCCCTGTCACACATAAGCAACCCAGATGTGGCCCCGAGCGTGTCCTCCTACCTTCGCCTCCGAGGACAGGTGTCTGTGGTTCTGAGTAAAAGGCCTAATATCCACTTTGGGCTTTATGTGGATTATTTTCTGTCATTTCCCTTCATTTCCGTTTCTGTCTTGCTGGCGCGGGGTTGAGCCCAGGGTCTGATGTACCTCCGGACTATACTGCCAGACCTATTTGATATTTTCTTTGGGACCCTGGACGCACTAAGTGACTGAAAGCTTCGCTAAGTCTCCGTGGCTGGCTTCGAACCTGTGCGCTCCTTGGTCTCAGCCTCCCCAGCACGGAATTTACAAGGGAGCGCCAGCCACCCCTCCCGGCTCCACTTGGGGTTTAAGCCTCCTCAGCTGTGTATGCCTGTGCTTGCGGGAGCGGCCAAGGTACCTCTCGCGAGAATGACAAATTCCTCGCGGCGCTTCACTTCCCAGCTTCCACATAGGTCAGAACAGAGGCCGTGTGTGGTGTGCTCAGTAGGCACGGCAAGGCAAAGAGTGCACTGGCATCCCTGCTTAACCTGGGGCAGCTCCGTGGAAAGGGAGGCCACCCGTTCAAACCCTCCCCCGCCCCGCCTGCTGACAGCAAGCCGGGTCCCCTGGCAGAGGCCCTGTGGAGACAGTCTGAACTGCCAGTGCGCATGCGCGGACCGCAGTCTCCCAGAAAAAATGGATTCTTTAATAGTAGGGAGCCTGGAGGGGGCTGGGGGTTCCATGCCCGAAGTGCCAGCGAAACAGACCTCCCAAGCTGGGCAGGGTCTCCGAAATGAGCAAAAGAGGGGAGGGAGGCCCAGGGGAAGAGGACCAAAGTGGATTTCCCGCGTTGAAGCAGGCATGAGTCCAGAGCAGAGTCCAGCAGTGTGTCGCCCTGGAGTGCCGCGCGGGTCCCTGTCACGCATAAGCAACCCAGATGCGGCCCCGGGCGTGTCCTCCTACCTTCGCCTCTGAGGACAGGCGTCTGTGGTTCTGAGTAAAAGGCCTAATATCCACTTTGGGCTTTATGTGGATTATTTTCTGTCATTTCACTTCATTTCCGTTTCTGTCTTGCTGGCGCTGGGTTGAGCCCAGAGTCTGATGTAACTCCGGTTATACTGCCAGACCTATTTGATATTTTCTTTGGGACCCTGGACGCACTAAGTGGCTGAATTCTTCGCTAAGTCTCCGTGACTGGCTTCGAACCTGTGCGCTCCTTGGTCTCAGCCTCCCCAGCACGGAATTTACAAGGGAGCGCCAGCCACCCCTCCCGGCTCCACTTGGGGTTTAAGCCTCCTCAGCTGTGTATGCCTGTGCTTGCGGGAGCGGCCAAGGTACCTCTCGCGAGAATGACAAATTCCTCGCGGCGCTTCACTTCCCAGCTTCCACATAGGTCAGAACAGAGGCCGTGTGTGGTGTGCTCAGTAGGCACGGCAAGGCAAAGAGTACACTGGCATCCCTGCTTAACCTGGGGCAGCTCCGTGGAAAGGGAGGCCTCCCGTTCAAACCCTCCCCTGCCCCACCTGCTAACAGCAAGCCGGCTCTCCGGGCAGAGGCCCTGGGGATACAGTCTGAACTGCAACTGCCCATGCATGGACAGCAGTCTCACAGAAAAAATGGGTTTTTTAAAAGGAGGGAGCCTGTAGAGGGCTGGGCGGCTCCATGCCAGACATGCCAGCGAAACAGACCTCCCAAGCTGGGCAGGGTCTCTGAAATGAGCAAAAGAGGGGAGGGAGGCCAAGGGGAAGAGGACCAAAGTGGATTTCCCGCGTGGAAGCAGGCAAAGGACCAGAGCAGAGACCAACAGTGTGTCGCCCGGGAGTGCCGCGCGGGTCCCTGTCACGCATAAGCAACCCAGATGCGGCCCCGGGCGTGTCCTCCTACCTTCGCCTCTGAGGACAGGCGTCTGTGGTTCTGAGTAAAAGGCCTAATATCCACTTTGGGCTTTATGTGGATTATTTTCTGTCATTTCACTTCATTTCTGTTTCTGGCTTGCTGGCGCTGGGTTGAGCCCAGGGTCTGATGTAACTCCGGACTATACTGCCAGACCTATTTGATATTTTCTTTGGGACCCTGGACGCACTAAGTGGCTGAAAGCTTCGCTAAGTCTCCGTGGCTGGCTTCGAACCTGTGCGCTCCTTGGTCTCAGCCTCCCCAGCACGGAATTTACAAGGGAGCGCCAGCCACCCCTCCCGGCTCCACTTGGGGTTTAAGCCTCCTCAGCTGTGTATGCCTGTGCTTGCGAGAGCGGCCAAGGTACCTCTCGCGAGAATGACAAATTCCTCGCGGCGCTTCACTTCCCAGCTTCCACATAGGTCAGAACAGAGGCCGTGTGTGGTGTGCTCAGTAGGCACGGCAAGGCAAAGAGTGCACTGGCATCCCTGCTTAACCTGGGGCAGCTCCGTGGAAAGGGAGGCCTCCCGTTCAAACCCTCCCCTGCCCCACCTGCTAACAGCAAGCCGGCTCTCCGGGCAGAGGCCCTGGGGATACAGTCTGAACTGCGACTGCCCATGCATGGACAGCAGTCTCACAGAAAAAATGGGTTCTTTAAAAGGAGGGAGCCTGTAGAGGGCTGGGCGGCTCCATGCCAGACATGCCAGCGAAACAGACCTCCCAAGCTGGGCAGGGTCTCCGAAATGAGCAAAAGAGGGGAGGGAGGCCCAGGGGAAGAGGACCAAAGTGGATTTCCCGCGTTGAAGCAGGCATGAGTCCAGAGCAGAGTCCAGCAGTGTGTCGCCCTGGAGTGCCGCGCGGGTCCCTGTCACGCATAAGCAACCCAGATGCGGCCCCGGGCGTGTCCTCCTACCTTCGCCTCTGAGGACAGGCGTCTGTGGTTCTGAGCAAAAGGCCTAATATCCACTTTGGGCTTTATGTGGATTATTTTCTGTCATTTCACTTCATTTCCGTTTCTGTCTTGCTGGCGCTGGCTTGAGCCCAGGGTCTGATGTACCTCCGGACTATACTGCCAGACCTATTTGATATTTTCTTTGGGACCCTGGACGCACTAAGTGGCTGAAAGCTTCGCTAAATCTCCGTGGCTGGCTTCGAACCTGTGCGCTCCTTGGTCTCAGCCTCCCCAGCACGGAATTTACAAGGGAGCGCCAGCCACCCCTCCCGGCTCCACTTGGGGTTTAAGCCTCCTCAGCTGTGTATGCCTGTGCTTGCGGCAGCAGCCAAGGTACCTCTCGCGAGAATGACAAATTCCTCGCGGCGCTTCACTTCCCAGCTTCCACATAGGTCAGAACAGAGGCCTTGTGTGGTGTGCTCAGTAGGCACGGCAAGGCAAAGAGTGCACTGGCATCCCTGCTTAACCTGGGGCAGCTCCGTGGAAAGGGAGGCCTCCCGTTCAAACCCTCCCCTGCCCCACCTGCTAACAGCAAGCCGGCTCTCCCGGCAGAGGCCCTGGGGATACAGTCTGAACTGCGACTGCCCATGCATGGACAGCAGTCTCACAGAAAAAATGGGTTCTTTAAAAGGAGGGAGCCTGTAGAGGGCTGGGCGGCTCCATGCCCGACATGCCAGCGAAACAGACCTCCCATGCTGGGCAGGGTCTTCGAAATGAGCAAAAGAGGGGAGGGAGGCCCAGGGGAAGAGGACCAAAGTGGATTTCCCGCGTTGAAGCAGGCATGAGTCCAGAGCAGAGACCAGCAGTGTGTCGCCCGGGAGTGCCGCGCGGGTCCCTGTCACACATAAGCAACCCAGATGTGGCCCCGAGCGTGTCCTCCTACCTTCGCCTCCGAGGACAGGTGTCTGTGGTTCTGAGTAAAAGGCCTAATATCCACTTTGGGCTTTATGTGGATTATTTTCTGTCATTTCCCTTCATTTCCGTTTCTGTCTTGCTGGCGCGGGGTTGAGCCCAGGGTCTGATGTACCTCCGGACTATACTGCCAGACCTATTTGATATTTTCTTTGGGACCCTGGACGCACTAAGTGACTGAAAGCTTCGCTAAGTCTCCGTGGCTGGCTTCGAACCTGTGCGCTCCTTGGTCTCAGCCTCCCCAGCACGGAATTTACAAGGGAGCGCCAGCCACCCCTCCCGGCTCCACTTGGGGTTTAAGCCTCCTCAGCTGTGTATGCCTGTGCTTGCGGGAGCGGCCAAGGTACCTCTCGCGAGAATGACAAATTCCTCGCGGCGCTTCACTTCCCAGCTTCCACATAGGTCAGAACAGAGGCCGTGTGTGGTGTGCTCAGTAGGCACGGCAAGGCAAAGAGTGCACTGGCATCCCTGCTTAACCTGGGGCAGCTCCGTGGAAAGGGAGGCCACCAGTTCAAACCCTCCCCTGCCCCGCCTGCTGACAGCAAGCCGGGTCCCCTGGCAGAGGCCCTGTGGAGACAGTCTGAACTGCCAGTGCGCATGCGCGGACCGCAGTCTCCCAGAAAAAATGGATTCTTTAATAGTAGGGAGCCTGGAGGGGGCTGGGGGTTCCACGCCCGACGTGCCAGCGAAACAGACCTCCCAAGCTGGGCAGGGTCTCCGAAATGAGCAAAAGAGGGGAGGGAGGCCCAGGGGAAGAGGACCAAAGTGGATTTCCCGCGTGGAAGCAGGCAAAGGACCAGAGCAGAGACCAACAGTGTGTCGCACGGGAGTGCCGCGCGGGTCCCTGTCACGCATAAGCAACCCAGATGCGGCCCGGGCGTGTCCTCCTACCTTCGCCTCTGAGGACAGGCGTCTGTGGTTCTGAGTAAAAGGCCTAATATCCACTTTGGGCTTTATGTGGATTATTTTCTGTCATTTCACTTCATTTCTGTTTCTGGCTTGCTGGCGCTGGGTTGAGCCCAGGGTCTGATGTAACTCCGGACTATACTGCCAGACCTATTTGATATTTTCTTTGGGACCCTGGACGCACTAAGTGGCTGAAAGCTTCGCTAAGTCTCCGTGGCTGGCTTCGAACCTGTGCGCTCCTTGGTCTCAGCCTCCCCAGCACGGAATTTACAAGGGAGCGCCAGCCACCCCTCCCGGCTCCACTTGGGGTTTAAGCCTCCTCAGCTGTGTATGCCTGTGCTTGCGGGAGCGGCCAAGGTACCTCTCGCGAGAATGACAAATTCCTCGCGGCGCTTCACTTCCCAGCTTCCACATAGGTCAGAACAGAGGCCGTGTGTGGTGTGCTCAGTAGGCACGGCAAGGCAAAGAGTGCACTGGCATCCCTGCTTAACCTGGGGCAGCTCCATGGAAAGGGAGGCCACCCGTTCAAACCCTCCCCCGCCCCGCCTGCTGACAGCAAGCCGGGTCCCCTGGCAGAGGCCCTGTGGAGACAGTCTGAACTGCCAGTGCGCATGCGCGGACCGCAGTCTCCCAGAAAAAATGGATTCTTTAATAGTAGGGAGCCTGGAGGGGGCTAGGGGTTCCATGCCCGAAGTGCCAGCGAAACAGACCTCCCAAGCTGGGCAGGGTCTCCGAAATGAGCAAAAGAGGGGAGGGAGGCCCAGGGGAAGAAGACCAAAGTGGATTTCCCGCGTTGAAGCAGGCATGAGTCCAGAGCAGAGTCCAGCAGTGTGTCGCCCGGGAGTGCCGCGCGGGACCCTGTCACGCATAAGCAACCCAGATGCGGCCCAGGGCGTGTCCTCCTACCTTCGCCTCTGAGGACAGGCGTCTGTGGTTCTGAGCAAAAAGCCTAATATCCACTTTGGGCTTTATGTGGATTATTTTCTGTCATTTCACTTCATTTCCGTTTCTGTCTTGCTGGCGCTGGCTTGATCCCAGGGTCTGATGTAACTCCGGACTATACTGCCAGACCTATTTGATATTTTCTTTGGGACCCTGGACGCACTAAGTGGCTGAAAGCTTCGCTAAATCTCCGTGGCTGGCTTCGAACCTGTGCGCTCCTTGGTCTCAGCCTCCCCAGCACGGAATTTACAAGGGAGCGCAAGCCACCCCTCCCGGCTCCACTTGGGGTTTAAGCCTCCTCAGCTGTGTATGCCTGTGCTTGCGGCAGCAGCCAAGGTACCTCTCGCGAGAATGACAAATTCCTCGCGGCGCTTCACTTCCCAGCTTCCACATAGGTCAGAACAGAGGGCGTGTGTGGTGTGCTCAGTAGGCACGGCAAGGCAAAGAGTGCACTGGCATCCCTGCTTAACCTGGGGCAGCTCCGTGGAAAGGGAGGCCTCCCGTTCAAACCCTCCCCTGCCCCACCTGCTAACAGCAAGCCGGCTCTCCGGGCAGAGGCCCTGGGGATACAGTCTGAACTGCGACTGCCCATGCATGGACAGCAGTCTCACAGAAAAAATGGGTTCTTTAAAAGGAGGGAGCCTGTAGAGGGCTGGGCGGCTCCATGCCAGACATGCCAGCGAAACAGACCTCCCAAGCTGGGCAGGGTCTCCGAAATGAGCAAAAGAGGGGAGGGAGGCCCAGGGGAAGAGGACCAAAGTGGATTTCCCGCGTGGAAGCAGGCAAAGGACCAGAGCAGAGACCAACAGTGTGTCGCCCGGGAGTGCCGCTCGGGTCCCTGTCATGCATAAGCAACCCAGATGCGGCCCGGGCGTGTCCTCCTACCTTCGCCTCTGAGGACAGGCGTCTGTGGTTCTGAGTAAAAGGCCTAATATCCACTTTGGGCTTTATGTGGATTATTTTCTGTCATTTCACTTCATTTCTGTTTCTGGCTTGCTGGCGCTGGGTTGAGCCCAGGGTCTGATGTAACTCCGGACTATACTGCCAGACCTATTTGATATTTTCTTTGGGACCCTGGACGCACTAAGTGGCTGAAAGCTTCGCTAAGTCTCCGTGACTGGCTTCGAACCTGTGCGCTCCTTGGTCTCAGCCTCCCCAGAACGGAATTTACAAGGGAGCGCCAGCCACCCCTCCCGGCTCCACTTGGGGTTTAAGCCTCCTCAGCTGTGTATGCCTGTGCTTGCGGGAGCGGCCAAGGTACCTCTCGCGAGAATGACAAATTCCTCGCGGCGCTTCACTTCCCAGCTTCCACATAGGTCAGAACAGAGGCCGTGTGTGGTGTGCTCAGTAGGCACGGCAAGGCAAAGAGTGCACTGGCATCCCTGCTTAACCTGGGGCAGCTCCGTGGAAAGGGAGGCCACCCGTTCAAACCCTCCCCTGCCCCACCTGCTAACAGCAAGCCGGCTCTCCCGGCAGAGGCCCTGGTGATACAGTCTGAACTGCGACTTCGCATGCATGGACAGCAGTATCACAGAAAAAAAATGGGTTCTTTAAAAGGAGGGAGCCTGTAGAGGGCTGGGCGGCTCCATGCCCGACATGCCAGCGAAACAGACCTCCCAAGCTGGGCAGGGTCTCTGAAATGAGCAAAAGAGGGGAGGGAGGCCCAGGGGAAGAGGACCAAAGTGGATTTCCCGCGTTGAAGCAGGCATGAGTCCAGAGCAGAGACCAGCAGTGTGTCGCCCGGGAGTGCCGCGAGGGTCCCTGTCACGCATAAGCAACCCAGATGCGGCCCTGGGCGTGTCCTCCTACCTTCGCCTCTGAGGACAGGTGTCTGTGGTTCTGAGTAAAAGGCCTAATATCCACTTTGGGCTTTATGTGGATTATTTTCTGTCATTTCACTTCATTTCCGTTTCTGTCTTGCTGGCGCTGGGTTGAGCCCAGGGTCTGATGTAACTCCGGACTATACTGCCAGACCTATTTGATATTTTCTTTGGGACCCTGTACGCACTAAGTGGCTGAAAGCTTCACTAAGTCTCCGTGGCTGGCTTCGAACCTGTGCGCTCCTTGGTCTCAGCCTCCCCAGCACGGAATTTACAAGGGAGCGCCAGCCACCCCTCCCGGCTCCACTTGGGGTTTAAGCCTCCTCAGCTGTGTATGCCTGTGCTTGCGGGAGCGGCCAAGGTACCTCTCGCGAGAATGACAAATTCCTCGCGGCGCTTCACTTCCCAGCTTCCACATAGGTCAGAACAGAGGCCGTGTGTGGTGTGCTCAGTAGGCACGGCAAGGCAAAGAGTGCACTGGCATCCCTGCTTAACCTGGGGCAGCTCCGTGGAAAGGGAGGCCACCCGTTCAAACCCTCTCCCGCCCCGCCTGCTGACAGCAAGCCGAGTCCCCTGGCAGAGGCCCTGTGGAGACAGTCTGAACTGCCAGTGCGCATGCGCGGACCGCAGTCTCCCAGAAAAAATGGATTCTTTAATAGTAGGGAGCCTGGAGGGGGCTGGGGGTTCCATGCCCGAAGTGCCAGCGAAACAGACCTCCCAAGCTGGGCAGGGTCTCCGAAATGAGCAAAAGAGGGGAGGGAGGCCCAGGGGAAGAGGACCAAAGTGGATTTCCCGCGTTGAAGCAGGCATGAGTCCAGAGCAGAGTCCAGCAGTGTGTCGCCCGGGAGTGCCGCGCGGGTCCCTGTCACGCATAAGCAACCCAGATGCGGCCCCGGGCGTGTCCTCCTACCTTCGCCTCTGAGGACAGGCGTCTGTGGTTCTGAGCAAAAGGCCTAATATCCACTTTGGGCTTTATGTGGATTATTTTCTGTCATTTCACTTCATTTCCGTTTCTGTCTTGCTGGCGCTGGCTTGAGCCCAGGGTCTGATGTACCTCCGGACTATACTGCCAGACCTATTTGATATTTTCTTTGGGACCCTGGACGCACTAAGTGGCTGAAAGCTTCGCTAAATCTCCGTGGCTGGCTTCGAACCTGTGCGCTCCTTGGTCTCAGCCTCCCCAGCACGGAATTTACAAGGGAGCGCCAGCCACCCCTCCCGGCTCCACTTGGGGTTTAAGCCTCCTCAGCTGTGTATGCCTGTGCTTGCGGCAGCAGCCAAGGTACCTCTCGCGAGAATGACAAATTCCTCGCGGCGCTTCACTTCCCAGCTTCCACATAGGTCAGAACAGAGGCCGTGTGTGGTGTGCTCAGTAGGCACGGCAAGGCAAAGAGTGCACTGGCATCCCTGCTTAACCTGGGGCAGCTCCGTGGAAAGGGAGGCCTCCCGTTCAAACCCTCCCCTGCCCCACCTGCTAACAGCAAGCCGGCTCTCCCGGCAGAGGCCCTGGGGATACAGTCTGAACTGCGACTGCCCATGCATGGACAGCAGTCTCACAGAAAAAATGGGTTCTTTAAAAGGAGGGAGCCTGTAGAGGGCTGGGCGGCTCCATGCCAGACATGCCAGCGAAACAGACCTCCCAAGCTGGGCAGGGTCTCCGAAATGAGCAAAAGAGGGGAGGGAGGCCCAGGGGAAGAGGACCAAAGTGGATTTCCCGCGTGGAAGCAGGCAAAGGACCAGAGCAGAGACCAACAGTGTGTCGCCCGGGAGTGCCGCGCGGGTCCCTGTCACGCATAAGCAACCCAGATGCGGCCCGGGCGTGTCCTCCTACCTTCGCCTCTGAGGACAGGCGTCTGTGGTTCTGAGTAAAAGGCCTAATATCCACTTTGGGCTTTATGTGGATTATTTTCTGTCATTTCACTTCATTTCTGTTTCTGGCTTGCTGGCGCTGGGTTGAGCCCAGGGTCTGATGTACCTCCGGACTATACTGCCAGACCTATTTGATATTTTCTTTGGGACCCTGGACGCACTAAGTGGCTGAAAGCTTCGCTAAGTCTCCGTGGCTGGCTTCGAACCTGTGCGCTCCTTGGTCTCAGCCTCCCCAGCACGGAATTTACAAGGGAGCGCCAGCCACCCCTCCCGGCTCCACTTGGGGTTTAAGCCTCCTCAGCTGTGTATGCCTGTGCTTGCGGGAGCGGCCAAGGTACCTCTCGCGAGAATGACAAATTCCTCGCGGCGCTTCACTTCCCAGCTTCCACATAGGTCAGAACAGAGGCCGTGTGTGGTGTGCTCAGTAGGCACGGCAAGGCAAAGAGTGCACTGGCATCCCTGCTTAACCTGGGGCAGTTCCGTGGAAAGGGAGGCCACCCGTTCAAACCCTCCCCTGCCCCACCTGCTAACAGCAAGCCGGCTCTCCCGGCAGAGGCCCTGGGGATACAGTCTGAACTGCGACTTCGCATGCATGGACAGCAGTCTCACAGAAAAAAATGGGTTCTTTAAAAGGAGGGAGCCTGTAGAGGGCTGGGCGGCTCCATGCCCGACGTGCCAGCGAAACAGACCTCCCAAGCTGGGCAGGGTCTCTGAAATGAGCAAAAGAGGGGAGGGAGGCCCAGGGGAAGAGGACCAAAGTGGATTTCCCGCGTTGAAGCAGGCATGAGTCCAGAGCAGAGACCAGCAGTGTGTCGCCCGGGAGTGCCTCGCAGGTCCCTGTCACGCATAAGCAACCCAGATGCGGCCCCGGGCGTGTCCTCCTACCTTCGCCTCTGAGGACAGGCGTCTGTGGTTCTGAGTAAAAGGCCTAATATCCACTTTGGGCTTTATGTGGATTATTTTCTGTCATTTCACTTCATTTCCGTTTCTGTCTTGCTGGCGCTGGGTTGAGCCCAGGGTCTGATGTAACTCCGGACTATACTGCCAGACCTATTTGATATTTTCTTTGGGACCCTGGACGCACTAAGTGGCTGAAAGCTTCGCTAAGTCTCCATGGCTGGCTTCGAACCTGTGCGCTCCTTGGTCTCAGCCTCCCCAGCACGGAATTTACTAGGGAGCGCCAGCCACCCCTCCCGGCTCCACTTGGGGTTTAAGCCTCCTCAGCTGTGTATGCCTGTGCTTGCGGGAGCGGCCAAGGTACCTCTCGCGAGAATGACAAATTCCTCGCGGCGCTTCACTTCCCAGCTTCCACATAGGTCAGAACAGAGGCCGTGTGTGGTGTGCTCAGTAGGCACGGCAAGGCAAAGAGTGCACTGGCATCCCTGCTTAACCTGGGGCAGCTCCCTGGAAAGGGAGGCCTCCCGTTCAAACCCTCCCCTGCCCCACCTGCTAACAGCAAGCCGGCTCTCCGGGCAGAGGCCCTGGGGATACAGTCTGAACTGCGACTGCCTATGCATGGACAGCAGTCTCACAGAAAAAATGGGTTCTTTAAAAGGAGGGAGCCTGTAGAGGGCTGGGCGGCTCCATGCCAGACATGCCAGCGAAACAGACCTCCCAAGCTGGGCAGGGTCTCTGAAATGAGCAAAAGAAGGGAGGGAGGCCAAGGGGAAGAGGACCAAAGTGGATTTCCCGCGTGGAAGCAGGCAAAGGACCAGAGCAGAGACCAACAGTGTGTCGCCCGGGAGTGCCGCGCGGGTCCCTGTCACACATAAGCAACCCAGATGTGGCCCCGAGCGTGTCCTCCTACCTTCGCCTCCGAGGACAGGTGTCTGTGGTTCTGAGTAAAAGGCCTAATATCCACTTTGGGCTTTATGTGGATTATTTTCTGTCATTTCACTTCATTTCCGTTTCTGTCTTGCTGGCGCTGGGTTGAGCCCAGGGTCTGATGTAACTCCGGTTATACTGCCAGACCTATTTGATATTTTCTTTGGGACCCTGGACGCACTAAGTGGCTGAAAGCTTCGCTAAGTCTCCGTGGCTGGCTTCGAACCTGTGCGCTCCTTGGTCTCAGCCTCCCCAGCACGGAATTTACAAGGGAGCGCCAGCCACCCCTCCCGGCTCCACTTGGGGTTTAAGCCTCCTCAGCTGTGTATGCCTGTGCTTGCGGGAGCGGCCAAGGTACCTCTCGCGAGAATGACAAATTCCTCGCGGCGCTTCACTTCCCAGCTTCCACATAGGTCAGAACAGAGGCCTTGTGTGGTGTGCTCAGTAGGTACGGCAAGGCAAAGAGTGCACTGGCATCCCTGCTTAACCTGGGGCAGCTCCGTTGGAAAGGGAGGCCACCCGTTCAAACCCTCCCCTGCCCCAGCTGCTAACAGCAAGCCGGCTCTCCCGGCAGAGGCCCTGGGGATACAGTCTGAACTGCGACTTTGCATGCATGGACAGCAGTCTCACAGAAAAAAATGGGTTCTTTAAAAGGAGGGAGCCTGTAGAGGGCTGGGCGGCTCCATGCCCGACATGCCAGCGAAACAGACCTCCCATGCTGGGCAGGGTCTTCGAAATGAGCAAAAGAGGGGAGGGAGGCCCAGGGGAAGAGGACCAAAGTGGATTTCCCGCGTTGAAGCAGGCATGAGTCCAGAGCAGAGACCAGCAGTGTGTCGCCCGGGAGTGCCGCGCGGGTCCCTGTCACACATAAGCAACCCAGATGTGGCCCCGAGCGTGTCCTCCTACCTTCGCCTCCGAGGACAGGTGTCTGTGGTTCTGAGTAAAAGGCCTAATATCCACTTTGGGCTTTATGTGGATTATTTTCTGTCATTTCCCTTCATTTCCGTTTCTGTCTTGCTGGCGCGGGGTTGAGCCCAGGGTCTGATGTACCTCCGGACTATACTGCCAGACCTATTTGATATTTTCTTTGGGACCCTGGACGCACTAAGTGACTGAAAGCTTCGCTAAGTCTCCGTGGCTGGCTTCGAACCTGTGCGCTCCTTGGTCTCAGCCTCCCCAGCACGGAATTTACAAGGGAGCGCCAGCCACCCCTCCCGGCTCCACTTGGGGTTTAAGCCTCCTCAGCTGTGTATGCCTGTGCTTGCGGGAGCGGCCAAGGTACCTCTCGCGAGAATGACAAATTCCTCGCGGCGCTTCACTTCCCAGCTTCCACATAGGTCAGAACAGAGGCCGTGTGTGGTGTGCTCAGTAGGCACGGCAAGGCAAAGAGTGCACTGGCATCCCTGCTTAACCTGGGGCAGCTCCGTGGAAAGGGAGGCCTCCCGTTCAAACCCTCCCCCGCCCCGCCTGCTGACAGCAAGCCGGGTCCCCTGGCAGAGGCCCTGTGGAGACAGTCTGAACTGCCAGTGCGCATGCGCGGACCGCAGTCTCCCAGAAAAAATGGATTCTTTAATAGTAGGGAGCCTGGAGGGGGCTGGGGGTTCCACGCCCGACGTGCCAGCGAAACAGACCTCCCAAGCTGGGCAGGGTCTCCGAAATGAGCAAAAGAGGGGAGGGAGGCCCAGGGGAAGAGGACCAAAGTGGATTTCCCGCGTGGAAGCAGGCAAAGGACCAGAGCAGAGACCAACAGTGTGTCGCACGGGAGTGCCGCGCGGGTCCCTGTCACGCATAAGCAACCCAGATGCGGCCCGGGCGTGTCCTCCTACCTTCGCCTCTGAGGACAGGCGTCTGTGGTTCTGAGTAAAAGGCCTAATATCCACTTTGGGCTTTATGTGGATTATTTTCTGTCATTTCACTTCATTTCTGTTTCTGGCTTGCTGGCGCTGGGTTGAGCCCAGGGTCTGATGTACCTCCGGACTATACTGCCAGACCTATTTGATATTTTCTTTGGGACCCTGGACGCACTAAGTGGCTGAAAGCTTCGCTAAGTCTCCGTGGCTGGCTTCGAACCTGTGCGCTCCTTGGTCTCAGCCTCCCCAGCACGGAATTTACAAGGGAGCGCCAGCCACCCCTCCCGGCTCCACTTGGGGTTTAAGCCTCCTCAGCTGTGTATGCCTGTGCTTGCGGGAGCGGCCAAGGTACCTCTCGCGAGAATGACAAATTCCTCGCGGCGCTTCACTTCCCAGCTTCCACATAGGTCAGAACAGAGGCCGTGTGTGGTGTGCTCAGTAGGCACGGCAAGGCAAAGAGTGCACTGGCATCCCTGCTTAACCTGGGGCAGCTCCATGGAAAGGGAGGCCACCCGTTCAAACCCTCCCCCGCCCCGCCTGCTGACAGCAAGCCGGGTCCCCTGGCAGAGGCCCTGTGGAGACAGTCTGAACTGCCAGTGCGCATGCGCGGACCGCAGTCTCCCAGAAAAAATGGATTCTTTAATAGTAGGGAGCCTGGAGGGGGCTAGGGGTTCCATGCCCGAAGTGCCAGCGAAACAGACCTCCCAAGCTGGGCAGGGTCTCCGAAATGAGCAAAAGAGGGGAGGGAGGCCCAGGGGAAGAAGACCAAAGTGGATTTCCCGCGTTGAAGCAGGCATGAGTCCAGAGCAGAGTCCAGCAGTGTGTCGCCCGGGAGTGCCGCGCGGGACCCTGTCACGCATAAGCAACCCAGATGCGGCCCAGGGCGTGTCCTCCTACCTTCGCCTCTGAGGACAGGCGTCTGTGGTTCTGAGCAAAAAGCCTAATATCCACTTTGGGCTTTATGTGGATTATTTTCTGTCATTTCACTTCATTTCCGTTTCTGTCTTGCTGGCGCTGGCTTGATCCCAGGGTCTGATGTAACTCCGGACTATACTGCCAGACCTATTTGATATTTTCTTTGGGACCCTGGACGCACTAAGTGGCTGAAAGCTTCGCTAAATCTCCGTGGCTGGCTTCGAACCTGTGCGCTCCTTGGTCTCAGCCTCCCCAGCACGGAATTTACAAGGGAGCGCAAGCCACCCCTCCCGGCTCCACTTGGGGTTTAAGCCTCCTCAGCTGTGTATGCCTGTGCTTGCGGCAGCAGCCAAGGTACCTCTCGCGAGAATGACAAATTCCTCGCGGCGCTTCACTTCCCAGCTTCCACATAGGTCAGAACAGAGGGCGTGTGTGGTGTGCTCAGTAGGCACGGCAAGGCAAAGAGTGCACTGGCATCCCTGCTTAACCTGGGGCAGCTCCGTGGAAAGGGAGGCCTCCCGTTCAAACCCTCCCCTGCCCCACCTGCTAACAGCAAGCCGGCTCTCCGGGCAGAGGCCCTGGGGATACAGTCTGAACTGCGACTGCCCATGCATGGACAGCAGTCTCACAGAAAAAATGGGTTCTTTAAAAGGAGGGAGCCTGTAGAGGGCTGGGCGGCTCCATGCCAGACATGCCAGCGAAACAGACCTCCCAAGCTGGGCAGGGTCTCCGAAATGAGCAAAAGAGGGGAGGGAGGCCCAGGGGAAGAGGACCAAAGTGGATTTCCCGCGTGGAAGCAGGCAAAGGACCAGAGCAGAGACCAACAGTGTGTCGCCCGGGAGTGCCGCTCGGGTCCCTGTCATGCATAAGCAACCCAGATGCGGCCCGGGCGTGTCCTCCTACCTTCGCCTCTGAGGACAGGCGTCTGTGGTTCTGAGTAAAAGGCCTAATATCCACTTTGGGCTTTATGTGGATTATTTTCTGTCATTTCACTTCATTTCTGTTTCTGGCTTGCTGGCGCTGGGTTGAGCCCAGGGTCTGATGTAACTCCGGACTATACTGCCAGACCTATTTGATATTTTCTTTGGGACCCTGGACGCACTAAGTGGCTGAAAGCTTCGCTAAGTCTCCGTGACTGGCTTCGAACCTGTGCGCTCCTTGGTCTCAGCCTCCCCAGAACGGAATTTACAAGGGAGCGCCAGCCACCCCTCCCGGCTCCACTTGGGGTTTAAGCCTCCTCAGCTGTGTATGCCTGTGCTTGCGGGAGCGGCCAAGGTACCTCTCGCGAGAATGACAAATTCCTCGCGGCGCTTCACTTCCCAGCTTCCACATAGGTCAGAACAGAGGCCGTGTGTGGTGTGCTCAGTAGGCACGGCAAGGCAAAGAGTGCACTGGCATCCCTGCTTAACCTGGGGCAGCTCCGTGGAAAGGGAGGCCACCCGTTCAAACCCTCCCCTGCCCCACCTGCTAACAGCAAGCCGGCTCTCCCGGCAGAGGCCCTGGTGATACAGTCTGAACTGCGACTTCGCATGCATGGACAGCAGTATCACAGAAAAAAAATGGGTTCTTTAAAAGGAGGGAGCCTGTAGAGGGCTGGGCGGCTCCATGCCCGACATGCCAGCGAAACAGACCTCCCAAGCTGGGCAGGGTCTCTGAAATGAGCAAAAGAGGGGAGGGAGGCCCAGGGGAAGAGGACCAAAGTGGATTTCCCGCGTTGAAGCAGGCATGAGTCCAGAGCAGAGACCAGCAGTGTGTCGCCCGGGAGTGCCGCGAGGGTCCCTGTCACGCATAAGCAACCCAGATGCGGCCCTGGGCGTGTCCTCCTACCTTCGCCTCTGAGGACAGGTGTCTGTGGTTCTGAGTAAAAGGCCTAATATCCACTTTGGGCTTTATGTGGATTATTTTCTGTCATTTCACTTCATTTCCGTTTCTGTCTTGCTGGCGCTGGGTTGAGCCCAGGGTCTGATGTAACTCCGGACTATACTGCCAGACCTATTTGATATTTTCTTTGGGACCCTGTACGCACTAAGTGGCTGAAAGCTTCACTAAGTCTCCGTGGCTGGCTTCGAACCTGTGCGCTCCTTGGTCTCAGCCTCCCCAGCACGGAATTTACAAGGGAGCGCCAGCCACCCCTCCCGGCTCCACTTGGGGTTTAAGCCTCCTCAGCTGTGTATGCCTGTGCTTGCGGGAGCGGCCAAGGTACCTCTCGCGAGAATGACAAATTCCTCGCGGCGCTTCACTTCCCAGCTTCCACATAGGTCAGAACAGAGGCCGTGTGTGGTGTGCTCAGTAGGCACGGCAAGGCAAAGAGTGCACTGGCATCCCTGCTTAACCTGGGGCAGCTCCGTGGAAAGGGAGGCCACCCGTTCAAACCCTCTCCCGCCCCGCCTGCTGACAGCAAGCCGAGTCCCCTGGCAGAGGCCCTGTGGAGACAGTCTGAACTGCCAGTGCGCATGCGCGGACCGCAGTCTCCCAGAAAAAATGGATTCTTTAATAGTAGGGAGCCTGGAGGGGGCTGGGGGTTCCATGCCCGAAGTGCCAGCGAAACAGACCTCCCAAGCTGGGCAGGGTCTCCGAAATGAGCAAAAGAGGGGAGGGAGGCCCAGGGGAAGAGGACCAAAGTGGATTTCCCGCGTTGAAGCAGGCATGAGTCCAGAGCAGAGTCCAGCAGTGTGTCGCCCGGGAGTGCCGCGCGGGTCCCTGTCACGCATAAGCAACCCAGATGCGGCCCCGGGCGTGTCCTCCTACCTTCGCCTCTGAGGACAGGCGTCTGTGGTTCTGAGCAAAAGGCCTAATATCCACTTTGGGCTTTATGTGGATTATTTTCTGTCATTTCACTTCATTTCCGTTTCTGTCTTGCTGGCGCTGGCTTGAGCCCAGGGTCTGATGTACCTCCGGACTATACTGCCAGACCTATTTGATATTTTCTTTGGGACCCTGGACGCACTAAGTGGCTGAAAGCTTCGCTAAATCTCCGTGGCTGGCTTCGAACCTGTGCGCTCCTTGGTCTCAGCCTCCCCAGCACGGAATTTACAAGGGAGCGCCAGCCACCCCTCCCGGCTCCACTTGGGGTTTAAGCCTCCTCAGCTGTGTATGCCTGTGCTTGCGGCAGCAGCCAAGGTACCTCTCGCGAGAATGACAAATTCCTCGCGGCGCTTCACTTCCCAGCTTCCACATAGGTCAGAACAGAGGCCGTGTGTGGTGTGCTCAGTAGGCACGGCAAGGCAAAGAGTGCACTGGCATCCCTGCTTAACCTGGGGCAGCTCCGTGGAAAGGGAGGCCTCCCGTTCAAACCCTCCCCTGCCCCACCTGCTAACAGCAAGCCGGCTCTCCCGGCAGAGGCCCTGGGGATACAGTCTGAACTGCGACTGCCCATGCATGGACAGCAGTCTCACAGAAAAAAAATGGGTTCTTTAAAAGGAGGGAGCCTGTAGAGGGCTGGGCGGCTCCATGCCCGACATGCCAGCGAAACAGACCTCCCAAGCTGGGCAGGGTCTCTGAAATGAGCAAAAGAGGGGAGGGAGGCCCAGGGGAAGAGGACCAAAGTGGATTTCCCGCGTTGAAGCAGGCATGAGTCCAGAGCAGAGACCAGCAGTGTGTCGCCCGGGAGTGCCGCGAGGGTCCCTGTCACGCATAAGCAACCCAGATGCGGCCCTGGGCGTGTCCTCCTACCTTCGCCTCTGAGGACAGGTGTCTGTGGTTCTGAGTAAAAGGCCTAATATCCACTTTGGGCTTTATGTGGATTATTTTCTGTCATTTCACTTCATTTCCGTTTCTGTCTTGCTGGCGCTGGGTTGAGCCCAGGGTCTGATGTAACTCCGGACTATACTGCCAGACCTATTTGATATTTTCTTTGGGACCCTGTACGCACTAAGTGGCTGAAAGCTTCACTAAGTCTCCGTGGCTGGCTTCGAACCTGTGCGCTCCTTGGTCTCAGCCTCCCCAGCACGGAATTTACAAGGGAGCGCCAGCCACCCCTCCCGGCTCCACTTGGGGTTTAAGCCTCCTCAGCTGTGTATGCCTGTGCTTGCGGGAGCGGCCAAGGTACCTCTCGCGAGAATGACAAATTCCTCGCGGCGCTTCACTTCCCAGCTTCCACATAGGTCAGAACAGAGGCCGTGTGTGGTGTGCTCAGTAGGCACGGCAAGGCAAAGAGTGCACTGGCATCCCTGCTTAACCTGGGGCAGCTCCGTGGAAAGGGAGGCCACCCGTTCAAACCCTCTCCCGCCCCGCCTGCTGACAGCAAGCCGAGTCCCCTGGCAGAGGCCCTGTGGAGACAGTCTGAACTGCCAGTGCGCATGCGCGGACCGCAGTCTCCCAGAAAAAATGGATTCTTTAATAGTAGGGAGCCTGGAGGGGGCTGGGGGTTCCATGCCCGAAGTGCCAGCGAAACAGACCTCCCAAGCTGGGCAGGGTCTCCGAAATGAGCAAAAGAGGGGAGGGAGGCCCAGGGGAAGAGGACCAAAGTGGATTTCCCGCGTTGAAGCAGGCATGAGTCCAGAGCAGAGTCCAGCAGTGTGTCGCCCGGGAGTGCCGCGCGGGTCCCTGTCACGCATAAGCAACCCAGATGCGGCCCCGGGCGTGTCCTCCTACCTTCGCCTCTGAGGACAGGCGTCTGTGGTTCTGAGCAAAAGGCCTAATATCCACTTTGGGCTTTATGTGGATTATTTTCTGTCATTTCACTTCATTTCCGTTTCTGTCTTGCTGGCGCTGGCTTGAGCCCAGGGTCTGATGTACCTCCGGACTATACTGCCAGACCTATTTGATATTTTCTTTGGGACCCTGGACGCACTAAGTGGCTGAAAGCTTCGCTAAATCTCCGTGGCTGGCTTCGAACCTGTGCGCTCCTTGGTCTCAGCCTCCCCAGCACGGAATTTACAAGGGAGCGCCAGCCACCCCTCCCGGCTCCACTTGGGGTTTAAGCCTCCTCAGCTGTGTATGCCTGTGCTTGCGGCAGCAGCCAAGGTACCTCTCGCGAGAATGACAAATTCCTCGCGGCGCTTCACTTCCCAGCTTCCACATAGGTCAGAACAGAGGCCGTGTGTGGTGTGCTCAGTAGGCACGGCAAGGCAAAGAGTGCACTGGCATCCCTGCTTAACCTGGGGCAGCTCCGTGGAAAGGGAGGCCTCCCGTTCAAACCCTCCCCTGCCCCACCTGCTAACAGCAAGCCGGCTCTCCCGGCAGAGGCCCTGGGGATACAGTCTGAACTGCGACTGCCCATGCATGGACAGCAGTCTCACAGAAAAAATGGGTTCTTTAAAAGGAGGGAGCCTGTAGAGGGCTGGGCGGCTCCATGCCAGACATGCCAGCGAAACAGACCTCCCAAGCTGGGCAGGGTCTCCGAAATGAGCAAAAGAGGGGAGGGAGGCCCAGGGGAAGAGGACCAAAGTGGATTTCCCGCGTGGAAGCAGGCAAAGGACCAGAGCAGAGACCAACAGTGTGTCGCCCGGGAGTGCCGCGCGGGTCCCTGTCACGCATAAGCAACCCAGATGCGGCCCGGGCGTGTCCTCCTACCTTCGCCTCTGAGGACAGGCGTCTGTGGTTCTGAGTAAAAGGCCTAATATCCACTTTGGGCTTTATGTGGATTATTTTCTGTCATTTCACTTCATTTCTGTTTCTGGCTTGCTGGCGCTGGGTTGAGCCCAGGGTCTGATGTAACTCCGGACTATACTGCCAGACCTATTTGATATTTTCTTTGGGACCCTGGACGCACTAAGTGGCTGAAAGCTTCGCTAAGTCTCCGTGGCTGGCTTCGAACCTGTGCGCTCCTTGGTCTCAGCCTCCCCAGCACGGAATTTACAAGGGAGCGCCAGCCACCCCTCCCGGCTCCACTTGGGGTTTAAGCCTCCTCAGCTGTGTATGCCTGTGCTTGCGGGAGCGGCCAAGGTACCTCTCGCGAGAATGACAAATTCCTCGCGGCGCTTCACTTCCCAGCTTCCACATAGGTCAGAACAGAGGCCGTGTGTGGTGTGCTCAGTAGGCACGGCAAGGCAAAGAGTGCACTGGCATCCCTGCTTAACCTGGGGCAGTTCCGTGGAAAGGGAGGCCACCCGTTCAAACCCTCCCCTGCCCCACCTGCTAACAGCAAGCCGGCTCTCCCGGCAGAGGCCCTGGGGATACAGTCTGAACTGCGACTTCGCATGCATGGACAGCAGTCTCACAGAAAAAAATGGGTTCTTTAAAAGGAGGGAGCCTGTAGAGGGCTGGGCGGCTCCATGCCCGACGTGCCAGCGAAACAGACCTCCCAAGCTGGGCAGGGTCTCTGAAATGAGCAAAAGAGGGGAGGGAGGCCCAGGGGAAGAGGACCAAAGTGGATTTCCCGCGTTGAAGCAGGCATGAGTCCAGAGCAGAGACCAGCAGTGTGTCGCCCGGGAGTGCCTCGCAGGTCCCTGTCACGCATAAGCAACCCAGATGCGGCCCCGGGCGTGTCCTCCTACCTTCGCCTCTGAGGACAGGCGTCTGTGGTTCTGAGTAAAAGGCCTAATATCCACTTTGGGCTTTATGTGGATTATTTTCTGTCATTTCACTTCATTTCCGTTTCTGTCTTGCTGGCGCTGGGTTGAGCCCAGGGTCTGATGTAACTCCGGACTATACTGCCAGACCTATTTGATATTTTCTTTGGGACCCTGGACGCACTAAGTGGCTGAAAGCTTCGCTAAGTCTCCATGGCTGGCTTCGAACCTGTGCGCTCCTTGGTCTCAGCCTCCCCAGCACGGAATTTACTAGGGAGCGCCAGCCACCCCTCCCGGCTCCACTTGGGGTTTAAGCCTCCTCAGCTGTGTATGCCTGTGCTTGCGGGAGCGGCCAAGGTACCTCTCGCGAGAATGACAAATTCCTCGCGGCGCTTCACTTCCCAGCTTCCACATAGGTCAGAACAGAGGCCGTGTGTGGTGTGCTCAGTAGGCACGGCAAGGCAAAGAGTGCACTGGCATCCCTGCTTAACCTGGGGCAGCTCCCTGGAAAGGGAGGCCTCCCGTTCAAACCCTCCCCTGCCCCACCTGCTAACAGCAAGCCGGCTCTCCGGGCAGAGGCCCTGGGGATACAGTCTGAACTGCGACTGCCTATGCATGGACAGCAGTCTCACAGAAAAAATGGGTTCTTTAAAAGGAGGGAGCCTGTAGAGGGCTGGGCGGCTCCATGCCAGACATGCCAGCGAAACAGACCTCCCAAGCTGGGCAGGGTCTCTGAAATGAGCAAAAGAAGGGAGGGAGGCCAAGGGGAAGAGGACCAAAGTGGATTTCCCGCGTGGAAGCAGGCAAAGGACCAGAGCAGAGACCAACAGTGTGTCGCCCGGGAGTGCCGCGCGGGTCCCTGTCACACATAAGCAACCCAGATGTGGCCCCGAGCGTGTCCTCCTACCTTCGCCTCCGAGGACAGGTGTCTGTGGTTCTGAGTAAAAGGCCTAATATCCACTTTGGGCTTTATGTGGATTATTTTCTGTCATTTCACTTCATTTCCGTTTCTGTCTTGCTGGCGCTGGGTTGAGCCCAGGGTCTGATGTAACTCCGGTTATACTGCCAGACCTATTTGATATTTTCTTTGGGACCCTGGACGCACTAAGTGGCTGAAAGCTTCGCTAAGTCTCCGTGGCTGGCTTCGAACCTGTGCGCTCCTTGGTCTCAGCCTCCCCAGCACGGAATTTACAAGGGAGCGCCAGCCACCCCTCCCGGCTCCACTTGGGGTTTAAGCCTCCTCAGCTGTGTATGCCTGTGCTTGCGGGAGCGGCCAAGGTACCTCTCGCGAGAATGACAAATTCCTCGCGGCGCTTCACTTCCCAGCTTCCACATAGGTCAGAACAGAGGCCTTGTGTGGTGTGCTCAGTAGGTACGGCAAGGCAAAGAGTGCACTGGCATCCCTGCTTAACCTGGGGCAGCTCCGTTGGAAAGGGAGGCCACCCGTTCAAACCCTCCCCTGCCCCAGCTGCTAACAGCAAGCCGGCTCTCCCGGCAGAGGCCCTGGGGATACAGTCTGAACTGCGACTTTGCATGCATGGACAGCAGTCTCACAGAAAAAAATGGGTTCTTTAAAAGGAGGGAGCCTGTAGAGGGCTGGGCGGCTCCATGCCCGACATGCCAGCGAAACAGACCTCCCATGCTGGGCAGGGTCTTCGAAATGAGCAAAAGAGGGGAGGGAGGCCCAGGGGAAGAGGACCAAAGTGGATTTCCCGCGTTGAAGCAGGCATGAGTCCAGAGCAGAGACCAGCAGTGTGTCGCCCGGGAGTGCCGCGCGGGTCCCTGTCACACATAAGCAACCCAGATGTGGCCCCGAGCGTGTCCTCCTACCTTCGCCTCCGAGGACAGGTGTCTGTGGTTCTGAGTAAAAGGCCTAATATCCACTTTGGGCTTTATGTGGATTATTTTCTGTCATTTCCCTTCATTTCCGTTTCTGTCTTGCTGGCGCGGGGTTGAGCCCAGGGTCTGATGTACCTCCGGACTATACTGCCAGACCTATTTGATATTTTCTTTGGGACCCTGGACGCACTAAGTGACTGAAAGCTTCGCTAAGTCTCCGTGGCTGGCTTCGAACCTGTGCGCTCCTTGGTCTCAGCCTCCCCAGCACGGAATTTACAAGGGAGCGCCAGCCACCCCTCCCGGCTCCACTTGGGGTTTAAGCCTCCTCAGCTGTGTATGCCTGTGCTTGCGGGAGCGGCCAAGGTACCTCTCGCGAGAATGACAAATTCCTCGCGGCGCTTCACTTCCCAGCTTCCACATAGGTCAGAACAGAGGCCGTGTGTGGTGTGCTCAGTAGGCACGGCAAGGCAAAGAGTGCACTGGCATCCCTGCTTAACCTGGGGCAGCTCCGTGGAAAGGGAGGCCTCCCGTTCAAACCCTCCCCCGCCCCGCCTGCTGACAGCAAGCCGGGTCCCCTGGCAGAGGCCCTGTGGAGACAGTCTGAACTGCCAGTGCGCATGCGCGGACCGCAGTCTCCCAGAAAAAATGGATTCTTTAATAGTAGGGAGCCTGGAGGGGGCTGGGGGTTCCATGCCCGAAGTGCCAGCGAAACAGACCTCCCAAGCTGGGCAGGGTCTCCGAAATGAGCAAAAGAGGGGAGGGAGGCCCAGGGGAAGAGGACCAAAGTGGATTTCCCGCGTTGAAGCAGGCATGAGTCCAGAGCAGAGTCCAGCAGTGTGTCGCCCTGGAGTGCCGCGCGGGTCCCTGTCACGCATAAGCAACCCAGATGCGGCCCCGGGCGTGTCCTCCTACCTTCGCCTCTGAGGACAGGCGTCTGTGGTTCTGAGTAAAAGGCCTAATATCCACTTTGGGCTTTATGTGGATTATTTTCTGTCATTTCACTTCATTTCCGTTTCTGTCTTGCTGGCGCTGGGTTGAGCCCAGAGTCTGATGTAACTCCGGTTATACTGCCAGACCTATTTGATATTTTCTTTGGGACCCTGGACGCACTAAGTGGCTGAATTCTTCGCTAAGTCTCCGTGACTGGCTTCGAACCTGTGCGCTCCTTGGTCTCAGCCTCCCCAGCACGGAATTTACAAGGGAGCGCCAGCCACCCCTCCCGGCTCCACTTGGGGTTTAAGCCTCCTCAGCTGTGTATGCCTGTGCTTGCGGGAGCGGCCAAGGTACCTCTCGCGAGAATGACAAATTCCTCGCGGCGCTTCACTTCCCAGCTTCCACATAGGTCAGAACAGAGGCCGTGTGTGGTGTGCTCAGTAGGCACGGCAAGGCAAAGAGTACACTGGCATCCCTGCTTAACCTGGGGCAGCTCCGTGGAAAGGGAGGCCTCCCGTTCAAACCCTCCCCTGCCCCACCTGCTAACAGCAAGCTGGCTCTCCGGGCAGAGGCCCTGGGGATACAGTCTGAACTGCAACTGCCCATGCATGGACAGCAGTCTCACAGAAAAAATGGGTTCTTTAAAAGGAGGGAGCCTGTAGAGGGCTGGGCGGCTCCATGCCAGACATGCCAGCGAAACAGACCTCCCAAGCTGGGCAGGGTCTCTGAAATGAGCAAAAGAGGGGAGGGAGGCCAAGGGGAAGAGGACCAAAGTGGATTTCCCGCGTGGAAGCAGGCAAAGGACCAGAGCAGAGACCAACAGTGTGTCGCCCGGGAGTGCCGCGCGGGTCCCTGTCACGCATAAGCAACCCAGATGCGGCCCCGGGCGTGTCCTCCTACCTTCGCCTCTGAGGACAGGCGTCTGTGGTTCTGAGTAAAAGGCCTAATATCCACTTTGGGCTTTATGTGGATTATTTTCTGTCATTTCACTTCATTTCTGTTTCTGGCTTGCTGGCGCTGGGTTGAGCCCAGGGTCTGATGTAACTCCGGACTATACTGCCAGACCTATTTGATATTTTCTTTGGGACCCTGGACGCACTAAGTGGCTGAAAGCTTCGCTAAGTCTCCGTGGCTGGCTTCGAACCTGTGCGCTCCTTGGTCTCAGCCTCCCCAGCACGGAATTTACAAGGGAGCGCCAGCCACCCCTCCCGGCTCCACTTGGGGTTTAAGCCTCCTCAGCTGTGTATGCCTGTGCTTGCGGGAGCGGCCAAGGTACCTCTCGCGAGAATGACAAATTCCTCGCGGCGCTTCACTTCCCAGCTTCCACATAGGTCAGAACAGAGGCCGTGTGTGGTGTGCTCAGTAGGCACGGCAAGGCAAAGAGTGCACTGGCATCCCTGCTTAACCTGGGGCAGCTCCCTGGAAAGGGAGGCCTCCCGTTCAAACCCTCCCCTGCCCCACCTGCTAACAGCAAGCCGGCTCTCCGGGCAGAGGCCCTGGGGATACAGTCTGAACTGCGACTGCCCATGCATGGACAGCAGTCTCACAGAAAAAATGGGTTCTTTAAAAGGAGGGAGCCTGTAGAGGGCTGGGCGGCTCCATGCCAGACATGCCAGCGAAACAGACCTCCCAAGCTGGGCAGGGTCTCCGAAATGAGCAAAAGAGGGGAGGGAGGCCCAGGGGAAGAGGACCAAAGTGGATTTCCCGCGTTGAAGCAGGCATGAGTCCAGAGCAGAGTCCAGCAGTGTGTCGCCCTGGAGTGCCGCGCGGGTCCCTGTCACGCATAAGCAACCCAGATGCGGCCCCGGGCGTGTCCTCCTACCTTCGCCTCTGAGGACAGGCGTCTGTGGTTCTGAGCAAAAGGCCTAATATCCACTTTGGGCTTTATGTGGATTATTTTCTGTCATTTCACTTCATTTCCGTTTCTGTCTTGCTGGCGCTGGCTTGAGCCCAGGGTCTGATGTACCTCCGGACTATACTGCCAGACCTATTTGATATTTTCTTTGGGACCCTGGACGCACTAAGTGGCTGAAAGCTTCGCTAAATCTCCGTGGCTGGCTTCGAACCTGTGCGCTCCTTGGTCTCAGCCTCCCCAGCACGGAATTTACAAGGGAGCGCCAGCCACCCCTCCCGGCTCCACTTGGGGTTTAAGCCTCCTCAGCTGTGTATGCCTGTGCTTGCGGCAGCAGCCAAGGTACCTCTCGCGAGAATGACAAATTCCTCGCGGCGCTTCACTTCCCAGCTTCCACATAGGTCAGAACAGAGGCCTTGTGTGGTGTGCTCAGTAGGCACGGCAAGGCAAAGAGTGCACTGGCATCCCTGCTTAACCTGGGGCAGCTCCGTGGAAAGGGAGGCCTCCCGTTCAAACCCTCCCCTGCCCCACCTGCTAACAGCAAGCCGGCTCTCCCGGCAGAGGCCCTGGGGATACAGTCTGAACTGCGACTGCCCATGCATGGACAGCAGTCTCACAGAAAAAATGGGTTCTTTAAAAGGAGGGAGCCTGTAGAGGGCTGGGCGGCTCCATGCCCGACATGCCAGCGAAACAGACCTCCCATGCTGGGCAGGGTCTTCGAAATGAGCAAAAGAGGGGAGGGAGGCCCAGGGGAAGAGGACCAAAGTGGATTTCCCGCGTTGAAGCAGGCATGAGTCCAGAGCAGAGACCAGCAGTGTGTCGCCCGGGAGTGCCGCGCGGGTCCCTGTCACACATAAGCAACCCAGATGTGGCCCCGAGCGTGTCCTCCTACCTTCGCCTCCGAGGACAGGTGTCTGTGGTTCTGAGTAAAAGGCCTAATATCCACTTTGGGCTTTATGTGGATTATTTTCTGTCATTTCCCTTCATTTCCGTTTCTGTCTTGCTGGCGCGGGGTTGAGCCCAGGGTCTGATGTACCTCCGGACTATACTGCCAGACCTATTTGATATTTTCTTTGGGACCCTGGACGCACTAAGTGGCTGAAAGCTTCGCTAAGTCTCCGTGGCTGGCTTCGAACCTGTGCGCTCCTTGGTCTCAGCCTCCCCAGCACGGAATTTACAAGGGAGCGCCAGCCACCCCTCCAGGCTCCACTTGGGGTTTAAGCCTCCTCAGCTGTGTATGCCTGTGCTTGCGGGAGCGGCCAAGGTACCTCTCGCGAGAATGACAAATTCCTCGCGGCGCTTCACTTCCCAGCTTCCACATAGGTCAGAACAGAGGCCGTGTGTGGTGTGCTCAGTAGGCACGGCAAGGCAAAGAGTGCACTGGCATCCCTGCTTAACCTGGGGCAGCTCCGTGGAAAGGGAGGCCACCCGTTCAAACCCTCCCCCGCCCCGCCTGCTGACAGCAAGCCGGGTCCCCTGGCAGAGGCCCTGTGGAGACAGTCTGAACTGCCAGTGCGCATGCGCGGACCGCAGTCTCCCAGAAAAAATGGATTCTTTAATAGTAGGGAGCCTGGAGGGGGCTGGGGGTTCCATGCCCGAAGTGCCAGCGAAACAGACCTCCCAAGCTGGGCAGGGTCTCCGAAATGAGCAAAAGAGGGGAGGGAGGCCCAGGGGAAGAGGACCAAAGTGGATTTCCCGCGTTGAAGCAGGCATGAGTCCAGAGCAGAGTCCAGCAGTGTGTCGCCCTGGAGTGCCGCGCGGGTCCCTGTCACGCATAAGCAACCCAGATGCGGCCCCGGGCGTGTCCTCCTACCTTCGCCTCTGAGGACAGGCGTCTGTGGTTCTGAGCAAAAGGCCTAATATCCACTTTGGGCTTTATGTGGATTATTTTCTGTCATTTCACTTCATTTCCGTTTCTGTCTTGCTGGCGCTGGCTTGAGCCCAGGGTCTGATGTACCTCCGGACTATACTGCCAGACCTATTTGATATTTTCTTTGGGACCCTGGACGCACTAAGTGGCTGAAAGCTTCGCTAAATCTCCGTGGCTGGCTTCGAACCTGTGCGCTCCTTGGTCTCAGCCTCCCCAGCACGGAATTTACAAGGGAGCGCCAGCCACCCCTCCCGGCTCCACTTGGGGTTTAAGCCTCCTCAGCTGTGTATGCCTGTGCTTGCGGCAGCAGCCAAGGTACCTCTCGCGAGAATGACAAATTCCTCGCGGCGCTTCACTTCCCAGCTTCCACATAGGTCAGAACAGAGGCCTTGTGTGGTGTGCTCAGTAGGCACGGCAAGGCAAAGAGTGCACTGGCATCCCTGCTTAACCTGGGGCAGCTCCGTGGAAAGGGAGGCCTCCCGTTCAAACCCTCCCCTGCCCCACCTGCTAACAGCAAGCCGGCTCTCCGGGCAGAGGCCCTGGGGATACAGTCTGAACTGCGACTGCCCATGCATGGACAGCAGTCTCACAGAAAAAATGGGTTCTTTAAAAGGAGGGAGCCTGTAGAGGGCTGGGCGGCTCCATGCCAGACATGCCAGCGAAACAGACCTCCCAAGCTGGGCAGGGTCTCCGAAATGAGCAAAAGAGGGGAGGGAGGCCCAGGGTAAGAGGACCAAAGTGGATTTCCCGCGTGGAAGCAGGCAAAGGACCAGAGCAGAGACCAACAGTGTGTCGCCCGGGAGTGCCGCGCGGGTCCCTGTCACGCATAAGCAACCCAGATGCGGCCCGGGCGTGTCCTCCTACCTTCGCCTCTGAGGACAGGCGTCTGTGGTTCTGAGTAAAAGGCCTAATATCCACTTTGGGCTTTATGTGGATTATTTTCTGTCATTTCACTTCATTTCCGTTTCTGTCTTGCTGGCGCTGGGTTGAGCCCAGAGTCTGATGTAACTCCGGTTATACTGCCAGACCTATTTGATATTTTCTTTGGGACCCTGGACGCACTAAGTGGCTGAATTCTTCGCTAAGTCTCCGTGACTGGCTTCGAACCTGTGCGCTCCTTGGTCTCAGCCTCCCCAGCACGGAATTTACAAGGGAGCGCCAGCCACCCCTCCCGGCTCCACTTGGGGTTTAAGCCTCCTCAGCTGTGTATGCCTGTGCTTGCGGGAGCGGCCAAGGTACCTCTCGCGAGAATGACAAATTCCTCGCGGCGCTTCACTTCCCAGCTTCCACATAGGTCAGAACAGAGGCCGTGTGTGGTGTGCTCAGTAGGCACGGCAAGGCAAAGAGTACACTGGCATCCCTGCTTAACCTGGGGCAGCTCCGTGGAAAGGGAGGCCTCCCGTTCAAACCCTCCCCTGCCCCACCTGCTAACAGCAAGCCGGCTCTCCGGGCAGAGGCCCTGGGGATACAGTCTGAACTGCAACTGCCCATGCATGGACAGCAGTCTCACAGAAAAAATGGGTTCTTTAAAAGGAGGGAGCCTGTAGAGGGCTGGGCGGCTCCATGCCAGACATGCCAGCGAAACAGACCTCCCAAGCTGGGCAGGGTCTCTGAAATGAGCAAAAGAGGGGAGGGAGGCCAAGGGGAAGAGGACCAAAGTGGATTTCCCGCGTGGAAGCAGGCAAAGGACCAGAGCAGAGACCAACAGTGTGTCGCCCGGGAGTGCCGCGCGGGTCCCTGTCACGCATAAGCAACCCAGATGCGGCCCCGGGCGTGTCCTCCTACCTTCGCCTCTGAGGACAGGCGTCTGTGGTTCTGAGTAAAAGGCCTAATATCCACTTTGGGCTTTATGTGGATTATTTTCTGTCATTTCACTTCATTTCTGTTTCTGGCTTGCTGGCGCTGGGTTGAGCCCAGGGTCTGATGTAACTCCGGACTATACTGCCAGACCTATTTGATATTTTCTTTGGGACCCTGGACGCACTAAGTGGCTGAAAGCTTCGCTAAGTCTCCGTGGCTGGCTTCGAACCTGTGCGCTCCTTGGTCTCAGCCTCCCCAGCACGGAATTTACAAGGGAGCGCCAGCCACCCCTCCCGGCTCCACTTGGGGTTTAAGCCTCCTCAGCTGTGTATGCCTGTGCTTGCGGGAGCGGCCAAGGTACCTCTCGCGAGAATGACAAATTCCTCGCGGCGCTTCACTTCCCAGCTTCCACATAGGTCAGAACAGAGGCCGTGTGTGGTGTGCTCAGTAGGCACGGCAAGGCAAAGAGTGCACTGGCATCCCTGCTTAACCTGGGGCAGCTCCGTGGAAAGGGAGGCCTCCCGTTCAAACCCTCCCCTGCCCCACCTGCTAACAGCAAGCCGGCTCTCCGGGCAGAGGCCCTGGGGATACAGTCTGAACTGCGACTGCCCATGCATGGACAGCAGTCTCACAGAAAAAATGGGTTCTTTAAAAGGAGGGAGCCTGTAGAGGGCTGGGCGGCTCCATGCCAGACATGCCAGCGAAACAGACCTCCCAAGCTGGGCAGGGTCTCCGAAATGAGCAAAAGAGGGGAGGGAGGCCCAGGGGAAGAGGACCAAAGTGGATTTCCCGCGTTGAAGCAGGCATGAGTCCAGAGCAGAGTCCAGCAGTGTGTCGCCCTGGAGTGCCGCGCGGGTCCCTGTCACGCATAAGCAACCCAGATGCGGCCCCGGGCGTGTCCTCCTACCTTCGCCTCTGAGGACAGGCGTCTGTGGTTCTGAGCAAAAGGCCTAATATCCACTTTGGGCTTTATGTGGATTATTTTCTGTCATTTCACTTCATTTCCGTTTCTGTCTTGCTGGCGCTGGCTTGAGCCCAGGGTCTGATGTACCTCCGGACTATACTGCCAGACCTATTTGATATTTTCTTTGGGACCCTGGACGCACTAAGTGGCTGAAAGCTTCGCTAAATCTCCGTGGCTGGCTTCGAACCTGTGCGCTCCTTGGTCTCAGCCTCCCCAGCACGGAATTTACAAGGGAGCGCCAGCCACCCCTCCCGGCTCCACTTGGGGTTTAAGCCTCCTCAGCTGTGTATGCCTGTGCTTGCGGGAGCGGCCAAGGTACCTCTCGCGAGAATGACAAATTCCTCGCGGCGCTTCACTTCCCAGCTTCCACATAGGTCAGAACAGAGGCCTTGTGTGGTGTGCTCAGTAGGCACGGCAAGGCAAAGAGTGCACTGGCATCCCTGCTTAACCTGGGGCAGCTCCGTGGAAAGGGAGGCCTCCCTTTCAAACCCTCCCCTGCCCCACCTGCTAACAGCAAGCCGGCTCTCCCGGCAGAGGCCCTGGGGATACAGTCTGAACTGCGACTGCCCATGCATGGACAGCAGTCTCACAGAAAAAATGGGTTCTTTAAAAGGAGGGAGCCTGTAGAGGGCTGGGCGGCTCCATGCCAGACATGCCAGCGAAACAGACCTCCCAAGCTGGGCAGGGTCTCCGAAATGAGCAAAAGAGGGGAGGGAGGCCCAGGGGAAGAGGACCAAAGTGGATTTCCCGCGTGGAAGCAGGCAAAGGACCAGAGCAGAGACCAACAGTGTGTCGCCCGGGAGTGCCGCGCGGGTCCCTGTCACGCATAAGCAACCCAGATGCGGCCCGGGCGTGTCCTCCTACCTTCGCCTCTGAGGACAGGCGTCTGTGGTTCTGAGTAAAAGGCCTAATATCCACTTTGGGCTTTATGTGGATTATTTTCTGTCATTTCACTTCATTTCTGTTTCTGGCTTGCTGGCGCTGGGTTGAGCCCAGGGTCTGATGTAACTCCGGACTATACTGCCAGACCTATTTGATATTTTCTTTGGGACCCTGGACGCACTAAGTGGCTGAAAGCTTCGCTAAGTCTCCGTGGCTGGCTTCGAACCTGTGCGCTCCTTGGTCTCAGCCTCCCCAGCACGGAATTTACAAGGGAGCGCCAGCCACCCCTCCCAGCTCCACTTGGGGTTTAAGCCTCCTCAGCTGTGTATGCCTGTGCTTGCGGGAGCGGCCAAGGTACCTCTCGCGAGAATGACAAATTCCTCGCGGCGCTTCACTTCCCAGCTTCCACATAGGTCAGAACAGAGGCCGTGTGTGGTGTGCTCAGTAGGCACGGCAAGGCAAAGAGTGCACTGGCATCCCTGCTTAACCTGGGGCAGCTCCGTGGAAAGGGAGGCCACCCGTTCAAACCCTCCCCCGCCCCGCCTGCTGACAGCAAGCCGGGTCCCCTGGCAGAGGCCCTGTGGAGACAGTCTGAACTGCCAGTGCGCATGCGCGGACCGCAGTCTCCCAGAAAAAATGGATTCTTTAATAGTAGGGAGCCTGGAGGGGGCTGGGGGTTCCATGCCCGAAGTGCCAGCGAAACAGACCTCCCAAGCTGGGCAGGGTCTCCGAAATGAGCAAAAGAGGGGAGGGAGGCCCAGGGGAAGAGGACCAAAGTGGATTTCCCGCGTTGAAGCAGGCATGAGTCCAGAGCAGAGTCCAGCAGTGTGTCGCCCTGGAGTGCCGCGCGGGTCCCTGTCACGCATAAGCAACCCAGATGCGGCCCCGGGCGTGTCCTCCTACCTTCGCCTCTGAGGACAGGCGTCTGTGGTTCTGAGCAAAAGGCCTAATATCCACTTTGGGCTTTATGTGGATTATTTTCTGTCATTTCACTTCATTTCCGTTTCTGTCTTGCTGGCGCTGGCTTGAGCCCAGGGTCTGATGTACCTCCGGACTATACTGCCAGACCTATTTGATATTTTCTTTGGGACCCTGGACGCACTAAGTGGCTGAAAGCTTCGCTAAGTCTCCGTGGCTGGCTTCGAACCTGTGCGCTCCTTGGTCTCAGCCTCCCCAGCACGGAATTTACTAGGGAGCGCCAGCCACCCCTCCCGGCTCCACTTGGGGTTTAAGCCTCCTCAGCTGTGTATGCCTGTGCTTGCAGGAGCGGCCAAGGTACCTCTCGCGAGAATGACAAATTCCTCGCGGCGCTTCACTTCCCAGCTTCCACATAGGTAAGAACAGAGGCCGTGTGTGGTGTGCTCAGTAGGCACGGCAAGGCAAAGAGTGCACTGGCATCCCTGCTTAACCTGGGGCAGCTCCATGGAAAGGGAGGCCTCCCGTTCAAACCCTCCCCTGCCCCACCTGCTAACAGCAAGCCGGCTCTCCGGGCAGAGGCCCTGGGGATACAGTCTGAACTGCGACTGCCCATGCATGGACAGCAGTCTCACAGAAAAAATGGGTTCTTTAAAAGGAGGGAGCCTGTAGAGGGCTGGGGGGCTCCATGCCAGACATGCCAGCGAAACAGACCTCCCAAGCTGGGCAGGGTCTCTGAAATGAGCAAAAGAGGGGAGGGAGGCCAAGGGGAAGAGGACCAAAGTGGATTTCCCGCGTGGAAGCAGGCAAAGGACCAGAGCAGAGACCAACAGTGTGTCGCCCGGGAGTGCCGCGCGGGTCCCTGTCACACATAAGCAACCCAGATGTGGCCCAGAGCGTGTCCTCCTACCTTCGCCTCCGAGGACAGGTGTCTGTGGTTCTGAGTAAAAGGCCTAATATCCACTTTGGGCTTTATGTGGATTATTTTCTGTCATTTCACTTCATTTCCGTTTCTGTCTTGCTGGCGCTGGGTTGAGCCCAGGGTCTGATGTAACTCCGGTTATACTGCCAGACCTATTTGATATTTTCTTTGGGACCCTGGACGCACTAAGTGGCTGAAAGCTTCGCTAAGTCTCCGTGACTGGCTTCGAACCTGTGCGCTCCTTGGTCTCAGCCTCCCCAGCACGGAATTTACAAGGGAGCGCCAGCCACCCCTCCCGGCTCCACTTGGGGTTTAAGCCTCCTCAGCTGTGTATGCCTGTGCTTGCGGGAGCGGCCAAGGTACCTCTCGCGAGAATGACAAATTCCTCGCGGCGCTTCACTTCCCAGCTTCCACATAGTTCAGAACAGAGGCCTTGTGTGGTGTGCTCAGTAGGTACGGCAAGGCAAAGAGTGCACTGGCATCCCTGCTTAACCTGGGGCAGCTCCGTTGGAAAGGGAGGCCACCCGTTCAAACCCTCCCCTGCCCCACCTGCTAACAGCAAGCCGGCTCTCCCGGCAGAGGCCCTGGGGATACAGTCTGAACTGCGACTTTGCATGCATGGACAGCAGTCTCACAGAAAAAAATGGGTTCTTTAAAATAAGGGAGCCTGTAGAGGGCTGGGCGGCTCCATGCCCGACATGCCAGCGAAACAGACCTCCCATGCTGGGCAGGGTCTTCGAAATGAGCAAAAGAGGGGAGGGAGGCCCAGGGGAAGAGGACCAAAGTGGATTTCCCGCGTTGAAGCAGGCATGAGTCCAGAGCAGAGACCAGCAGTGTGTCGCCCGGGAGTGCCGCGCGGGTCCCTGTCACACATAAGCAACCCAGATGTGGCCCCGAGCGTGTCCTCCTACCTTCGCCTCCGAGGACAGGTGTCTGTGGTTCTGAGTAAAAGGCCTAATATCCACTTTGGGCTTTATGTGGATTATTTTCTGTCATTTCCCTTCATTTCCGTTTCTGTCTTGCTGGCGCGGGGTTGAGCCCAGGGTCTGATGTACCTCCGGACTATACTGCCAGACCTATTTGATATTTTCTTTGGGACCCTGGACGCACTAAGTGACTGAAAGCTTCGCTAAGTCTCCGTGGCTGGCTTCGAACCTGTGCGCTCCTTGGTCTCAGCCTCCCCAGCACGGAATTTACAAGGGAGCGCCAGCCACCCCTCCCGGCTCCACTTGGGGTTTAAGCCTCCTCAGCTGTGTATGCCTGTGCTTGCGGGAGCGGCCAAGGTACCTCTCGCGAGAATGACAAATTCCTCGCGGCGCTTCACTTCCCAGCTTCCACATAGGTCAGAACAGAGGCCGTGTGTGGTGTGCTCAGTAGGCACGGCAAGGCAAAGAGTGCACTGGCATCCCTGCTTAACCTGGGGCAGCTCCGTGGAAAGGGAGGCCACCCGTTCAAACCCTCCCCTGCCCCGCCTGCTGACAGCAAGCCGGGTCCCCTGGCAGAGGCCCTGTGGAGACAGTCTGAACTGCCAGTGCGCATGCGCGGACCGCAGTCTCCCAGAAAAAATGGATTCTTTAATAGTAGGGAGCCTTGAGAGGGCTGGGGGTTCCATGCCCGACATGCCAGCGAAACAGACCTCCCAAGCTGGGCAGGGTCTCTGAAATGAGCAAAAGAGGGCAGGGAGGCCAAGGGGAAGAGGACCAAAGTGGATTTCCCGCGTTGAAGCAGGCACGAGTCCAGAGCAGAGACCAGCAGTGTGTCGCCCGGGAGTGCCTCGCGGGTCCCTGTCACGCATAAGCAACCCAGATGCGGCCCCGGGCGTGTCCTCCTACCTTCGCCTCTGAGGACAGGCGTCTGTGGTTCTGAGTAAAAGGCCTAATATCCACTTTGGGCTTTATGTGGATTATTTTCTGTCATTTCACTTCATTTCCGTTTCTGTCTTGCTGGCGCTGGGTTGAGCCCAGAGTCTGATGTAACTCCGGTTATACTGCCAGACCTATTTGATATTTTCTTTGGGACCCTGGACGCACTAAGTGGCTGAATTCTTCGCTAAGTCTCCGTGACTGGCTTCGAACCTGTGCGCTCCTTGGTCTCAGCCTCCCCAGCACGGAATTTACAAGGGAGCGCCAGCCACCCCTCCCGGCTCCACTTGGGGTTTAAGCCTCCTCAGCTGTGTATGCCTGTGCTTGCGGGAGCGGCCAAGGTACCTCTCGCGAGAATGACAAATTCCTCGCGGCGCTTCACTTCCCAGCTTCCACATAGGTCAGAACAGAGGCCGTGTGTGGTGTGCTCAGTAGGCACGGCAAGGCAAAGAGTGCACTGGCATCCCTGCTTAACCTGGGGCAGCTCCGTGGAAAGGGAGGCCTCCCGTTCAAACCCTCCCCTGCCCCACCTGCTAACAGCAAGCCGGCTCTCCGGGCAGAGGCCCTGGGGATACAGTCTGAACTGCGACTGCCCATGCATGGACAGCAGTCTCACAGAAAAAATGGGTTCTTTAAAAGGAGGGAGCCTGTAGAGGGCTGGGCGGCTCCATGCCAGACATGCCAGCGAAACAGACCTCCCAAGCTGGGCAGGGTCTCCGAAATGAGCAAAAGAGGGGAGGGAGGCCCAGGGGAAGAGGACCAAAGTGGATTTCCCGCGTGGAAGCAGGCAAAGGACCAGAGCAGAGACCAACAGTGTGTCGCCCGGGAGTGCCGCGCGGGTCCCTGTCACGCATAAGCAACCCAGATGCGGCCCGGGCGTGTCCTCCTACCTTCGCCTCTGAGGACAGGCGTCTGTGGTTCTGAGTAAAAGGCCTAATATCCACTTTGGGCTTTATGTGGATTATTTTCTGTCATTTCACTTCATTTCCGTTTCTGTCTTGCTGGCGCGGGGTTGAGCCCAGGGTCTGATGTAACTCCGGACTATACTGCCAGACCTATTTGATATTTTCTTTGGGACCCTGGACGCACTAAGTGACTGAAAGCTTCGCTAAGTCTCCGTGGCTGGCTTCGAACCTGTGCGCTCCTTGGTCTCAGCCTCCCCAGCACGGAATTTACAAGGGAGCGCCAGCCACCCCTCCCGGCTCCACTTGGGGTTTAAGCCTCCTCAGCTGTGTATGCCTGTGCTTGCGGGAGCGGCCAAGGTACCTCTCGCGAGAATGACAAATTCCTCGCGGCGCTTCACTTCCCAGCTTCCACATAGGTCAGAACAGAGGCCGTGTGTGGTGTGCTCAGTAGGCACGGCAAGGCAAAGAGTGCACTGGCATCCCTGCTTAACCTGGGGCAGCTCCGTGGAAAGGGAGGCCACCCGTTCAAACCCTCCCCTGCCCCGCCTGCTGACAGCAAGCCGGGTCCCCTGGCAGAGGCCCTGTGGAGACAGTCTGAACTGCCAGTGCGCATGCGCGGACCGCAGTCTCCCAGAAAAAATGGATTCTTTAATAGTAGGGAGCCTTGAGAGGGCTGGGGGTTCCATGCCCGACATGCCAGCGAAACAGACCTCCCAAGCTGGGCAGGGTCTCTGAAATGAGCAAAAGAGGGCAGGGAGGCCAAGGGGAAGAGGACCAAAGTGGATTTCCCGCGTTGAAGCAGGCACGAGTCCAGAGCAGAGACCAGCAGTGTGTCGCCCGGGAGTGCCTCGCGGGTCCCTGTCACGCATAAGCAACCCAGATGCGGCCCCGGGCGTGTCCTCCTACCTTCGCCTCTGAGGACAGGCGTCTGTGGTTCTGAGTAAAAGGCCTAATATCCACTTTGGGCTTTATGTGGATTATTTTCTGTCATTTCACTTCATTTCCGTTTCTGTCTTGCTGGCGCTGGGTTGAGCCCAGAGTCTGATGTAACTCCGGTTATACTGCCAGACCTATTTGATATTTTCTTTGGGACCCTGGACGCACTAAGTGGCTGAATTCTTCGCTAAGTCTCCGTGACTGGCTTCGAACCTGTGCGCTCCTTGGTCTCAGCCTCCCCAGCACGGAATTTACAAGGGAGCGCCAGCCACCCCTCCCGGCTCCACTTGGGGTTTAAGCCTCCTCAGCTGTGTATGCCTGTGCTTGCGGGAGCGGCCAAGGTACCTCTCGCGAGAATGACAAATTCCTCGCGGCGCTTCACTTCCCAGCTTCCACATAGGTCAGAACAGAGGCCGTGTGTGGTGTGCTCAGTAGGCACGGCAAGGCAAAGAGTGCACTGGCATCCCTGCTTAACCTGGGGCAGCTCCGTGGAAAGGGAGGCCTCCCGTTCAAACCCTCCCCTGCCCCACCTGCTAACAGCAAGCCGGCTCTCCGGGCAGAGGCCCTGGGGATACAGTCTGAACTGCGACTGCCCATGCATGGACAGCAGTCTCACAGAAAAAATGGGTTCTTTAAAAGGAGGGAGCCTGTAGAGGGCTGGGCGGCTCCATGCCAGACATGCCAGCGAAACAGACCTCCCAAGCTGGGCAGGGTCTCCGAAATGAGCAAAAGAGGGGAGGGAGGCCCAGGGGAAGAGGACCAAAGTGGATTTCCCGCGTGGAAGCAGGCAAAGGACCAGAGCAGAGACCAACAGTGTGTCGCCCGGGAGTGCCGCGCGGGTCCCTGTCACGCATAAGCAACCCAGATGCGGCCCGGGCGTGTCCTCCTACCTTCGCCTCTGAGGACAGGCGTCTGTGGTTCTGAGTAAAAGGCCTAATATCCACTTTGGGCTTTATGTGGATTATTTTCTGTCATTTCACTTCATTTCTGTTTCTGGCTTGCTGGCGCTGGGTTGAGCCCAGGGTCTGATGTAACTCCGGACTATACTGCCAGACCTATTTGATATTTTCTTTGGGACCCTGGACGCACTAAGTGGCTGAAAGCTTCGCTAAGTCTCCGTGGCTGGCTTCGAACCTGTGCGCTCCTTGGTCTCAGCCTCCCCAGCACGGAATTTACAAGGGAGCGCCAGCCACCCCTCCCGGCTCCACTTGGGGTTTAAGCCTCCTCAGCTGTGTATGCCTGTGCTTGCGGGAGCGGCCAAGGTACCTCTCGCGAGAATGACAAATTCCTCGCGGCGCTTCACTTCCCAGCTTCCACATAGGTCAGAACAGAGGCCGTGTGTGGTGTGCTCAGTAGGCACGGCAAGGCAAAGAGTGCACTGGCATCCCTGCTTAACCTGGGGCAGCTCCGTGGAAAGGGAGGCCACCCGTTCAAACCCTCCCCTGCCCCGCCTGCTGACAGCAAGCCGGGTCCCCTGGCAGAGGCCCTGTGGAGACAGTCTGAACTGCCAGTGCGCATGCGCGGACCGCAGTCTCCCAGAAAAAATGGATTCTTTAATAGTAGGGAGCCTTGAGAGGGCTGGGGGTTCCATGCCCGACATGCCAGCGAAACAGACCTCCCAAGCTGGGCAGGGTCTCTGAAATGAGCAAAAGAGGGCAGGGAGGCCAAGGGGAAGAGGACCAAAGTGGATTTCCCGCGTTGAAGCAGGCACGAGTCCAGAGCAGAGACCAGCAGTGTGTCGCCCGGGAGTGCCTCGCGGGTCCCTGTCACGCATAAGCAACCCAGATGCGGCCCCGGGCGTGTCCTCCTACCTTCGCCTCTGAGGACAGGCGTCTGTGGTTCTGAGTAAAAGGCCTAATATCCACTTTGGGCTTTATGTGGATTATTTTCTGTCATTTCACTTCATTTCCGTTTCTGTCTTGCTGGCGCTGGCTTGAGCCCAGGGTCTGATGTAACTCCGGTTATACTGCCAGACCTATTTGATATTTTCTTTGGGACCCTGGACGCACTAAGTGGCTGAATTCTTCGCTAAGTCTCCGTGACTGGCTTCGAACCTGTGCGCTCCTTGGTCTCAGCCTCCCCAGCACGGAATTTACAAGGGAGCGCCAGCCACCCCTCCCGGCTCCACTTGGGGTTTAAGCCTCCTCAGCTGTGTATGCCTGTGCTTGCGGGAGCGGCCAAGGTACCTCTCGCGAGAATGACAAATTCCTCGCGGCGCTTCACTTCCCAGCTTCCACATAGGTCAGAACAGAGGCCGTGTGTGGTGTGCTCAGTAGGCACGGCAAGGCAAAGAGTGCACTGGCATCCCTGCTTAACCTGGGGCAGCTCCGTGGAAAGGGAGGCCTCCCGTTCAAACCCTCCCCTGCCCCACCTGCTAACAGCAAGCCGGCTCTCCGGGCAGAGGCCCTGGGGATACAGTCTGAACTGCAACTGCCCATGCAAGGACAGCAGTCTCACAGAAAAAATGGGTTCTTTAAAAGGAGGGAGCCTGTAGAGGGCTGGGCGGCTCCATGCCAGACATGCCAGCGAAACAGACCTCCCAAGCTGGGCAGGGTCTCTGAAATGAGCAAAAGAGGGGAGGGAGGCCAAGGGGAAGAGGACCAAAGTGGATTTCCCGCGTGGAAGCAGGCAAAGGACCAGAGCAGAGACCAGCAGTGTGTCGCCCGGGAGTGCCGCGCGGGTCCCTGTCACGCATAAGCAACCCAGATGCGGCCCCGGGCGTGTCCTCCTACCTTCGCCTCTGAGGACAGGCGTCTGTGGTTCTGAGTAAAAGGCCTAATATCCACTTTGGGCTTTATGTGGATTATTTTCTGTCATTTCACTTCATTTCTGTTTCTGGCTTGCTGGCGCTGGGTTGAGCCCAGGGTCTGATGTAACTCCGGACTATACTGCCAGACCTATTTGATATTTTCTTTGGGACCCTGGACGCACTAAGTGGCTGAAAGCTTCTTAAGTCTCCGTGGCTGGCTTCGAACCTGTGCGCTCCTTGGTCTCAGCCTCCCCAGCACGGAATTTATAAGGGAGCGCCAGCCACCCCTCCCGGCTCCACTTGGGGTTTAAGCCTCCTCAGCTGTGTATGCCTGTGCTTGCGGGAGCGGCCAAGGTACCTCTCGCGAGAATGACAAATTCCTCGCGGCGCTTCACTTCCCAGCTTCCACATAGGTCAGAACAGAGGCCGTGTGTGGTGTGCTCAGTAGGCACGGCAAGGCAAAGAATGCACTGGCATCCCTGCTTAACCTGGGGCAGCTCCGTGGAAAGGGAGGCCTCCCGTTCAAACCCTCCCCTGCCCCACCTGCTAACAGCAAGCCGGCTCTCCGGGCAGAGGCCCTGGGGATACAGTCTGAACTGCGACTGCCCATGCATGGACAGCAGTCTCACAGAAAAAATGGGTTCTTTAAAAGGAGGGAGCCTGTAGAGGGCTGGGTGGCTCCATGCCAGACATGCCAGCGAAACAGACCTCCCAAGCTGGGCAGGGTCTCCGAAATGAGCAAAAGAGGGGAGGGAGGCCCAGGGGAAGAGGACCAAAGTGGATTTCCCGCGTGGAAGCAGGCAAAGACCAGAGCAGAGACCAACAGTGTGTCGCCCGGGAGTGCCGCGCGGGTCCCTGTCACGCATAAGCAACCCAGATGCGGCCCGGGCGTGTCCTCCTACCTTCGCCTCTGAGGACAGGCGTCTGTGGTTCTGAGTAAAAGGCCTAATATCCACTTTGGGCTTTATGTGGATTATTTTCTGTCATTTCACTTCATTTCTGTTTCTGGCTTGCTGGCGCTGGGTTGAGCCCAGGGTCTGATGTAACTCCGGACTATACTGCCAGACCTATTTGATATTTTCTTTGGGACCCTGGACGCACTAAGTGGCTGAAAGCTTCGCTAAGTCTCCGTGGCTGGCTTCGAACCTGTGCGCTCCTTGGTCTCAGCCTCCCCAGCACGGAATTTACAAGGGAGCGCCAGCCACCCCTCCCGGCTCCACTTGGGGTTTAAGCCTCCTCAGCTGTGTATGCCTGTGCTTGCGGGAGCGGCCAAGGTACCTCTCGCGAGAATGACAAATTCCTCGCGGCGCTTCACTTCCCAGCTTCCACATAGGTCAGAACAGAGGCCGTGTGTGGTGTGCTCAGTAGGCACGGCAAGGCAAAGAGTGCACTGGCATCCCTGCTTAACCTGGGGCAGCTCCGTGGAAAGGGAGGCCACCCGTTCAAACCCTCCCCTGCCCCGCCTGCTGACAGCAAGCCGGGTCCTCTGGCAGAGGCCCTGTGGAGACAGTCTGAACTGCCAGTGCGCATGCGCGGACCGCAGTCTCCCAGAAAAAATGGATTCTTTAATAGTAGGGAGCCTTGAGAGGGCTGGGGGTTCCATGCCCGACATGCCAGCGAAACAGACCTCCCAAGCTGGGCAGGGTCTCTGAAATGAGCAAAAGAGGGCAGGGAGGCCAAGGGGAAGAGGACCAAAGTGGATTTCCCGCGTTGAAGCAGGCACGAGTCCAGAGCAGAGACCAGCAGTGTGTCGCCCGGGAGTGCCTCGCGGGTCCCTGTCACGCATAAGCAACCCAGATGCGGCCCCGGGCGTGTCCTCCTACCTTCGCCTCTGAGGACAGGCGTCTGTGGTTCTGAGTAAAAGGCCTAATATCCACTTTGGGCTTTATGTGGATTATTTTCTGTCATTTCACTTCATTTCCGTTTCTGTCTTGCTGGCGCTGGGTTGAGCCCAGGGTCTGATGTAACTCCGGACTATACTGCCAGACCTATTTGATATTTTCTTTGGGACCCTGGACGCACTAAGTGGCTGAATTCTTCGCTAAGTCTCCGTGACTGGCTTCGAACCTGTGCGCTCCTTGGTCTCAGCCTCCCCAGCACGGAATTTACAAGGGAGCGCCAGCCACCCCTCCCGGCTCCACTTGGGGTTTAAGCCTCCTCAGCTGTGTATGCCTGTGCTTGCGGGAGCGGCCAAGGTACCTCTCGCGAGAATGACAAATTCCTCGCGGCGCTTCACTTCCCAGCTTCCACATAGGTCAGAACAGAGGCCGTGTGTGGTGTGCTCAGTAGGCACGGCAAGGCAAAGAGTGCACTGGCATCCCTGCTTAACCTGGGGCAGCTCCGTGGAAAGGGAGGCCACCCGTTCAAACCCTCCCCTGCCCCACCTGCTAACAGCAAGCCGGCTCTCCGGGCAGAGGCCCTGGGGATACAGTCTGAACTGCAACTGCCCATGCATGGACAGCAGTCTCACAGAAAAAATGGGTTCTTTAAAAGGAGGGAGCCTGTAGAGGGCTGGGCGGCTCCATGCCAGACATGCCAGCGAAACAGACCTCCCAAGCTGGGCAGGGTCTCTGAAATGAGCAAAAGAGGGGAGGGAGGCCAAGGGGAAGAGGACCAAAGTGGATTTCCCGCGTGGAAGCAGGCAAAGGACCAGAGCAGAGACCAACAGTGTGTCGCCCGGGAGTGCCGCGCGGGTCCCTGTCACGCATAAGCAACCCAGATGCGGCCCCGGGCGTGTCCTCCTACCTTCGCCTCTGAGGACAGGCGTCTGTGGTTCTGAGTAAAAGGCCTAATATCCACTTTGGGCTTTATGTGGATTATTTTCTGTCATTTCACTTCATTTCTGTTTCTGGCTTGCTGGCGCTGGGTTGAGCCCAGGGTCTGATGTAACTCCGGACTATACTGCCAGACCTATTTGATATTTTCTTTGGGACCCTGGACGCACTAAGTGGCTGAAAGCTTCGCTAAGTCTCCGTGGCTGGCTTCGAACCTGTGCGCTCCTTGGTCTCAGCCTCCCCAGCACGGAATTTACAAGGGAGCGCCAGCCACCCCTCCCGGCTCCACTTGGGGTTTAAGCCTCCTCAGCTGTGTATGCCTGTGCTTGCGGGAGCGGCCAAGGTACCTCTCGCGAGAATGACAAATTCCTCGCGGCGCTTCACTTCCCAGTTTCCACATAGGTCAGAACAGAGGCCGTGTGTGGTGTGCTCAGTAGGCACGGCAAGGCAAAGAGTGCACTGGCATCCCTGCTTAACCTGGGGCAGCTCCGTGGAAAGGGAGGCCACCCGTTCAAACCCTCCCCTGCCCCGCCTGCTGACAGCAAGCCGGGTCCCCTGGCAGAGGCCCTGTGGAGACAGTCTGAACTGCCAGTGCGCATGCGCGGACCGCAGTCTCCCAGAAAAAATGGATTCTTTAATAGTAGGGAGCCTTGAGAGGGCTGGGGGTTCCATGCCCGACATGCCAGCGAAACAGACCTCCCAAGCTGGGCAGGGTCTCTGAAATGAGCAAAAGAGGGCAGGGAGGCCAAGGGGAAGAGGACCAAAGTGGATTTCCCGCGTTGAAGCAGGCACGAGTCCAGAGCAGAGACCAGCAGTGTGTCGCCCGGGAGTGCCTCGCGGGTCCCTGTCACGCATAAGCAACCCAGATGCGGCCCGGGCGTGTCCTCCTACCTTCGCCTCTGAGGACAGGCGTCTGTGGTTCTGAGTAAAAGGCCTAATATCCACTTTGGGCTTTATGTGGATTATTTTCTGTCATTTCACTTCATTTCCGTTTCTGTCTTGCTGGCGCTGGGTTGAGCCCAGAGTCTGATGTAACTCCGGTTATACTGCCAGACCTATTTGATATTTTCTTTGGGACCCTGGACGCACTAAGTGGCTGAATTCTTCGCTAAGTCTCCGTGACTGGCTTCGAACCTGTGCGCTCCTTGGTCTCAGCCTCCCCAGCACGGAATTTACAAGGGAGCGCCAGCCACCCCTCCCGGCTCCACTTGGGGTTTAAGCCTCCTCAGCTGTGTATGCCTGTGCTTGCGGGAGCGGCCAAGGTACCTCTCGCGAGAATGACAAATTCCTCGCGGCGCTTCACTTCCCAGCTTCCACATAGGTCAGAACAGAGGCCGTGTGTGGTGTGCTCAGTAGGCACGGCAAGGCAAAGAGTGCACTGGCATCCCTGCTTAACCTGGGGCAGCTCCGTGGAAAGGGAGGCCTCCCGTTCAAACCCTCCCCTGCCCCACCTGCTAACAGCAAGCCGGCTCTCCGGGCAGAGGCCCTGGGGATACAGTCTGAACTGCAACTGCCCATGCATGGACAGCAGTCTCACAGAAAAAAATGGGTTCTTTAAAAGGAGGGAGCCTGTAGAGGGCTGGGCGGCTCCATGCCAGACATGCCAGCGAAACAGACCTCCCAAGCTGGGCAGGGTCTCTGAAATGAGCAAAAGAGAGGAGGGAGGCCCAGGGGAAGAGGACCAAAGTGGATTTCCCGCGTGGAAGCAGGCAAAGGACCAGAGCAGAGACCAACAGTGTGTCGCCCGGGAGTGCCGCGCGGGTCCTTGTCACGCATAAGCAACCCAGATTCGGCCCGGGCGTGTCCTCCTACCTTCGCCTCTGAGGACAGGCGTCTGTGGTTCTGAGTAAAAGGCCTAATATCCACTTTGGGCTTTATGTGGATTATTTTCTGTCATTTCACTTCATTTCTGTTTCTGTCTTGCTGGCGCTGGCTTGAGCCCAGGGTCTGATGTACCTCCGGACTATACTGCCAGACCTATATGATATTTTCTTTGGGACCCTGGACGCACTAAGTGGCTGAAAGCTTCGCTAAGTCTCCGTGGCTGGCTTCGAACCTGTGCGCTCCTTGGTCTCAGCCTCCCCAGCACGGAATTTACAAGGGAGCGCCAGCCACCCCTCCCGGCTCCACTTGGGGTTTAAGCCTCCTCAGCTGTGTATGCCTGTGCTTGAGGCAGCAGCCAAGGTACCTCTCGCGAGAATGACAAATTCCTCGCGGCGCTTCACTTCCCAGCTTCCACATAGGTCAGAACAGAGGCCGTGTGTGGTGTGCTCAGTAGGCACGGCAAGGCAAGGAGTGCACTGGCATCCCTGCTTAACCTGGGGCAGCTCCGTGGAAAGGGAGGCCTCCCGTTCAAACCCTCCCCTGCCCCACCTGCTAACAGCAAGCCGGCTCTCCGGGCAGAGGCCCTGGGGATACAGTCTGAACTGCGACTGCCCATGCATGGACAGCAGTCTCACAGAAAAAATGGGTTCTTTAAAAGGAGGGAGCCTGTAGAGGGCTGGGCGGCTCCAAGCCAGACATGCCAGCGAAACAGACCTCCCAAGCTGGGCAGGGTCTCCGAAATGAGCAAAAGAGGGGAGGGAGGCCCAGGGGAAGAGGACCAAAGTGGATTTCCCGCGTGGAAGCAGGCAAAGGACCAGAGCAGAGACCAACAGTGTGTCGCCCGGGAGTGCCGCGCGGGTCCCTGTCACGCATAAGCAACCCAGATGCGGCCCGGGCGTGTCCTCCTACCTTCGCCTCTGAGGACAGGCGTCTGTGGTTCTGAGTAAAAGGCCTAATATCCACTTTGGGCTTTATGTGGATTATTTTCTGTCATTTCACTTCATTTCTGTTTCTGGCTTGCTGGCGCTGGGTTGAGCCCAGGGTCTGATGTAACTCCGGACTATACTGCCAGACCTATTTGATATTTTCTTTGGGACCCTGGACGCACTAAGTGGCTGAAAGCTTCTTAAGTCTCCGTGGCTGGCTTCGAACCTGTGCGCTCCTTGGTCTCAGCCTCCCCAGCACGGAATTTACAAGGGAGCGCCAGCCACCCCTCCCGGCTCCACTTGGGGTTTAAGCCTCCTCAGCTGTGTATGCCTGTGCTTGCGGCAGCAGCCAAGGTACCTCTCGCGAGAATGACAAATTCCTCGCGGCGCTTCACTTCCCAGCTTCCACATAGGTCAGAACAGAGGCCGTGTGTGGTGTGCTCAGTAGGCACGGCAAGGCAAAGAGTGCACTGGCATCCCTGCTTAACCTGGGGCAGCTCCGTGGAAAGGGAGGCCTCCCGTTCAAACCCTCCCCTGCCCCACCTGCTAACAGCAAGCCGGCTCTCCGGGCAGAGTCCCTGGGGATACAGTCTGAACTGCGACTGCCCATGCATGGACAGCAGTCTCACAGAAAAAATGGGTTCTTTAAAAGGAGGGAGCCTGTAGAGGGCTGGGCGGCTCCAAGCCAGACATGCCAGCGAAACAGACCTCCCAAGCTGGGCAGGGTCTCCGAAATGAGCAAAAGAGGGGAGGGAGGCCCAGGGGAAGAGGACCAAAGTGGATTTCCCGCGTGGAAGCAGGCAAAGGACCAGAGCAGAGACCAACAGTGTGTTGCCCGGGAGTGCCGCGTGGGTCCCTGTCACGCATAAGCAACCCAGATGCGGCCCGGGCGTGTCCTCCTACCTTCGCCTCTGAGGACAGGTGTCTGTGGTTCTGAGTAAAAGGCCTAATATCCACTTTGGGCTTTATGTGGATTATTTTCTGTCATTTCACTTCATTTCTGTTTCTGGCTTGCTGGCGCTGGGTTGAGCCCAGGGTCTGATGTAACTCCGGACTATACTGCCAGACCTATTTGATATTTTCTTTGGGACCCTGGACGCACTAAGTGGCTGAAAGCTTCGCTAAGTCTCCGTGGCTGGCTTCGAACCTGTGCGCTCCTTGGTCTCAGCCTCCCCAGCACGGAATTTACAAGGGAGCGCCAGCCACCCCTCCCGGCTCCACTTGGGGTTTAAGCCTCCTCAGCTGTGTATGCCTGTGCTTGCGGGAGCGGCCAAGGTACCTCTCGCGAGAATGACAAATTCCTCGCGGCGCTTCACTTCCCAGCTTCCACATAGGTCAGAACAGAGGCCGTGTGTGGTGTGCTCAGTAGGCACGGCAAGGCAAAGAGTGCACTGGCATCCCTGCTTAACCTGGGGCAGCTCCGTGGAAAGGGAGGCCACCCGTTCAAACCCTCCCCTGCCCCACCTGCTAACAGCAAGCCGGCTCTCCGGGCAGAGGCCCTGGGGATACAGTCTGAACTGCGACTGCCCATGCATGGACAGCAGTCTCACAGAAAAAATGGGTTCTTTAATAGTAGGGAGCCTTGAGAGGGCTGGGGGTTCCATGCCCGACATGCCAGCGAAACAGACCTCCCAAGCTGGGCAGGGTCTCTGAAATGAGCAAAAGAGGGCAGGGAGGCCAAGGGGAAGAGGACCAAAGTGGATTCCCCGCGTTGAAGCAGGCACGAGTCCAGAGCAGAGACCAGCAGTGTGTCGCCCAGGAGTGCCTCGCGGGTCCCTGTCACGCATTAGCAACCCAGATGCGGCCCCGGGCGTGTCCTCCTACCTTCGCCTCTGAGGACAGGCGTCTGTGGTTCTGAGTAAAAGGCCTAATATCCACTTTGGGCTTTATGTGGATTATTTTCTGTCATTTCACTTCATTTCCGTTTCTGTCTTGCTGGCGCTGGGTTGAGCCCAGAGTCTGATGTAACTCCGGTTATACTGCCAGACCTATTTGATATTTTCTTTGGGACCCTGGACGCACTAAGTGGCTGAAAGCTTCTTAAGTCTCCGTGGCTGGCTTCGAACCTGTGCGCTCCTTGGTCTCAGCCTCCCTAGCACGGAATTTACAAGGGAGCGCCAGCCACCCCTCCCGGCTCCACTTGGGGTTTAAGCCTCCTCAGCTGTGTATGCCTGTGCTTGCGGCAGCAGCCAAGGTACCTCTCGCGAGAATGACAAATTCCTCGCGGCGCTTCACTTCCCAGCTTCCACATAGGTCAGAACAGAGGCCGTGTGTGGTGTGCTCAGTAGGCACGGCAAGGCAAAGAGTGCACTGGCATCCCTGCTTAACCTGGGGCAGCTCCGTGGAAAGGGAGGCCTCCCGTTCAAACCCTCCCCTGCCCCACCTGCTAACAGCAAGCCGGCTCTCCGGGCAGAGTCCCTGGGGATACAGTCTGAACTGCGACTGCCCATGCATGGACAGCAGTCTCACAGAAAAAATGGGTTCTTTAAAAGGAGGGAGCCTGTAGAGGGCTGGGCGGCTCCAAGCCAGACATGCCAGCGAAACAGACCTCCCAAGCTGGGCAGGGTCTCCGAAATGAGCAAAAGAGGGGAGGGAGGCCCAGGGGAAGAGGACCAAAGTGGATTTCCCGCGTGGAAGCAGGCAAAGGACCAGAGCAGAGACCAACAGTGTGTTGCCCGGGAGTGCCGCGTGGGTCCCTGTCACGCATAAGCAACCCAGATGCGGCCCGGGCGTGTCCTCCTACCTTCGCCTCTGAGGACAGGTGTCTGTGGTTCTGAGTAAAAGGCCTAATATCCACTTTGGGCTTTATGTGGATTATTTTCTGTCATTTCACTTCATTTCTGTTTCTGGCTTGCTGGCGCTGGGTTGAGCCCAGGGTCTGATGTAACTCCGGACTATACTGCCAGACCTATTTGATATTTTCTTTGGGACCCTGGACGCACTAAGTGGCTGAAAGCTTCGCTAAGTCTCCGTGGCTGGCTTCGAACCTGTGCGCTCCTTGGTCTCAGCCTCCCCAGCACGGAATTTACAAGGGAGCGCCAGCCACCCCTCCCGGCTCCACTTGGGGTTTAAGCCTCCTCAGCTGTGTATGCCTGTGCTTGCGGGAGCGGCCAAGGTACCTCTCGCGAGAATGACAAATTCCTCGCGGCGCTTCACTTCCCAGCTTCCACATAGGTCAGAACAGAGGCCGTGTGTGGTGTGCTCAGTAGGCACGGCAAGGCAAAGAGTGCACTGGCATCCCTGCTTAACCTGGGGCAGCTCCGTGGAAAGGGAGGCCTCCCGTTCAAACCCTCCCCTGCCCCACCTGCTAACAGCAAGCCGGCTCTCCGGGCAGAGGCCCTGGGGATACAGTCTGAACTGCGACTGCCCATGCATGGACAGCAGTCTCACAGAAAAAATGGGTTCTTTAAAAGGAGGGAGCCTGTAGAGGGCTGGGCGGCTCCATGCCAGACATGCCAGCGAAACAGACCTCCCAAGCTGGGCAGGGTCTCCGAAATGAGCAAAAGAGGGGAGGGAGGCCCAGGGGAAGAGGACCAAAGTGGATTTCCCGCGTGGAAGCAGGCAAAGGACCAGAGCAGAGACCAACAGTGTGTCGCCCGGGAGTGCCGCGCGGGTCCCTGTCACGCATAAGCAACCCAGATGCGGCCCCGGGCGTGTCCTCCTACCTTTGCCTCTGAGGACAGGCGTCTGTGGTTCTGAGTAAAAGGCCTAATATCCACTTTGGGCTTTATGTGGATTATTTTCTGTCATTTCACTTCATTTCTGTTTCTGGCTTGCTGGCGCTGGGTTGAGTCCAGGGTCTGATGTAACTCCGGACTATACTGCCAGACCTATTTGATATTTTCTTTGGGACCCTGGACACACTAAGTGGCTGAAAGCTTCGCTAAGTCTCCGTGGCTGGCTTCGAACCTGTGCGCTCCTTGGTCTCAGCCTCCCCAGCACGGAATTTACAAGGGAGCGCCAGCCACCCCTCCCGGCTCCACTTGGGGTTTAAGCCTCCTCAGCTGTGTATGCCTGTGCTTGCGGGAGCGGCCAAGGGACCTCTCGCGAGAATGACAAATTCCTCGCGGCGCTTCACTTCCCAGCTTCCACATAGGTCAGAACAGAGGCCGTGTGTGGTGTGCTCAGTAGGCACGGCAAGGCAAAGAGTGCACTGGCATCCCTGCTTAACCTGGGGCAGCTCCGTGGAAAGGGAGGCCACCCGTTCAAACCCTCCCCTGCCCCACCTGCTAACAGCAAGCCGGCTCTCCGGGCAGAGGCCCTGGGGATACAGTCTGAACTGCGACTGCCCATGCATGGACAGCAGTCTCACAGAAAAAATGGGTTCTTTAATAGTAGGGAGCCTTGAGAGGGCTGGGGGTTCCATGCCCGACATGCCAGCGAAACAGACCTCCCAAGCTGGGCAGGGTCTCTGAAATGAGCAAAAGAGGGCAGGGAGGCCAAGGGGAAGAGGACCAAAGTGGATTCCCCGCGTTGAAGCAGGCACTAGTCCAGAGCAGAGACCAGCAGTGTGTCGCCCAGGAGTGCCTCGCGGGTCCCTGTCACGCATTAGCAACCCAGATGCGGCCCCGGGCGTGTCCTCCTACCTTCGCCTCTGAGGACAGGCGTCTGTGGTTCTGAGTAAAAGGCCTAATATCCACTTTGGGCTTTATGTGGATTATTTTCTGTCATTTCACTTCATTTCCGTTTCTGTCTTGCTGGCGCTGGGTTGAGCCCAGAGTCTGATGTAACTCCGGTTATACTGCCAGACCTATTTGATATTTTCTTTGGGACCCTGGACGCACTAAGTGGCTGAAAGCTTCTTAAGTCTCCGTGGCTGGCTTCGAACCTGTGCGCTCCTTGGTCTCAGCCTCCCTAGCACGGAATTTACAAGGAAGCGCCAGCCACCCCTCCCGGCTCCACTTGGGGTTTAAGCCTCCTCAGCTGTGTATGCCTGTGCTTGCGGGAGCGGCCAAGGTACCTCTCGCGAGAATGACAAATTCCTCGCGGCGCTTCACTTCCCAGCTTCCACATAGGTCAGAACAGAGGCCGTGTGTGGTGTGCTCAGTAGGCACGGCAAGGCAAAGAGTGCACTGGCATCCCTGCTTAACCTGGGGCAGCTCCGTGGAAAGGGAGGCCTCCCGTTCAAACCCTCCCCTGCCCCACCTGCTAACAGCAAGCCGGCTCTCCGGGCAGAGGCCCTGGGGATACAGTCTGAACTGCGACTGCCCATGCATGGACAGCAGTCTCACAGAAAAAATGGGTTCTTTAAAAGGAGGGAGCCTGTAGAGGGCTGGGCGGCTCCATGCCAGACATGCCAGCGAAACAGACCTCCCAAGCTGGGCAGGGTCTCCGAAATGAGCAAAAGAGGGGAGGGAGGCCCAGGGGAAGAGGACCAAAGTGGATTTCCCGCGTGGAAGCAGGCAAAGGACCAGAGCAGAGACCAACAGTGTGTCGCCCGGGAGTGCCGCGCGGGTCCCTGTCACGCATAAGCAACCCAGATGCGGCCCCGGGCGTGTCCTCCTACCTTTGCCTCTGAGGACAGGCGTCTGTGGTTCTGAGTAAAAGGCCTAATATCCACTTTGGGCTTTATGTGGATTATTTTCTGTCATTTCACTTCATTTCTGTTTCTGGCTTGCTGGCGCTGGGTTGAGCCCAGGGTCTGATGTAACTCCGGACTATACTGCCAGACCTATTTGATATTTTCTTTGGGACCCTGGACACACTAAGTGGCTGAAAGCTTCGCTAAGTCTCCGTGGCTGGCTTCGAACCTGTGCGCTCCTTGGTCTCAGCCTCCCCAGCACGGAATTTACAAGGGAGCGCCAGCCACCCCTCCCGGCTCCACTTGGGGTTTAAGCCTCCTCAGCTGTGTATGCCTGTGCTTGCGGGAGCGGCCAAGGTACCTCTTGCGAGAATGACAAATTCCTCGCGGCGCTTCACTTCCCAGCTTCCACATAGGTCAGAACAGAGGCCGTGTGTGGTGTGCTCAGTAGGCACGGCAAGGCAAAGAGTGCACTGGCATCCCTGCTTAACCTGGGGCAGCTCCGTGGAAAGGGAGGCCTCCCGTTCAAACCCTCCCCTGCCCCACCTGCTAACAGCAAGCCGGCTCTCCGGGCAGAGGCCCTGGGGATACAGTCTGAACTGCGACTGCCCATGCATGGACAGCAGTCTCACAGAAAAAATGGGTTCTTTAAAAGGAGGGAGCCTGTAGAGGGCTGGGCAGCTCCAAGCCAGACATGCCAGCGAAACAGACCTCCCAAGCTGGGCAGGGTCTCCGAAATGAGCAAAAGAGGGGAGGGAGGCCCAGGGGAAGAGGACCAAAGTGGATTTCCCGCGTGGAAGCAGGCAAAGGACCAGAGCAGAGACCAACAGTGTGTCGCCCGGGAGTGCCGCGCGGGTCCCTGTCACGCATAAGCAACCCAGATGCGGCCCCGGGCGTGTCCTCCTACCTTCGCCTCTGAGGACAGGCGTCTGTGGTTCTGAGTAAAAGGCCTAATATCCACTTTGGGCTTTATGTGGATTATTTTCTGTCATTTCACTTCATTTCTGTTTCTGGCTTGCTGGCGCTGGGTTGAGCCCAGGGTCTGATGTAACTCCGGACTATACTGCCAGACCTATTTGATATTTTCTTTGGGACCCTGGACGCACTAAGTGGCTGAAAGCTTCGCTAAGTCTCCGTGGCTGGCTTCGAACCTGTGCGCTCCTTGGTCTCAGCCTCCCCAGCACGGAATTTACAAGGGAGCGCCAGCCACCCCTCCCGGCTCCACTTGGGGTTTAAGCCTCCTCAGCTGTGTATGCCTGTGCTTGCGGGAGCGGCCAAGGTACCTCTCGCGAGAATGACAAATTCCTCGCGGCGCTTCACTTCCCAGCTTCCACATAGGTCAGAACAGAGGCCGTGTGTGGTGTGCTCAGTAGGCACGGCAAGGCAAAGAGTGCACTGGCATCCCTGCTTAACCTGGGGCAGTTCCGTGGAAAGGGAGGCCTCCCGTTCAAACCCTCCCCTGCCCCACCTGCTAACAGCAAGCCGGCTCTCCCGGCAGAGGCCCTGGGGATACAGTCTGAACTGCGACTGCCCATGCATGGACAGCAGTCTCACAGAAAAAATGGGTTCTTTAAAAGGAGGGAGCCTGTAGAGGGCTGGGCGGCTCCAAGCCAGACATGCCAGCGAAACAGACCTCCCAAGCTGGGCAGGGTCTCTGAAATGAGCAAAAGAGGGGAGGGAGGCCCAGGGGAAGAGGACCAAAGTGGATTTCCCGCGTGGAAGCAGGCAAAGGACCAGAGCAGAGACCAACAGTGTGTCGCCCGGGAGTGCCGCGCGGGTCCGTGTCACGCATAAGCAACCCAGATGCGGCCCGGGCGTGTCCTCCTACCTTCGCCTCTGAGGACAGGCGTCTGTGGTTCTGAGTAAAAGGCCTAATATCCACTTTGGGCTTTATGTGGATTATTTTCTGTCATTTCACTTCATTTCCGTTTCTGTCTTGCTGGCGCTGGCTTGAGCCCAGGGTCTGATGTACCTCCGGACTATACTGCCAGACCTATATGATATTTTCTTTGGGACCCTGGACGCACTAAGTGGCTGAAAGCTTCGCTAAGTCTCCGTGGCTGGCTTCGAACCTGTGCGCTCCTTGGTCTCAGCCTCCCCAGCACGGAATTTACAAGGGAGCGCCAGCCACCCCTCCCGGCTCCACTTGGGGTTTAAGCCTCCTCAGCTGTGTATGCCTGTGCTTGCGGGAGCGGCCAAGGTACCTCTCGCGAGAATGACAAATTCCTCGCGGCGCTTCACTTCCCAGCTTCCACATAGGTCAGAACAGAGGCCGTGTGTGGTGTGCTCAGTAGGCACGGCAAGGCAAAGAGTGCACTGGCATCCCTGCTTAACCTGGGGCAGTTCCGTGGAAAGGGAGGCCACCCGTTCAAACCCTCCCCTGCCCCACCTGCTAACAGCAAGCCGGCTCTCCCGGCAGAGGCCCTGGGGATACAGTCTGAACTGCGACTGCCCATGCATGGACAGCAGTCTCACAGAAAAAATGGGTTCTTTAAAAGGAGGGAGCCTGTAGAGGGCTGGGCGGCTCCAAGCCAGACATGCCAGTGAAACAGACCTCCCAAGCTGGGCAGGGTCTCCGAAATGAGCAAAAGAGGGGAGGGAGGCCCAGGGGAAGAGGACCAAAGTGGATTTCCCGCGTGGAAGCAGGCAAAGGACCAGAGCAGAGACCAACAGTGTGTCGCCCTGGAGTGCCGCGCGGGTCCCTGTCACGCATAAGCAACCCAGATGCGGCCCCGGGCGTGTCCTCCTACCTTCGCCTCTGAGGACAGGCGTCTGTGGTTCTGAGTAAAAGGCCTAATATCCACTTTGGGCTTTATGTGGATTATTTTCTGTCATTTCACTTCATTTCCGTTTCTGTCTTGCTGGCGCTGGCTTGAGCCCAGGGTCTGATGTACCTCCGGACTATACTGCCAGACCTATATGATATTTTCTTTGGGACCCTGGACGCACTAAGTGGCTGAAAGCTTCGCTAAGTCTCCGTGGCTGGCTTCGAACCTGTGCGCTCCTTGGTCTCAGCCTCCCCAGCACGGAATTTACAAGGGAGCGCCAGCCACCCCTCCCGGCTCCACTTGGGGTTTAAGCCTCCTCAGCTGTGTATGCCTGTACTTGAGGCAGCAGCCAAGGTACCTCTCGCGAGAATGACAAATTCCTCGCGGCGCTTCACTTCCCAGCTTCCACATAGGTCAGAACAGAGGCCGTGTGTGGTGTGCTCAGTAGGCACGGCAAGGCAAAGAGTGCACTGGCATCCCTGCTTAACCTGGGGCAGTTCCGTGGAAAGGGAGGCCACCCGTTCAAACCCTCCCCTGCCCCACCTGCTAACAGCAAGCCGGCTCTCCCGGCAGAGGCCCTGGGGATACAGTCTGAACTGCGACTGCCCATGCATGGACAGCAGTCTCACAGAAAAAATGGGTTCTTTAAAAGGAGGGAGCCTGTAGAGGGCTGGGCGGCTCCAAGCCAGACATGCCAGCGAAACAGACCTCCCAAGCTGGGCAGGGTCTCCGAAATGAGCAAAAGAGGGGAGGGAGGCCCAGGGGAAGAGGACCAAAGTGGATTTCCCGCGTGGAAGCAGGCAAAGGACCAGAGCAGAGACCAACAGTGTGTCGCCCTGGAGTGCCGCGCGGGTCCCTGTCACGCATAAGCAACCCAGATGCGGCCCCGGGCGTGTCCTCCTACCTTCGCCTCTGAGGACAGGCGTCTGTGGTTCTGAGTAAAAGGCCTAATATCCACTTTGGGCTTTATGTGGATTATTTTCTGTCATTTCACTTCATTTCCGTTTCTGTCTTGCTGGCGCTGGCTTGAGCCCAGGGTCTGATGTACCTCCGGACTATACTGCCAGACCTATATGATATTTTCTTTGGGACCCTGGACGCACTAAGTGGCTGAAAGCTTCGCTAAGTCTCCGTGGCTGGCTTCGAACCTGTGCGCTCCTTGGTCTCAGCCTCCCCAGCACGGAATTTACAAGGGAGCGCCAGCCACCCCTCCCGGCTCCACTTGGGGTTTAAGCCTCCTCAGCTGTGTATGCCTGTGCTTGAGGCAGCAGCCAAGGTACCTCTCGCGAGAATGACAAATTCCTCGCGGCGCTTCACTTCCCAGCTTCCACATAGGTCAGAACAGAGGCCGTGTGTGGTGTGCTCAGTAGGCACGGCAAGGCAAAGAGTGCACTGGCATCCCTGCTTAACCTGGGGCAGTTCCGTGGAAAGGGAGGCCACCCGTTCAAACCCTCCCCTGCCCCACCTGCTAACAGCAAGCCGGTTCTCCCGGCAGAGGCCCTGGGGATACAGTCTGAACTGCGACTGCCCATGCATGGACAGCAGTCTCACAGAAAAAATGGGTTCTTTAAAAGGAGGGAGCCTGTAGAGGGCTGGGCGGCTCCAAGCCAGACATGCCAGCGAAACAGACCTCCCAAGCTGGGCAGGGTCTCCGAAATGAGCAAAAGAGGGGAGGGAGGCCCAGGGGAAGAGGACCAAAGTGGATTTCCCGCGTGGAAGCAGGCAAAGGACCAGAGCAGAGACCAGCAGTGTGTCGCCCGGGAGTGCCGCGCGGGTCCCTGTCACGCATAAGCAACCCAGATGCGGCCCCGGGCGTGTCCTCCTACCTTCGCCTCTGAGGACAGGCGTCTGTGGTTCTGAGTAAAAGGCCTAATATCCACTTTGGGCTTTATGTGGATTATTTTCTGTCATTTCACTTCATTTCTGTTTCTGGCTTGCTGGCGCTGGGTTGAGCCCAGGGTCTGATGTAACTCCGGACTATACTGCCAGACCTATTTGATATTTTCTTTGGGACCCTGGACGCACTAAGTGGCTGAAAGCTTCGCTAAGTCTCCGTGGCTGGCTTCGAACCTGTGCGCTCCTTGGTCTCAGCCTCCCCAGCACGGAATTTACAAGGGAGCGCCAGCCACCCCTCCCGGCTCCACTTGGGGTTTAAGCCTCCTCAGCTGTGTATGCCTGTGCTTGCGGCAGCAGCCAAGGTACCTCTCGCGAGAATGACAAATTCCTCGCGGCGCTTCACTTCCCAGCTTCCACATAGGTCAGAACAGAGGCCGTGTGTGGTGTGCTCAGTAGGCACGGCAAGGCAAAGAGTGCACTGGCATCCCTGCTTAACCTGGGGCAGCTCCGTGGAAAGGGAGGCCTCCCGTTCAAACCCTCCCCTGCCCCACCTGCTAACAGCAAGCCGGCTCTCCGGGCAGAGGCCCTGGGGATACAGTCTGAACTGCGACTGCCCATGCATGGACAGCAGTCTCACAGAAAAAATGGGTTCTTTAAAAGGAGGGAGCCTGTAGAGGGCTGGGCGGCTCCAAGCCAGACATGCCAGCGAAACAGACCTCCCAAGCTGGGCAGGGTCTCCGAAATGAGCAAAAGAGGGGAGGGAGGCCCAGGGGAAGAGGACCAAAGTGGATTTCCCGCGTGGAAGCAGGCAAAGGACCAGAGCAGAGACCAACAGTGTGTCGCCCGGGAGTGCCGCGCGGGTCCCTGTCACGCATAAGCAACCCAGATGCGGCCCCGGGCGTGTCCTCCTACCTTCGCCTCTGAGGACAGGCGTCTGTGGTTCTGAGTAAAAGGCCTAATATCCACTTTGGGCTTTATGTGGATTATTTTCTGTCATTTCACTTCATTTCCGTTTCTGTCTTGCTGGCGCTGGCTTGAGCCCAGGGTCTGATGTACCTCCGGACTATACTGCCAGACCTATATGATATTTTCTTTGGGACCCTGGACGCACTAAGTGGCTGAAAGCTTCGCTAAGTCTCCGTGGCTGGCTTCGAACCTGTGCGCTCCTTGGTCTCAGCCTCCCCAGCACGGAATTTACAAGGGAGCGCCAGCCACCCCTCCCGGCTCCACTTGGGGTTTAAGCCTCCTCAGCTGTGTATGCCTGTGCTTGAGGCAGCAGCCAAGGTACCTCTCGCGAGAATGACAAATTCCTCGCGGCGCTTCACTTCCCAGCTTCCACATAGGTCAGAACAGAGGCCGTGTATGGTGTGCTCAGTAGGCACGGCAAGGCAAAGAGTGCACTGGCATCCCTGCTTAACCTGGGGCAGTTCCGTGGAAAGGGAGGCCACCCGTTCAAACCCTCCCCTGCCCCACCTGCTAACAGCAAGCCGGTTCTCCCGGCAGAGGCCCTGGGGATACAGTCTGAACTGCGACTGCCCATGCATGGACAGCAGTCTCACAGAAAAAATGGGTTCTTTAAAAGGAGGGAGCCTGTAGAGGGCTGGGCGGCTCCAAGCCAGACATGCCAGCGAAACAGACCTCCCAAGCTGGGCAGGGTCTCCGAAATGAGCAAAAGAGGGGAGGGAGGCCCAGGGGAAGAGGACCAAAGTGGATTTCCCGCGTGGAAGCAGGCAAAGGACCAGAGCAGAGACCAGCAGTGTGTCGCCCGGGAGTGCCGCGCGGGTCCCTGTCACGCATAAGCAACCCAGATGCGGCCCCGGGCGTGTCCTCCTACCTTCGCCTCTGAGGACAGGCGTCTGTGGTTCTGAGTAAAAGGCCTAATATCCACTTTGGGCTTTATGTGGATTATTTTCTGTCATTTCACTTCATTTCTGTTTCTGGCTTGCTGGCGCTGGGTTGAGCCCAGGGTCTGATGTAACTCCGGACTATACTGCCAGACCTATTTGATATTTTCTTTGGGACCCTGGACGCACTAAGTGGCTGAAAGCTTCGCTAAGTCTCCGTGGCTGGCTTCGAACCTGTGCGCTCCTTGGTCTCAGCCTCCCCAGCACGGAATTTACAAGGGAGCGCCAGCCACCCCTCCCGGCTCCACTTGGGGTTTAAGCCTCCTCAGCTGTGTATGCCTGTGCTTGCGGCAGCAGCCAAGGTACCTCTCGCGAGAATGACAAATTCCTCGCGGCGCTTCACTTCCCAGCTTCCACATAGGTCAGAACAGAGGCCGTGTGTGGTGTGCTCAGTAGGCACGGCAAGGCAAAGAGTGCACTGGCATCCCTGCTTAACCTGGGGCAGCTCCGTGGAAAGGGAGGCCTCCCGTTCAAACCCTCCCCTGCCCCACCTGCTAACAGCAAGCCGGCTCTCCGGGCAGAGGCCCTGGGGATACAGTCTGAACTGCGACTGCCCATGCATGGACAGCAGTCTCACAGAAAAAATGGGTTCTTTAAAAGGAGGGAGCCTGTAGAGGGCTGGGCGGCTCCAAGCCAGACATGCCAGCGAAACAGACCTCCCAAGCTGGGCAGGGTCTCCGAAATGAGCAAAAGAGGGGAGGGAGGCCCAGGGGAAGAGGACCAAAGTGGATTTCCCGCGTGGAAGCAGGCAAAGGACCAGAGCAGAGACCAACAGTGTGTCGCCCGGGAGTGCCGCGCGGGTCCCTGTCACGCATAAGCAACCCAGATGCGGCCCGGGCGTGTCCTCCTACCTTTGCCTCTGAGGACAGGCGTCTGTGGTTCTGAGTAAAAGGCCTAATATCCACTTTGGGCTTTATGTGGATTATTTTCTGTCATTTCACTTCATTTCCGTTTCTGTCTTGCTGGCGCTGGGTTGAGCCCAGGGTCTGATGTAACTCCGGACTATACTGCCAGACCTATATGATATTTTCTTTGGGACCCTGGACGCACTAAGTGGCTGAAAGCTTCGCTAAGTCTCCGTGGCTGGCTTCGAACCTGTGCGCTCCTTGGTCTCAGCCTCCCCAGCACGGAATTTACAAGGGAGCGCCAGCCACCCCTCCCGGCTCCACTTGGGGTTTAAGCCTCCTCAGCTGTGTATGCCTGTGCTTGCGGGAGCGGCCAAGGTACCTCTCGCGAGAATGACAAATTCCTCGCGGCGCTTCACTTCCCAGCTTCCACATAGGTCAGAACAGAGGCCGTGTGTGGTGTGCTCAGTAGGCACGGCAAGGCAAAGAGTGCACTGGCATCCCTGCTTAACCTGGGGCAGCTCCGTGGAAAGGGAGGCCACCCGTTCAAACCCTCCCCTGCCCCGCCTGCTGACAGCAAGCCGGGTCCCCTGGCAGAGGCCCTGTGGAGACAGTCTGAACTGCCAGTGCGCATGCGCGGACCGCAGTCTCCCAGAAAAAATGGATTCTTTAATAGTAGGGAGCCTTGAGAGGGCTGGGGGTTCCATGCCCGACATGCCAGCGAAACAGACCTCCCAAGCTGGGCAGGGTCTCTGAAATGAGCAAAAGAGGGGAGGGAGGCCAAGGGGAAGAGGACCAAAGTGGATTTCCCGCGTGGAAGCAGGCACGAGTCCAGAGCAGAGACCAGCAGTGTGTCGCCCGGGAGTGCCTCGCGGTTCCCTGTCACGCATAAGCAACCCAGATGCGGCCCCGGGCGTGTCCTCCTACCTTCGCCTCTGAGGACAGGCGTCTGTGGTTCTGAGTAAAAGGCCTAATATCCACTTTGGGCTTTATGTGGATTATTTTCTGTCATTTCACTTCATTTCCGTTTCTGTCTTGCTGGCGCTGGGTTGAGCCCAGGGTCTGATGTACCTCCGGACTATACTGCCAGACCTATATGATATTTTCTTTGGGACCCTGGACGCACTAAGTGGCTGAAAGCTTCGCTAAGTCTCCGTGGCTGGCTTCGAACCTGTGCGCTCCTTGGTCTCAGCCTCCCCAGCACGGAATTTACAAGGGAGCGCCAGCCACCCCTCCCGGCTCCACTTGGGGTTTAAGCCTCCTCAGCTGTGTATGCCTGTACTTGAGGCAGCAGCCAAGGTACCTCTCGCGAGAATGACAAATTCCTCGCGGCGCTTCACTTCCCAGCTTCCACATAGGTCAGAACAGAGGCCGTGTGTGGTGTGCTCAGTAGGCACGGCAAGGCAAAGAGTGCACTGGCATCCCTGCTTAACCTGGGGCAGTTCCGTGGAAAGGGAGGCCACCCGTTCAAACCCTCCCCTGCCCCACCTGCTAACAGCAAGCCGGCTCTCCCGGCAGAGGCCCTGGGGATACAGTCTGAACTGCGACTGCCCATGCATGGACAGCAGTCTCACAGAAAAAATGGGTTCTTTAAAAGGAGGGAGCCTGTAGAGGGCTGGGCGGCTCCAAGCCAGACATGCCAGCGAAACAGACCTCCCAAGCTGGGCAGGGTCTCCGAAATGAGCAAAAGAGGGGAGGGAGGCCCAGGGGAAGAGGACCAAAGTGGATTTCCCGCGTGGAAGCAGGCAAAGGACCAGAGCAGAGACCAACAGTGTGTCGCCCTGGAGTGCCGCGCGGGTCCCTGTCACGCATAAGCAACCCAGATGCGGCCCCGGGCGTGTCCTCCTACCTTCGCCTCTGAGGACAGGCGTCTGTGGTTCTGAGTAAAAGGCCTAATATCCACTTTGGGCTTTATGTGGATTATTTTCTGTCATTTCACTTCATTTCCGTTTCTGTCTTGCTGGCGCTGGCTTGAGCCCAGGGTCTGATGTACCTCCGGACTATACTGCCAGACCTATATGATATTTTCTTTGGGACCCTGGACGCACTAAGTGGCTGAAAGCTTCGCTAAGTCTCCGTGGCTGGCTTCGAACCTGTGCGCTCCTTGGTCTCAGCCTCCCCAGCACGGAATTTACAAGGGAGCGCCAGCCACCCCTCCCGGCTCCACTTGGGGTTTAAGCCTCCTCAGCTGTGTATGCCTGTGCTTGAGGCAGCAGCCAAGGTACCTCTCGCGAGAATGACAAATTCCTCGCGGCGCTTCACTTCCCAGCTTCCACATAGGTCAGAACAGAGGCCGTGTGTGGTGTGCTCAGTAGGCACGGCAAGGCAAAGAGTGCACTGGCATCCCTGCTTAACCTGGGGCAGTTCCGTGGAAAGGGAGGCCACCCGTTCAAACCCTCCCCTGCCCCACCTGCTAACAGCAAGCCGGTTCTCCCGGCAGAGGCCCTGGGGATACAGTCTGAACTGCGACTGCCCATGCATGGACAGCAGTCTCACAGAAAAAATGGGTTCTTTAAAAGGAGGGAGCCTGTAGAGGGCTGGGCGGCTCCAAGCCAGACATGCCAGCGAAACAGACCTCCCAAGCTGGGCAGGGTCTCCGAAATGAGCAAAAGAGGGGAGGGAGGCCCAGGGGAAGAGGACCAAAGTGGATTTCCCGCGTGGAAGCAGGCAAAGGACCAGAGCAGAGACCAGCAGTGTGTCGCCCGGGAGTGCCGCGCGGGTCCCTGTCACGCATAAGCAACCCAGATGCGGCCCCGGGCGTGTCCTCCTACCTTCGCCTCTGAGGACAGGCGTCTGTGGTTCTGAGTAAAAGGCCTAATATCCACTTTGGGCTTTATGTGGATTATTTTCTGTCATTTCACTTCATTTCTGTTTCTGGCTTGCTGGCGCTGGGTTGAGCCCAGGGTCTGATGTAACTCCGGACTATACTGCCAGACCTATTTGATATTTTCTTTGGGACCCTGGACGCACTAAGTGGCTGAAAGCTTCGCTAAGTCTCCGTGGCTGGCTTCGAACCTGTGCGCTCCTTGGTCTCAGCCTCCCCAGCACGGAATTTACAAGGGAGCGCCAGCCACCCCTCCCGGCTCCACTTGGGGTTTAAGCCTCCTCAGCTGTGTATGCCTGTGCTTGCGGCAGCAGCCAAGGTACCTCTCGCGAGAATGACAAATTCCTCGCGGCGCTTCACTTCCCAGCTTCCACATAGGTCAGAACAGAGGCCGTGTGTGGTGTGCTCAGTAGGCACGGCAAGGCAAAGAGTGCACTGGCATCCCTGCTTAACCTGGGGCAGCTCCGTGGAAAGGGAGGCCTCCCGTTCAAACCCTCCCCTGCCCCACCTGCTAACAGCAAGCCGGCTCTCCGGGCAGAGGCCCTGGGGATACAGTCTGAACTGCGACTGCCCATGCATGGACAGCAGTCTCACAGAAAAAATGGGTTCTTTAAAAGGAGGGAGCCTGTAGAGGGCTGGGCGGCTCCAAGCCAGACATGCCAGCGAAACAGACCTCCCAAGCTGGGCAGGGTCTCCGAAATGAGCAAAAGAGGGGAGGGAGGCCCAGGGGAAGAGGACCAAAGTGGATTTCCCGCGTGGAAGCAGGCAAAGGACCAGAGCAGAGACCAACAGTGTGTCGCCCGGGAGTGCCGCGCGGGTCCCTGTCACGCATAAGCAACCCAGATGCGGCCCCGGGCGTGTCCTCCTACCTTCGCCTCTGAGGACAGGCGTCTGTGGTTCTGAGTAAAAGGCCTAATATCCACTTTGGGCTTTATGTGGATTATTTTCTGTCATTTCACTTCATTTCCGTTTCTGTCTTGCTGGCGCTGGCTTGAGCCCAGGGTCTGATGTACCTCCGGACTATACTGCCAGACCTATATGATATTTTCTTTGGGACCCTGGACGCACTAAGTGGCTGAAAGCTTCGCTAAGTCTCCGTGGCTGGCTTCGAACCTGTGCGCTCCTTGGTCTCAGCCTCCCCAGCACGGAATTTACAAGGGAGCGCCAGCCACCCCTCCCGGCTCCACTTGGGGTTTAAGCCTCCTCAGCTGTGTATGCCTGTGCTTGAGGCAGCAGCCAAGGTACCTCTCGCGAGAATGACAAATTCCTCGCGGCGCTTCACTTCCCAGCTTCCACATAGGTCAGAACAGAGGCCGTGTATGGTGTGCTCAGTAGGCACGGCAAGGCAAAGAGTGCACTGGCATCCCTGCTTAACCTGGGGCAGTTCCGTGGAAAGGGAGGCCACCCGTTCAAACCCTCCCCTGCCCCACCTGCTAACAGCAAGCCGGTTCTCCCGGCAGAGGCCCTGGGGATACAGTCTGAACTGCGACTGCCCATGCATGGACAGCAGTCTCACAGAAAAAATGGGTTCTTTAAAAGGAGGGAGCCTGTAGAGGGCTGGGCGGCTCCAAGCCAGACATGCCAGCGAAACAGACCTCCCAAGCTGGGCAGGGTCTCCGAAATGAGCAAAAGAGGGGAGGGAGGCCCAGGGGAAGAGGACCAAAGTGGATTTCCCGCGTGGAAGCAGGCAAAGGACCAGAGCAGAGACCAGCAGTGTGTCGCCCGGGAGTGCCGCGCGGGTCCCTGTCACGCATAAGCAACCCAGATGCGGCCCCGGGCGTGTCCTCCTACCTTCGCCTCTGAGGACAGGCGTCTGTGGTTCTGAGTAAAAGGCCTAATATCCACTTTGGGCTTTATGTGGATTATTTTCTGTCATTTCACTTCATTTCTGTTTCTGGCTTGCTGGCGCTGGGTTGAGCCCAGGGTCTGATGTAACTCCGGACTATACTGCCAGACCTATTTGATATTTTCTTTGGGACCCTGGACGCACTAAGTGGCTGAAAGCTTCGCTAAGTCTCCGTGGCTGGCTTCGAACCTGTGCGCTCCTTGGTCTCAGCCTCCCCAGCACGGAATTTACAAGGGAGCGCCAGCCACCCCTCCCGGCTCCACTTGGGGTTTAAGCCTCCTCAGCTGTGTATGCCTGTGCTTGCGGCAGCAGCCAAGGTACCTCTCGCGAGAATGACAAATTCCTCGCGGCGCTTCACTTCCCAGCTTCCACATAGGTCAGAACAGAGGCCGTGTGTGGTGTGCTCAGTAGGCACGGCAAGGCAAAGAGTGCACTGGCATCCCTGCTTAACCTGGGGCAGCTCCGTGGAAAGGGAGGCCTCCCGTTCAAACCCTCCCCTGCCCCACCTGCTAACAGCAAGCCGGCTCTCCGGGCAGAGGCCCTGGGGATACAGTCTGAACTGCGACTGCCCATGCATGGACAGCAGTCTCACAGAAAAAATGGGTTCTTTAAAAGGAGGGAGCCTGTAGAGGGCTGGGCGGCTCCAAGCCAGACATGCCAGCGAAACAGACCTCCCAAGCTGGGCAGGGTCTCCGAAATGAGCAAAAGAGGGGAGGGAGGCCCAGGGGAAGAGGACCAAAGTGGATTTCCCGCGTGGAAGCAGGCAAAGGACCAGAGCAGAGACCAACAGTGTGTCGCCCGGGAGTGCCGCGCGGGTCCCTGTCACGCATAAGCAACCCAGATGCGGCCCGGGCGTGTCCTCCTACCTTTGCCTCTGAGGACAGGCGTCTGTGGTTCTGAGTAAAAGGCCTAATATCCACTTTGGGCTTTATGTGGATTATTTTCTGTCATTTCACTTCATTTCCGTTTCTGTCTTGCTGGCGCTGGGTTGAGCCCAGGGTCTGATGTAACTCCGGACTATACTGCCAGACCTATATGATATTTTCTTTGGGACCCTGGACGCACTAAGTGGCTGAAAGCTTCGCTAAGTCTCCGTGGCTGGCTTCGAACCTGTGCGCTCCTTGGTCTCAGCCTCCCCAGCACGGAATTTACAAGGGAGCGCCAGCCACCCCTCCCGGCTCCACTTGGGGTTTAAGCCTCCTCAGCTGTGTATGCCTGTGCTTGCGGGAGCGGCCAAGGTACCTCTCGCGAGAATGACAAATTCCTCGCGGCGCTTCACTTCCCAGCTTCCACATAGGTCAGAACAGAGGCCGTGTGTGGTGTGCTCAGTAGGCACGGCAAGGCAAAGAGTGCACTGGCATCCCTGCTTAACCTGGGGCAGCTCCGTGGAAAGGGAGGCCACCCGTTCAAACCCTCCCCTGCCCCGCCTGCTGACAGCAAGCCGGGTCCCCTGGCAGAGGCCCTGTGGAGACAGTCTGAACTGCCAGTGCGCATGCGCGGACCGCAGTCTCCCAGAAAAAATGGATTCTTTAATAGTAGGGAGCCTTGAGAGGGCTGGGGGTTCCATGCCCGACATGCCAGCGAAACAGACCTCCCAAGCTGGGCAGGGTCTCTGAAATGAGCAAAAGAGGGGAGGGAGGCCAAGGGGAAGAGGACCAAAGTGGATTTCCCGCGTGGAAGCAGGCACGAGTCCAGAGCAGAGACCAGCAGTGTGTCGCCCGGGAGTGCCTCGCGGTTCCCTGTCACGCATAAGCAACCCAGATGCGGCCCCGGGCGTGTCCTCCTACCTTCGCCTCTGAGGACAGGCGTCTGTGGTTCTGAGTAAAAGGCCTAATATCCACTTTGGGCTTTATGTGGATTATTTTCTGTCATTTCACTTCATTTCCGTTTCTGTCTTGCTGGCGCTGGGTTGAGCCCAGGGTCTGATGTACCTCCGGACTATACTGCCAGACCTATATGATATTTTCTTTGGGACCCTGGACGCACTAAGTGGCTGAAAGCTTCGCTAAGTCTCCGTGGCTGGCTTCGAACCTGTGCGCTCCTTGGTCTCAGCCTCCCCAGCACGGAATTTACAAGGGAGCGCCAGCCACCTCTCCCGGCTCCACTTGGGGTTTAAGCCTCCTCAGCTGTGTATGCCTGTGCTTGAGGCAGCAGCCAAGGTACCTCTCGCGAGAATGACAAATTCCTCGCGGCGCTTCACTTCCCAGCTTCCACATAGGTCAGAACAGAGGCCGTGTGTGGTGTGCTCAGTAGGCACGGCAAGGCAAAGAGTGCACTGGCATCCCTGCTTAACCTGGGTCAGCTCCGTGGAAAGGGAGGCCTCCCGTTCAAACCCTCCCCTGCCCCACCTGCTAACAGCAAGCCGGCTCTCCGGGCAGAGGCCCTGGGGATACAGTCTGAACTGCGACTGCCCATGCATGGACAGCAGTCTCACAGAAAAAATGGGTTCTTTAAAAGGAGGGAGCCTGTAGAGGGCTGGGCGGCTCCAAGCCAGACATGCCAGCGAAACAGACCTCCCAAGCTGGGCAGGGTCTCCGAAATGAGCAAAAGAGGGGAGGGAGGCCCAGGGGAAGAGGACCAAAGTGGATTTCCCGCGTGGAAGCAGGCAAAGGACCAGAGCAGAGACCAACAGTGTGTCGCCCGGGAGTGCCGCGCGGGTCCCTGTCACGCATAAGCAACCCAGATGCGGCCCGGGCGTGTCCTCCTACCTTCGCCTCTGAGGACAGGCGTCTGTGGTTCTGAGTAAAAGGCCTAATATCCACTTTGGGCTTTATGTGGATTATTTTCTGTCATTTCACTTCATTTCTGTTTCTGGCTTGCTGGCGCTGGGTTGAGCCCAGGGTCTGATGTAACTCCGGACTATACTGCCAGACCTATTTGATATTTTCTTTGGGACCCTGGACGCACTAAGTGGCTGAAAGCTTCGCTAAGTCTCCGTGGCTGGCTTCGAACCTGTGCGCTCCTTGGTCTCAGCCTCCCCAGCACGGAATTTACAAGGGAGCGCCAGCCACCCCTCCCGGCTCCACTTGGGGTTTAAGCCTCCTCAGCTGTGTATGCCTGTGCTTGCGGGAGCGGCCAAGGTACCTCTCGCGAGAATGACAAATTCCTCGCGGCGCTTCACTTCCCAGCTTCCACATAGGTCAGAACAGAGGCCGTGTGTGGTGTGCTCAGTAGGCACGGCAAGGCAAAGAGTGCACTGGCATCCCTGCTTAACCTGGGGCAGTTCCGTGGAAAGGGAGGCCTCCCGTTCAAACCCTCCCCTGCCCCACCTGCTAACAGCAAGCCGGCTCTCCGGGCAGAGGCCCTGGGGATACAGTCTGAACTGCGACTGCCCATGCATGGACAGCAGTCTCACAGAAAAAATGGGTTCTTTAAAAGGAGGGAGCCTGTAGAGGGCTGGGCGGCTCCAAGCCAGACATGCCAGCGAAACAGACCTCCCAAGCTGGGCAGGGTCTCCGAAATGAGCAAAAGAGGGGAGGGAGGCCCAGGGGAAGAGGACCAAAGTGGATTTCCCGCGTGGAAGCAGGCAAAGGACCAGAGCAGAGACCAACAGTGTGTCGCCCGGGAGTGCCGCGCGGGTCCCTGTCACGCATAAGCAACCCAGATGCGGCCCGGGCGTGTCCTCCTACCTTCGCCTCTGAGGACAGGCGTCTGTGGTTCTGAGTAAAAGGCCTAATATCCACTTTGGGCTTTATGTGGATTATTTTCTGTCATTTCACTTCATTTCTGTTTCTGGCTTGCTGGCGCTGGGTTGAGCCCAGGGTCTGATGTAACTCCGGACTATACTGCCAGACCTATTTGATATTTTCTTTGGGACCCTGGACGCACTAAGTGGCTGAAAGCTTCGCTAAGTCTCCGTGGCTGGCTTCGAACCTGTGCGCTCCTTGGTCTCAGCCTCCCCAGCACGGAATTTACAAGGGAGCGCCAGCCACCCCTCCCGGCTCCACTTGGGGTTTAAGCCTCCTCAGCTGTGTATGCCTGTGCTTGCGGGAGCGGCCAAGGTACCTCTCGCGAGAATGACAAATTCCTCGCGGCGCTTCACTTCCCAGCTTCCACATAGGTCAGAACAGAGGCCGTGTGTGGTGTGCTCAGTAGGCACGGCAAGGCAAAGAGTGCACTGGCATCCCTGCTTAACCTGGGGCAGTTCCGTGGAAAGGGAGGCCACCCGTTCAAACCCTCCCCTGCCCCACCTGCTAACAGCAAGCCGGCTCTCCCGGCAGAGGCCCTGGGGATACAGTCTGAACTGCGACTGCCCATGCATGGACAGCAGTCTCACAGAAAAAATGGGTTCTTTAAAAGGAGGGAGCCTGTAGAGGGCTGGGCGGCTCCAAGCCAGACATGCCAGCGAAACAGACCTCCCAAGCTGGGCAGGGTCTCCGAAATGAGCAAAAGAGGGGAGGGAGGCCCAGGGGAAGAGGACCAAAGTGGATTTCCCGCGTGGAAGCAGGCAAAGGACCAGAGCAGAGACCAACAGTGTGTCGCCCTGGAGTGCCGCGCGGGTCCCTGTCACGCATAAGCAACCCAGATGCGGCCCCGGGCGTGTCCTCCTACCTTCGCCTCTGAGGACAGGCGTCTGTGGTTCTGAGTAAAAGGCCTAATATCCACTTTGGGCTTTATGTGGATTATTTTCTGTCATTTCACTTCATTTCCGTTTCTGTCTTGCTGGCGCTGGCTTGAGCCCAGGGTCTGATGTACCTCCGGACTATACTGCCAGACCTATATGATATTTTCTTTGGGACCCTGGACGCACTAAGTGGCTGAAAGCTTCGCTAAGTCTCCGTGGCTGGCTTCGAACCTGTGCGCTCCTTGGTCTCAGCCTCCCCAGCACGGAATTTACAAGGGAGCGCCAGCCACCCCTCCCGGCTCCACTTGGGGTTTAAGCCTCCTCAGCTGTGTATGCCTGTGCTTGAGGCAGCAGCCAAGGTACCTCTCGCGAGAATGACAAATTCCTCGCGGCGCTTCACTTCCCAGCTTCCACATAGGTCAGAACAGAGGCCGTGTGTGGTGTGCTCAGTAGGCACGGCAAGGCAAAGAGTGCACTGGCATCCCTGCTTAACCTGGGGCAGTTCCGTGGAAAGGGAGGCCACCCGTTCAAACCCTCCCCTGCCCCACCTGCTAACAGCAAGCCGGCTCTCCCGGCAGAGGCCCTGGGGATACAGTCTGAACTGCGACTGCCCATGCATGGACAGCAGTCTCACAGAAAAAATGGGTTCTTTAAAAGGAGGGAGCCTGTAGAGGGCTGGGCGGCTCCAAGCCAGACATGCCAGCGAAACAGACCTCCCAAGCTGGGCAGGGTCTCCGAAATGAGCAAAAGAGGGGAGGGAGGCCCAGGGGAAGAGGACCAAAGTGGATTTCCCGCGTGGAAGCAGGCAAAGGACCAGAGCAGAGACCAACAGTGTGTCGCCCTGGAGTGCCGCGCGGGTCCCTGTCACGCATAAGCAACCCAGATGCGGCCCCGGGCGTGTCCTCCTACCTTCGCCTCTGAGGACAGGCGTCTGTGGTTCTGAGTAAAAGGCCTAATATCCACTTTGGGCTTTATGTGGATTATTTTCTGTCATTTCACTTCATTTCCGTTTCTGTCTTGCTGGCGCTGGGTTGAGCCCAGGGTCTGATGTACCTCCGGACTATACTGCCAGACCTATATGATATTTTCTTTGGGACCCTGGACGCACTAAGTGGCTGAAAGCTTCGCTAAGTCTCCGTGGCTGGCTTCGAACCTGTGCGCTCCTTGGTCTCAGCCTCCCCAGCACGGAATTTACAAGGGAGCGCCAGCCACCCCTCCCGGCTCCACTTGGGGTTTAAGCCTCCTCAGCTGTGTATGCCTGTGCTTGAGGCAGCAGCCAAGGTACCTCTCGCGAGAATGACAAATTCCTCGCGGCGCTTCACTTCCCAGCTTCCACATAGGTCAGAACAGAGGCCGTGTGTGGTGTGCTCAGTAGGCACGGCAAGGCAAAGAGTGCACTGGCATCCCTGCTTAACCTGGGGCAGTTCCGTGGAAAGGGAGGCCACCCGTTCAAACCCTCCCCTGCCCCACCTGCTAACAGCAAGCCGGTTCTCCCGGCAGAGGCCCTGGGGATACAGTCTGAACTGCGACTGCCCATGCATGGACAGCAGTCTCACAGAAAAAATGGGTTCTTTAAAAGGAGGGAGCCTGTAGAGGGCTGGGCGGCTCCAAGCCAGACATGCCAGCGAAACAGACCTCCCAAGCTGGGCAGGGTCTCCGAAATGAGCAAAAGAGGGGAGGGAGGCCCAGGGGAAGAGGACCAAAGTGGATTTCCCGCGTGGAAGCAGGCAAAGGACCAGAGCAGAGACCAGCAGTGTGTCGCCCGGGAGTGCCGCGCGGGTCCCTGTCACGCATAAGCAACCCAGATGCGGCCCCGGGCGTGTCCTCCTACCTTCGCCTCTGAGGACAGGCGTCTGTGGTTCTGAGTAAAAGGCCTAATATCCACTTTGGGCTTTATGTGGATTATTTTCTGTCATTTCACTTCATTTCTGTTTCTGGCTTGCTGGCGCTGGGTTGAGCCCAGGGTCTGATGTAACTCCGGACTATACTGCCAGACCTATTTGATATTTTCTTTGGGACCCTGGACGCACTAAGTGGCTGAAAGCTTCGCTAAGTCTCCGTGGCTGGCTTCGAACCTGTGCGCTCCTTGGTCTCAGCCTCCCCAGCACGGAATTTACAAGGGAGCGCCAGCCACCCCTCCCGGCTCCACTTGGGGTTTAAGCCTCCTCAGCTGTGTATGCCTGTGCTTGCGGCAGCAGCCAAGGTACCTCTCGCGAGAATGACAAATTCCTCGCGGCGCTTCACTTCCCAGCTTCCACATAGGTCAGAACAGAGGCCGTGTGTGGTGTGCTCAGTAGGCACGGCAAGGCAAAGAGTGCACTGGCATCCCTGCTTAACCTGGGGCAGCTCCGTGGAAAGGGAGGCCTCCCGTTCAAACCCTCCCCTGCCCCACCTGCTAACAGCAAGCCGGCTCTCCCGGCAGAGGCCCTGGGGATACAGTCTGAACTGCGACTGCCCATGCATGGACAGCAGTCTCACAGAAAAAATGGGTTCTTTAAAAGGAGGGAGCCTGTAGAGGGCTGGGCGGCTCCAAGCCAGACATGCCAGCGAAACAGACCTCCCAAGCTGGGCAGGGTCTCCGAAATGAGCAAAAGAGGGGAGGGAGGCCCAGGGGAAGAGGACCAAAGTGGATTTCCCGCGTGGAAGCAGGCAAAGGACCAGAGCAGAGACCAACAGTGTGTCGCCCGGGAGTGCCGCGCGGGTCCCTGTCACGCATAAGCAACCCAGATGCGGCCCCGGGCGTGTCCTCCTACCTTCGCCTCTGAGGACAGGCGTCTGTGGTTCTGAGTAAAAGGCCTAATATCCACTTTGGGCTTTATGTGGATTATTTTCTGTCATTTCACTTCATTTCCGTTTCTGTCTTGCTGGCGCTGGCTTGAGCCCAGGGTCTGATGTACCTCCGGACTATACTGCCAGACCTATATGATATTTTCTTTGGGACCCTGGACGCACTAAGTGGCTGAAAGCTTCGCTAAGTCTCCGTGGCTGGCTTCGAACCTGTGCGCTCCTTGGTCTCAGCCTCCCCAGCACGGAATTTACAAGGGAGCGCCAGCCACCCCTCCCGGCTCCACTTGGGGTTTAAGCCTCCTCAGCTGTGTATGCCTGTGCTTGAGGCAGCAGCCAAGGTACCTCTCGCGAGAATGACAAATTCCTCGCGGCGCTTCACTTCCCAGCTTCCACATAGGTCAGAACAGAGGCCGTGTATGGTGTGCTCAGTAGGCACGGCAAGGCAAAGAGTGCACTGGCATCCCTGCTTAACCTGGGGCAGTTCCGTGGAAAGGGAGGCCACCCGTTCAAACCCTCCCCTGCCCCACCTGCTAACAGCAAGCCGGTTCTCCCGGCAGAGGCCCTGGGGATACAGTCTGAACTGCGACTGCCCATGCATGGACAGCAGTCTCACAGAAAAAATGGGTTCTTTAAAAGGAGGGAGCCTGTAGAGGGCTGGGCGGCTCCAAGCCAGACATGCCAGCGAAACAGACCTCCCAAGCTGGGCAGGGTCTCCGAAATGAGCAAAAGAGGGGAGGGAGGCCCAGGGGAAGAGGACCAAAGTGGATTTCCCGCGTGGAAGCAGGCAAAGGACCAGAGCAGAGACCAGCAGTGTGTCGCCCGGGAGTGCCGCGCGGGTCCCTGTCACGCATAAGCAACCCAGATGCGGCCCCGGGCGTGTCCTCCTACCTTCGCCTCTGAGGACAGGCGTCTGTGGTTCTGAGTAAAAGGCCTAATATCCACTTTGGGCTTTATGTGGATTATTTTCTGTCATTTCACTTCATTTCTGTTTCTGGCTTGCTGGCGCTGGGTTGAGCCCAGGGTCTGATGTAACTCCGGACTATACTGCCAGACCTATTTGATATTTTCTTTGGGACCCTGGACGCACTAAGTGGCTGAAAGCTTCGCTAAGTCTCCGTGGCTGGCTTCGAACCTGTGCGCTCCTTGGTCTCAGCCTCCCCAGCACGGAATTTACAAGGGAGCGCCAGCCACCCCTCCCGGCTCCACTTGGGGTTTAAGCCTCCTCAGCTGTGTATGCCTGTGCTTGCGGCAGCAGCCAAGGTACCTCTCGCGAGAATGACAAATTCCTCGCGGCGCTTCACTTCCCAGCTTCCACATAGGTCAGAACAGAGGCCGTGTGTGGTGTGCTCAGTAGGCACGGCAAGGCAAAGAGTGCACTGGCATCCCTGCTTAACCTGGGGCAGCTCCGTGGAAAGGGAGGCCTCCCGTTCAAACCCTCCCCTGCCCCACCTGCTAACAGCAAGCCGGCTCTCCGGGCAGAGGCCCTGGGGATACAGTCTGAACTGCGACTGCCCATGCATGGACAGCAGTCTCACAGAAAAAATGGGTTCTTTAAAAGGAGGGAGCCTGTAGAGGGCTGGGCGGCTCCAAGCCAGACATGCCAGCGAAACAGACCTCCCAAGCTGGGCAGGGTCTCCGAAATGAGCAAAAGAGGGGAGGGAGGCCCAGGGGAAGAGGACCAAAGTGGATTTCCCGCGTGGAAGCAGGCAAAGGACCAGAGCAGAGACCAACAGTGTGTCGCCCGGGAGTGCCGCGCGGGTCCCTGTCACGCATAAGCAACCCAGATGCGGCCCGGGCGTGTCCTCCTACCTTTGCCTCTGAGGACAGGCGTCTGTGGTTCTGAGTAAAAGGCCTAATATCCACTTTGGGCTTTATGTGGATTATTTTCTGTCATTTCACTTCATTTCCGTTTCTGTCTTGCTGGCGCTGGGTTGAGCCCAGGGTCTGATGTAACTCCGGACTATACTGCCAGACCTATATGATATTTTCTTTGGGACCCTGGACGCACTAAGTGGCTGAAAGCTTCGCTAAGTCTCCGTGGCTGGCTTCGAACCTGTGCGCTCCTTGGTCTCAGCCTCCCCAGCACGGAATTTACAAGGGAGCGCCAGCCACCCCTCCCGGCTCCACTTGGGGTTTAAGCCTCCTCAGCTGTGTATGCCTGTGCTTGCGGGAGCGGCCAAGGTACCTCTCGCGAGAATGACAAATTCCTCGCGGCGCTTCACTTCCCAGCTTCCACATAGGTCAGAACAGAGGCCGTGTGTGGTGTGCTCAGTAGGCACGGCAAGGCAAAGAGTGCACTGGCATCCCTGCTTAACCTGGGGCAGCTCCGTGGAAAGGGAGGCCACCCGTTCAAACCCTCCCCTGCCCCGCCTGCTGACAGCAAGCCGGGTCCCCTGGCAGAGGCCCTGTGGAGACAGTCTGAACTGCCAGTGCGCATGCGCGGACCGCAGTCTCCCAGAAAAAATGGATTCTTTAATAGTAGGGAGCCTTGAGAGGGCTGGGGGTTCCATGCCCGACATGCCAGCGAAACAGACCTCCCAAGCTGGGCAGGGTCTCTGAAATGAGCAAAAGAGGGGAGGGAGGCCAAGGGGAAGAGGACCAAAGTGGATTTCCCGCGTGGAAGCAGGCACGAGTCCAGAGCAGAGACCAGCAGTGTGTCGCCCGGGAGTGCCTCGCGGGTCCCTGTCACGCATAAGCAACCCAGATGCGGCCCCGGGCGTGTCCTCCTACCTTCGCCTCTGAGGACAGGCGTCTGTGGTTCTGAGTAAAAGGCCTAATATCCACTTTGGGCTTTATGTGGATTATTTTCTGTCATTTCACTTCATTTCCGTTTCTGTCTTGCTGGCGCTGGGTTGAGCCCAGGGTCTGATGTACCTCCGGACTATACTGCCAGACCTATATGATATTTTCTTTGGGACCCTGGACGCACTAAGTGGCTGAAAGCTTCGCTAAGTCTCCGTGGCTGGCTTCGAACCTGTGCGCTCCTTGGTCTCAGCCTCCCCAGCACGGAATTTACAAGGGAGCGCCAGCCACCTCTCCCGGCTCCACTTGGGGTTTAAGCCTCCTCAGCTGTGTATGCCTGTGCTTGAGGCAGCAGCCAAGGTACCTCTCGCGAGAATGACAAATTCCTCGCGGCGCTTCACTTCCCAGCTTCCACATAGGTCAGAACAGAGGCCGTGTGTGGTGTGCTCAGTAGGCACGGCAAGGCAAAGAGTGCACTGGCATCCCTGCTTAACCTGGGTCAGCTCCGTGGAAAGGGAGGCCTCCCGTTCAAACCCTCCCCTGCCCCACCTGCTAACAGCAAGCCGGCTCTCCGGGCAGAGGCCCTGGGGATACAGTCTGAACTGCGACTGCCCATGCATGGACAGCAGTCTCACAGAAAAAATGGGTTCTTTAAAAGGAGGGAGCCTGTAGAGGGCTGGGCGGCTCCAAGCCAGACATGCCAGCGAAACAGACCTCCCAAGCTGGGCAGGGTCTCCGAAATGAGCAAAAGAGGGGAGGGAGGCCCAGGGGAAGAGGACCAAAGTGGATTTCCCGCGTGGAAGCAGGCAAAGGACCAGAGCAGAGACCAACAGTGTGTCGCCCGGGAGTGCCGCGCGGGTCCCTGTCACGCATAAGCAACCCAGATGCGGCCCGGGCGTGTCCTCCTACCTTCGCCTCTGAGGACAGGCGTCTGTGGTTCTGAGTAAAAGGCCTAATATCCACTTTGGGCTTTATGTGGATTATTTTCTGTCATTTCACTTCATTTCTGTTTCTGGCTTGCTGGCGCTGGGTTGAGCCCAGGGTCTGATGTAACTCCGGACTATACTGCCAGACCTATTTGATATTTTCTTTGGGACCCTGGACGCACTAAGTGGCTGAAAGCTTCGCTAAGTCTCCGTGGCTGGCTTCGAACCTGTGCGCTCCTTGGTCTCAGCCTCCCCAGCACGGAATTTACAAGGGAGCGCCAGCCACCCCTCCCGGCTCCACTTGGGGTTTAAGCCTCCTCAGCTGTGTATGCCTGTGCTTGCGGGAGCGGCCAAGGTACCTCTCGCGAGAATGACAAATTCCTCGCGGCGCTTCACTTCCCAGCTTCCACATAGGTCAGAACAGAGGCCGTGTGTGGTGTGCTCAGTAGGCACGGCAAGGCAAAGAGTGCACTGGCATCCCTGCTTAACCTGGGGCAGTTCCGTGGAAAGGGAGGCCTCCCGTTCAAACCCTCCCCTGCCCCACCTGCTAACAGCAAGCCGGCTCTCCGGGCAGAGGCCCTGGGGATACAGTCTGAACTGCGACTGCCCATGCATGGACAGCAGTCTCACAGAAAAAATGGGTTCTTTAAAAGGAGGGAGCCTGTAGAGGGCTGGGCGGCTCCAAGCCAGACATGCCAGCGAAACAGACCTCCCAAGCTGGGCAGGGTCTCCGAAATGAGCAAAAGAGGGGAGGGAGGCCCAGGGGAAGAGGACCAAAGTGGATTTCCCGCGTGGAAGCAGGCAAAGGACCAGAGCAGAGACCAACAGTGTGTCGCCCGGGAGTGCCGCGCGGGTCCCTGTCACGCATAAGCAACCCAGATGCGGCCCGGGCGTGTCCTCCTACCTTCGCCTCTGAGGACAGGCGTCTGTGGTTCTGAGTAAAAGGCCTAATATCCACTTTGGGCTTTATGTGGATTATTTTCTGTCATTTCACTTCATTTCTGTTTCTGGCTTGCTGGCGCTGGGTTGAGCCCAGGGTCTGATGTAACTCCGGACTATACTGCCAGACCTATTTGATATTTTCTTTGGGACCCTGGACGCACTAAGTGGCTGAAAGCTTCGCTAAGTCTCCGTGGCTGGCTTCGAACCTGTGCGCTCCTTGGTCTCAGCCTCCCCAGCACGGAATTTACAAGGGAGCGCCAGCCACCCCTCCCGGCTCCACTTGGGGTTTAAGCCTCCTCAGCTGTGTATGCCTGTGCTTGCGGCAGCAGCCAAGGTACCTCTCGCGAGAATGACAAATTCCTCGCGGCGCTTCACTTCCCAGCTTCCACATAGGTCAGAACAGAGGCCGTGTGTGGTGTGCTCAGTAGGCACGGCAAGGCAAAGAGTGCACTGGCATCCCTGCTTAACCTGGGGCAGCTCCGTGGAAAGGGAGGCCTCCCGTTCAAACCCTCCCCTGCCCCACCTGCTAACAGCAAGCCGGCTCTCCCGGCAGAGGCCCTGGGGATACAGTCTGAACTGCGACTGCCCATGCATGGACAGCAGTCTCACAGAAAAAATGGGTTCTTTAAAAGGAGGGAGCCTGTAGAGGGCTGGGCGGCTCCAAGCCAGACATGCCAGCGAAACAGACCTCCCAAGCTGGGCAGGGTCTCCGAAATGAGCAAAAGAGGGGAGGGAGGCCCAGGGGAAGAGGACCAAAGTGGATTTCCCGCGTGGAAGCAGGCAAAGGACCAGAGCAGAGACCAACAGTGTGTCGCCCGGGAGTGCCGCGCGGGTCCCTGTCACGCATAAGCAACCCAGATGCGGCCCGGGCGTGTCCTCCTACCTTCGCCTCTGAGGACAGGCGTCTGTGGTTCTGAGTAAAAGGCCTAATATCCACTTTGGGCTTTATGTGGATTATTTTCTGTCATTTCACTTCATTTCTGTTTCTGGCTTGCTGGCGCTGGGTTGAGCCCAGGGTCTGATGTAACTCCGGACTATACTGCCAGACCTATTTGATATTTTCTTTGGGAACCTGGACGCACTAAGTGGCTGAAAGCTTCGCTAAGTCTCCGTGGCTGGCTTCGAACCTGTGCGCTCCTTGGTCTCAGCCTCCCCAGCACGGAATTTACAAGGGAGCGCCAGCCACCCCTCCCGGCTCCACTTGGGGTTTAAGCCTCCTCAGCTGTGTATGCCTGTGCTTGCGGGAGCGGCCAAGGTACCTCTCGCGAGAATGACAAATTCCTCGCGGCGCTTCACTTCCCAGCTTCCACATAGGTCAGAACAGAGGCCGTGTGTGGTGTGCTCAGTAGGCACGGCAAGGCAAAGAGTGCACTGGCATCCCTGCTTAACCTGGGGCAGTTCCGTGGAAAGGGAGGCCACCCGTTCAAACCCTCCCCTGCCCCGCCTGCTGACAGCAAGCCGGGTCCCCTGGCAGAGGCCCTGTGGAGACAGTCTGACTGCCAGTGCGCATGCGCGGACCGCAGTCTCCCAGAAAAAATGGATTCTTTAATAGTAGGGAGCCTTGAGAGGGCTGGGGGTTCCATGCCCGACATGCCAGCGAAACAGACCTCCCAAGCTGGGCAGGGTCTCTGAAATGAGCAAAAGAGGGCAGGGAGGCCAAGGGGAAGAGGACCAAAGTGGATTTCCCGCGTTGAAGCAGGCACGAGTCCAGAGCAGAGACCAGCAGTGTGTCGCCCGGGAGTGCCTCGCGGGTCCCTGTCACGCATAAGCAACCCAGATGCGGCCCCGGGCGTGTCCTCCTACCTTCGCCTCTGAGGACAGGCGTCTGTGGTTCTGAGTAAAAGGCCTAATATCCACTTTGGGCTTTATGTGGATTATTTTCTGTCATTTCACTTCATTTCCGTTTCTGTCTTGCTGGCGCTGGGTTGAGCCCAGGGTCTGATGTAACTCCGGACTATACTGCCAGACCTATTTGATATTTTCTTTGGGACCCTGGACGCACTAAGTGGCTGAAAGCTTCGCTAAGTCTCCGTGGCTGGCTTCGAACCTGTGCGCTCCTTGGTCTCAGCCTCCCCAGCACGGAATTTACAAGGGAGCGCCAGCCACCCCTCCCGGCTCCACTTGGGGTTTAAGCCTCCTCAGCTGTGTATGCCTGTGCTTGCGGCAGCAGCCAAGGTACCTCTCGCGAGAATGACAAATTCCTCGCGGCGCTTCACTTCCCAGCTTCCACATAGGTCAGAACAGAGGCCGTGTGTGGTGTGCTCAGTAGGCACGGCAAGGCAAAGAGTGCACTGGCATCCCTGCTTAACCTGGGGCAGCTCCGTGGAAAGGGAGGCCTCCCGTTCAAACCCTCCCCTGCCTCACCTGCTAACAGCAAGCCGGCTCTCCGGGCAGAGGCCCTGGGGATACAGTCTGAACTGCGACTGCCCATGCATGGACAGCAGTCTCACAGAAAAAATGGGTTCTTTAAAAGGAGGGAGCCTGTAGAGGGCTGGGCGGCTCCATGCCAGACATGCCAGCGAAACAGACCTCCCAAGCTGGGCAGGGTCTCCGAAATGAGCAAAAGAGGAGAGGGAGGCCCAGGGGAAGAGGACCAAAGTGGATTTCCCGCGTGGAAGCAGGCAAAGGACCAGAGCAGAGACCAACAGTGTGTCGCCCGGGAGTGCCGCGCGGGTCCCTGTCACGCATAAGCAATCCAGATGCGGCCCGGGCGTGTCCTCCTACCTTCGCCTCTGAGGACAGGCGTCTGTGGTTCTGAGTAAAAGGCCTAATATCCACTTTGGGCTTTATGTGGATTATTTTCTGTCATTTCACTTCATTTCCGTTTCTGTCTTGCTGGCGCTGGGTTGAGCCCAGGGTCTGATGTAACTCCGGTTATACTGCCAGACCTATTTGATATTTTCTTTGGGACCCTGGACGCACTAAGTGGCTGAATTCTTCGCTAAGTCTCCGTGACTGGCTTCGAACCTGTGCGCTCCTTGGTCTCAGCCTCCCCAGCACGGAATTTACAAGGGAGCGCCAGCCACCCCTCCCGGCTCCACTTGGGGTTTAAGCCTCCTCAGCTGTGTATGCCTGTGCTTGCGGCAGCAGCCAAGGTACCTCTCGCGAGAATGACAAATTCCTCGCGGCGCTTCACTTCCCAGCTTCCACATAGGTCAGAACAGAGGCCGTGTGTGGTGTGCTCAGTAGGCACGGCAAGGCAAAGAGTGCACTGGCATCCCTGCTTAACCTGAGGCAGCTCCGTGGAAAGGGAGGCCTCCCGTTCAAACCCTCCCCTGCCTCACCTTCTAACAGCAAGCCGGCTCTCCGGGCAGAGGCCCTGGGGATACAGTCTGAACTGCGACTGCCCATGCATGGACAGCAGTCTCACAGAAAAAATGGGTTCTTTAAAAGGAGGGAGCCTGTAGAGGGCTGGGCGGCTCCAAGCCAGACATGCCAGCGAAACAGACCTCCCAAGCTGGGCAGGGTCTCCGAAATGAGCAAAAGAGGGGAGGGAGGCCCAGGGGAAGAGGACCAAAGTGGATTTCCCGCGTGGAAGCAGGCAAAGGACCAGAGCAGAGACCAACAGTGTGTCGCCCGGGAGTGCCGCGCGGGTCCGTGTCACGCATAAGCAACCCAGATGCGGCCCCGGGCGTGTCCTCCTACCTTCGCCTCTGAGGACAGGCGTCTGTGGTTCTGAGTAAAAGGCCTAATATCCACTTTGGGCTTTATGTGGATTATTTTCTGTCATTTCACTTCATTTCTGTTTCTGGCTTGCTGGCGCTGGGTTGAGCCCAGGGTCTGATGTAACTCCGGACTATACTGCCAGACCTATTTGATATTTTCTTTGGGACCCTGGACGCACTAAGTGGCTGAAAGCTTCGCTAAGTCTCCGTGGCTGGCTTCGAACCTGTGCGCTCCTTGGTCTCAGCCTCCCCAGCACGGAATTTACAAGGGAGCGCCAGCCACCCCTCCCGGCTCCACTTGGGGTTTAAGCCTCCTCAGCTGTGTATGCCTGTGCTTGCGGGAGCGGCCAAGGTACCTCTCGCGAGAATGACAAATTCCTCGCGGCGCTTCACTTCCCAGCTTCCACATAGGTCAGAACAGAGGCCGTGTGTGGTGTGCTCAGTAGGCACGGCAAGGCAAAGAGTGCACTGGCATCCCTGCTTAACCTGGGGCAGTTCCGTGGAAAGGGAGGCCACCCGTTCAAACCCTCCCCTGCCCCACCTGCTAACAGCAAGCCAGCTCTCCCAGCAGAGGCCCTGGGGATACAGTCTGAACTGCGACTTTGCATGCATGGACAGCAGTCTCACAGAAAAAATGGGTTCTTTAAAAGGAGGGAGCCTGTAGAGGGCTGGGAGGCTCCATGCCAGACATGCCAGCGAAACAGACCTCCCAAGCTGGGCAGGGTCTCCGAAATGAGCAAAAGAGGGGAGGGAGGCCCAGGGGAAGAGGACCAAAGTGGATTTCCCGCGTGGAAGCAGGCAAAGGACCAGAGCAGAGACCAACAGTGTGTCGCCCGGGAGTGCCGCGCGGGTCCCTGTCACGCATAAGCAACCCAGATGCGGCCCGGGCGTGTCCTCCTACCTTCGCCTCTGAGGACAGGCGTCTGTGGTTCTGAGTAAAAGGCCTAATATCCACTTTGGGCTTTATGTGGATTATTTTCTGTCATTTCACTTCATTTCCGTTTCTGTCTTGCTGGCGCTGGGTTGAGCCCAGGGTCTGATGTAACTCCGGACTATACTGCCAGACCTATTTGATATTTTCTTTGGGACCCTGGACGCACTAAGTGGCTGAAAGCTTCGCTAAGTCTCCGTGGCTGGCTTCGAACCTGTGCGCTCCTTGGTCTCAGCCTCCCCAGCACGGAATTTACAAGGGAGCGCCAGCCACCCCTCCCGGCTCCACTTGGGGTTTAAGCCTCCTCAGCTGTGTATGCCTGTGCTTGCGGGAGCGGCCAAGGTACCTCTCGCGAGAATGACAAATTCCTCGCGGCGCTTCACTTCCCAGCTTCCACATAGGTCAGAACAGAGGCCGTGTGTGGTGTGCTCAGTAGGCACGGCAAGGCAAAGAGTGCACTGGCATCCCTGCTTAACCTGGGGCAGCTCCGTGGAAAGGGAGGCCACCCGTTCAAACCCTCCCCTGCCCCGCCTGCTGACAGCAAGCCGGGTCCCCTGGCAGAGGCCCTGTGGAGACAGTCTGAACTGCCAGTGCGCATGCGCGGACCGCAGTCTCCCAGAAAAAATGGATTCTTTAATAGTAGGGAGCCTTGAGAGGGCTGGGGGTTCCATGCCCGACATGCCAGCGAAACAGACCTCCCAAGCTGGGCAGGGTCTCTGAAATGAGCAAAAGAGGGCAGGGAGGCCAAGGGGAAGAGGACCAAAGTGGATTTCCCGCGTTGAAGCAGGCACGAGTCCAGAGCAGAGACCAGCAGTGTGTCGCCCGGGAGTGCCTCGCGGGTCCCTGTCACGCATAAGCAACCCAGATGCGGCCCCGGGCGTGTCCTCCTACCTTCGCCTCTGAGGACAGGCGTCTGTGGTTCTGAGTAAAAGGCCTAATATCCACTTTGGGCTTTATGTGGATTATTTTCTGTCATTTCACTTCATTTCCGTTTCTGTCTTGCTGGCGCTGGGTTGAGCCCAGGGTCTGATGTAACTCCGGACTATACTGCCAGACCTATTTGATATTTTCTTTGGGACCCTGGACGCACTAAGTGGCTGAAAGCTTCGCTAAGTCTCCGTGGCTGGCTTCGAACCTGTGTGCTCCTTGGTCTCAGCCTCCCCAGCACGGAATTTACAAGGGAGCGCCAGCCACCCCTCCCGGCTCCACTTGGGGTTTAAGCCTCCTCAGCTGTGTATGCCTGTGCTTGCGGCAGCAGCCAAGGTACCTCTCGCGAGAATGACAAATTCCTCGCGGCGCTTCACTTCCCAGCTTCCACATAGGTCAGAACAGAGGCCGTGTGTGGTGTGCTCAGTAGGCACGGCAAGGCAAAGAGTGCACTGGCATCCCTGCTTAACCTGGGGCAGCTCCGTGGAAAGGGAGGCCTCCCGTTCAAACCCTCCCCTGCCTCACCTGCTAACAGCAAGCCGGCTCTCCGGGCAGAGGCCCTGGGGATACAGTCTGAACTGCGACTGCCCATGCATGGACAGCAGTCTCACAGAAAAAATGGGTTCTTTAAAAGGAGGGAGCCTGTAGAGGGCTGGGCGGCTCCATGCCAGACATGCCAGTGAAACAGACCTCCCAAGCTGGGCAGGGTCTCCGAAATGAGCAAAAGAGGAGAGGGAGGCCCAGGGGAAGAGGACCAAAGTGGATTTCCCGCGTGGAAGCAGGCAAAGGACCAGAGCAGAGACCAACAGTGTGTCGCCCGGGAGTGCCGCGCGGGTCCCTGTCACGCATAAGCAATCCAGATGCGGCCCGGGCGTGTCCTCCTACCTTTGCCTCTGAGGACAGGCGTCTGTGGTTCTGAGTAAAAGGCCTAATATCCACTTTGGGCTTTATGTGGATTATTTTCTGTCATTTCACTTCATTTCCGTTTCTGTCTTGCTGGCGCTGGGTTGAGCCCAGGGTCTGATGTAACTCCGGTTATACTGCCAGACCTATTTGATATTTTCTTTGGGACCCTGGACGCACTAAGTGGCTGAATTCTTCGCTAAGTCTCCGTGACTGGCTTCGAACCTGTGCGCTCCTTGGTCTCAGCCTCCCCAGCACGGAATTTACAAGGGAGCGCCAGCCACCCCTCCCGGCTCCACTTGGGGTTTAAGCCTCCTCAGCTGTGTATGCCTGTGCTTGCAGCAGCAGCCAAGGTACCTCTCGTGAGAATGACAAATTCCTCGCGGCGCTTCACTTCCCAGCTTCCACATAGGTCAGAACAGAGGCCGTGTGTGGTGTGCTCAGTAGGCACGGCAAGGCAAAGAGTGCACTGGCATCCCTGCTTAACCTGAGGCAGCTCCGTGGAAAGGGAGGCCTCCCGTTCAAACCCTCCCCTGCCTCACCTTCTAACAGCAAGCCGGCTCTCCGGGCAGAGGCCCTGGGGATACAGTCTGAACTGCGACTGCCCATGCATGGACAGCAGTCTCACAGAAAAAATGGGTTCTTTAAAAGGAGGGAGCCTGTAGAGGGCTGGGCGGCTCCATGCCAGACATGCCAGCGAAACAGACCTCCCAAGCTGGGCAGGGTCTCCGAAATGAGCAAAAGAGGGGAGGGAGGCCCAGGGGAAGAGGACCAAAGTGGATTTCCCGCGTGGAAGCAGGCAAAGGACCAGAGCAGAGACCAACAGTGTGTCGCCCGGGAGTGCCGCGCGGGTCCCTGTCATGCATAAGCAATCCAGATGCGGCCCGGGCGTGTCCTCCTACCTTCGCCTCTGAGGACAGGTGTCTGTGGTTCTGAGTAAAAGGCCTAATATCCACTTTGGGCTTTATGTGGATTATTTTCTGTCATTTCACTTCATTTCCGTTTCTGTCTTGCTGGCGCTGGGTTGAGCCCAGGGTCTGATGTAACTCCGGTTATACTGCCAGACCTATTTGATATTTTCTTTGGGACCCTGGACGCACTAAGTGGCTGAATTCTTCGCTAAGTCTCCGTGACTGGCTTCGAACCTGTGCGCTCCTTGGTCTCAGCCTCCCCAGCACGGAATTTACAAGGGAGCGCCAGCCACCCCTCCCGGCTCCACTTGGGGTTTAAGCCTCCTCAGCTGTGTATGCCTGTGCTTGCGGGAGCGGCCAAGGTACCTCTCGCGAGAATGACAAATTCCTCGCGGCGCTTCACTTCCCAGCTTCCACATAGGTCAGAACAGAGGCCGTGTGTGGTGTGCTCAGTCGGCACGGCAAGGCAAAGAGTGCACTGGCATCCCTGCTTAACCTGGGGCAGCTCCGTGGAAAGGGAGGCCTCCCGTTCAAACCCTCCCCTGCCCCACCTGCTGACAGCAAGCCGGGTCCCCTGGCAGAGGCCCTGTGGAGACAGTCTGAACTGCCAGTGCGCATGCGCGGTCCGCAGTCTCCCAGAAAAAATGGATTCTTTAATAGTAGGGAGCCTTGAGAGGGCTGGGGGTTCCATGCCCGACATGCCAGCGAAACAGACCTCCCAAGCTGGGCAGGGTCTCTGAAATGAGCAAAAGAGGGCAGGGAGGCCAAGGGGAAGAGGACCAAAGTGGATTTCCCGCGTTGAAGCAGGCACGAGTCCAGAGCAGAGACCAACAGTGTGTCGCCCGGGAGTGCCGCGCGGGTCCCTGTCACGCATAAGCAACCCAGATGCGGCCCGGGCGTGTCCTCCTACCTTCGCCTCTGAGGACAGGCGTCTGTGGTTCTGAGTAAAAGGCCTAATATCCACTTTGGGCTTTATGTGGATTATTTTCTGTCATTTCACTTCATTTCTGTTTCTGGCTTGCTGGCGCTGGGTTGAGCCCAGGGTCTGATGTAACTCCGGACTATACTGCCAGACCTATTTGATATTTTCTTTGGGACCCTGGACGCACTAAGTGGCTGAAAGCTTCGCTAAGTCTCCGTGGCTGGCTTCGAACCTGTGCGCTCCTTGGTCTCAGCCTCCCCAGCACGGAATTTACAAGGGAGCGCCAGCCACCCCTCCCGGCTCCACTTGGGGTTTAAGCCTCCTCAGCTGTGTATGCCTGTGCTTGCGGGAGCGGCCAAGGTACCTCTCGCGAGAATGACAAATTCCTCGCGGCGCTTCACTTCCCAGCTTCCACATAGGTCAGAACAGAGGCCGTGTGTGGTGTGCTCAGTAGGCACGGCAAGGCAAAGAGTGCACTGGCATCCCTGCTTAACCTGGGGCAGTTCCGTGGAAAGGGAGGCCACCCGTTCAAACCCTCCCCTGCCCCGCCTGCTGACAGCAAGCCGGGTCCCCTGGCAGAGGCCCTGTGGAGACAGTCTGAACTGCCAGTGCGCATGCGCGGACCGCAGTCTCCCAGAAAAAATGGATTCTTTAATAGTAGGGAGCCTTGAGAGGGCTGGGGGTTCCATGCCCGACATGCCAGCGAAACAGACCTCCCAAGCTGGGCAGGGTCTCTGAAATGAGCAAAAGAGGGCAGGGAGGCCAAGGGGAAGAGGACCAAAGTGGATTTCCCGCGTTGAAGCAGGCACGAGTCCAGAGCAGAGACCAGCAGTGTGTCGCCCGGGAGTGCCTCGCGGGTCCCTGTCACGCATAAGCAACCCAGATGCGGCCCCGGGCGTGTCCTCCTACCTTCGCCTCTGAGGACAGGCGTCTGTGGTTCTGAGTAAAAGGCCTAATATCCACTTTGGGCTTTATGTGGATTATTTTCTGTCATTTCACTTCATTTCCGTTTCTGTCTTGCTGGCGCTGGGTTGAGCCCAGGGTCTGATGTAACTCCGGACTATACTGCCAGACCTATTTGATATTTTCTTTGGGACCCTGGACGCACTAAGTGGCTGAAAGCTTCGCTAAGTCTCCGTGGCTGGCTTCGAACCTGTGCGCTCCTTGGTCTCAGCCTCCCCAGCACGGAATTTACAAGGGAGCGCCAGCCACCCCTCCCGGCTCCACTTGGGGTTTAAGCCTCCTCAGCTGTGTATGCCTGTGCTTGCGGGAGCGGCCAAGGTACCTCTCGCGAGAATGACAAATTCCTCGCGGCGCTTCACTTCCCAGCTTCCACATAGGTCAGAACAGAGGCCGTGTGTGGTGTGCTCAGTAGGCACGGCAAGGCAAAGAGTGCACTGGCATCCCTGCTTAACCTGGGGCAGTTCCGTGGAAAGGGAGGCCACCCGTTCAAACCCTCCCCTGCCCCACCTGCTAACAGCAAGCCGGCTCTCCCGGCAGAGGCCCTGGGGATACAGTCTGAACTGCGACTGCCCATGCATGGACAGCAGTCTCACAGAAAAAATGGGTTCTTTAAAAGGAGGGAGCCTGTAGAGGGCTGGGCGGCTCCAAGCCAGACATGCCAGTGAAACAGACCTCCCAAGCTGGGCAGGGTCTCCGAAATGAGCAAAAGAGGGGAGGGAGGCCCAGGGGAAGAGGACCAAAGTGGATTTCCCGCGTGGAAGCAGGCAAAGGACCAGAGCAGAGACCAACAGTGTGTCGCCCTGGAGTGCCGCGCGGGTCCCTGTCACGCATAAGCAACCCAGATGCGGCCCCGGGCGTGTCCTCCTACCTTCGCCTCTGAGGACAGGCGTCTGTGGTTCTGAGTAAAAGGCCTAATATCCACTTTGGGCTTTATGTGGATTATTTTCTGTCATTTCACTTCATTTCCGTTTCTGTCTTGCTGGCGCTGGCTTGAGCCCAGGGTCTGATGTACCTCCGGACTATACTGCCAGACCTATATGATATTTTCTTTGGGACCCTGGACGCACTAAGTGGCTGAAAGCTTCGCTAAGTCTCCGTGGCTGGCTTCGAACCTGTGCGCTCCTTGGTCTCAGCCTCCCCAGCACGGAATTTACAAGGGAGCGCCAGCCACCCCTCCCGGCTCCACTTGGGGTTTAAGCCTCCTCAGCTGTGTATGCCTGTGCTTGAGGCAGCAGCCAAGGTACCTCTCGCGAGAATGACAAATTCCTCGCGGCGCTTCACTTCCCAGCTTCCACATAGGTCAGAACAGAGGCCGTGTGTGGTGTGCTCAGTAGGCACGGCAAGGCAAAGAGTGCACTGGCATCCCTGCTTAACCTGGGGCAGTTCCGTGGAAAGGGAGGCCACCCGTTCAAACCCTCCCCTGCCCCACCTGCTAACAGCAAGCCGGCTCTCCCGGCAGAGGCCCTGGGGATACAGTCTGAACTGCGACTGCCCATGCATGGACAGCAGTCTCACAGAAAAAATGGGTTCTTTAAAAGGAGGGAGCCTGTAGAGGGCTGGGCGGCTCCAAGCCAGACATGCCAGCGAAACAGACCTCCCAAGCTGGGCAGGGTCTCCGAAATGAGCAAAAGAGGGGAGGGAGGCCCAGGGGAAGAGGACCAAAGTGGATTTCCCGCGTGGAAGCAGGCAAAGGACCAGAGCAGAGACCAACAGTGTGTCGCCCTGGAGTGCCGCGCGGGTCCCTGTCACGCATAAGCAACCCAGATGCGGCCCCGGGCGTGTCCTCCTACCTTCGCCTCTGAGGACAGGCGTCTGTGGTTCTGAGTAAAAGGCCTAATATCCACTTTGGGCTTTATGTGGATTATTTTCTGTCATTTCACTTCATTTCCGTTTCTGTCTTGCTGGCGCTGGCTTGAGCCCAGGGTCTGATGTACCTCCGGACTATACTGCCAGACCTATATGATATTTTCTTTGGGACCCTGGACGCACTAAGTGGCTGAAAGCTTCGCTAAGTCTCCGTGGCTGGCTTCGAACCTGTGCGCTCCTTGGTCTCAGCCTCCCCAGCACGGAATTTACAAGGGAGCGCCAGCCACCCCTCCCGGCTCCACTTGGGGTTTAAGCCTCCTCAGCTGTGTATGCCTGTGCTTGAGGCAGCAGCCAAGGTACCTCTCGCGAGAATGACAAATTCCTCGCGGCGCTTCACTTCCCAGCTTCCACATAGGTCAGAACAGAGGCCGTGTGTGGTGTGCTCAGTAGGCACGGCAAGGCAAAGAGTGCACTGGCATCCCTGCTTAACCTGGGGCAGTTCCGTGGAAAGGGAGGCCACCCGTTCAAACCCTCCCCTGCCCCACCTGCTAACAGCAAGCCGGTTCTCCCGGCAGAGGCCCTGGGGATACAGTCTGAACTGCGACTGCCCATGCATGGACAGCAGTCTCACAGAAAAAATGGGTTCTTTAAAAGGAGGGAGCCTGTAGAGGGCTGGGCGGCTCCAAGCCAGACATGCCAGCGAAACAGACCTCCCAAGCTGGGCAGGGTCTCCGAAATGAGCAAAAGAGGGGAGGGAGGCCCAGGGGAAGAGGACCAAAGTGGATTTCCCGCGTGGAAGCAGGCAAAGGACCAGAGCAGAGACCAGCAGTGTGTCGCCCGGGAGTGCCGCGCGGGTCCCTGTCACGCATAAGCAACCCAGATGCGGCCCCGGGCGTGTCCTCCTACCTTCGCCTCTGAGGACAGGCGTCTGTGGTTCTGAGTAAAAGGCCTAATATCCACTTTGGGCTTTATGTGGATTATTTTCTGTCATTTCACTTCATTTCTGTTTCTGGCTTGCTGGCGCTGGGTTGAGCCCAGGGTCTGATGTAACTCCGGACTATACTGCCAGACCTATTTGATATTTTCTTTGGGACCCTGGACGCACTAAGTGGCTGAAAGCTTCGCTAAGTCTCCGTGGCTGGCTTCGAACCTGTGCGCTCCTTGGTCTCAGCCTCCCCAGCACGGAATTTACAAGGGAGCGCCAGCCACCCCTCCCGGCTCCACTTGGGGTTTAAGCCTCCTCAGCTGTGTATGCCTGTGCTTGCGGCAGCAGCCAAGGTACCTCTCGCGAGAATGACAAATTCCTCGCGGCGCTTCACTTCCCAGCTTCCACATAGGTCAGAACAGAGGCCGTGTGTGGTGTGCTCAGTAGGCACGGCAAGGCAAAGAGTGCACTGGCATCCCTGCTTAACCTGGGGCAGCTCCGTGGAAAGGGAGGCCTCCCGTTCAAACCCTCCCCTGCCCCACCTGCTAACAGCAAGCCGGCTCTCCGGGCAGAGGCCCTGGGGATACAGTCTGAACTGCGACTGCCCATGCATGGACAGCAGTCTCACAGAAAAAATGGGTTCTTTAAAAGGAGGGAGCCTGTAGAGGGCTGGGCGGCTCCAAGCCAGACATGCCAGCGAAACAGACCTCCCAAGCTGGGCAGGGTCTCCGAAATGAGCAAAAGAGGGGAGGGAGGCCCAGGGGAAGAGGACCAAAGTGGATTTCCCGCGTGGAAGCAGGCAAAGGACCAGAGCAGAGACCAACAGTGTGTCGCCCGGGAGTGCCGCGCGGGTCCCTGTCACGCATAAGCAACCCAGATGCGGCCCCGGGCGTGTCCTCCTACCTTCGCCTCTGAGGACAGGCGTCTGTGGTTCTGAGTAAAAGGCCTAATATCCACTTTGGGCTTTATGTGGATTATTTTCTGTCATTTCACTTCATTTCCGTTTCTGTCTTGCTGGCGCTGGCTTGAGCCCAGGGTCTGATGTACCTCCGGACTATACTGCCAGACCTATATGATATTTTCTTTGGGACCCTGGACGCACTAAGTGGCTGAAAGCTTCGCTAAGTCTCCGTGGCTGGCTTCGAACCTGTGCGCTCCTTGGTCTCAGCCTCCCCAGCACGGAATTTACAAGGGAGCGCCAGCCACCCCTCCCGGCTCCACTTGGGGTTTAAGCCTCCTCAGCTGTGTATGCCTGTGCTTGAGGCAGCAGCCAAGGTACCTCTCGCGAGAATGACAAATTCCTCGCGGCGCTTCACTTCCCAGCTTCCACATAGGTCAGAACAGAGGCCGTGTATGGTGTGCTCAGTAGGCACGGCAAGGCAAAGAGTGCACTGGCATCCCTGCTTAACCTGGGGCAGTTCCGTGGAAAGGGAGGCCACCCGTTCAAACCCTCCCCTGCCCCACCTGCTAACAGCAAGCCGGTTCTCCCGGCAGAGGCCCTGGGGATACAGTCTGAACTGCGACTGCCCATGCATGGACAGCAGTCTCACAGAAAAAATGGGTTCTTTAAAAGGAGGGAGCCTGTAGAGGGCTGGGCGGCTCCAAGCCAGACATGCCAGCGAAACAGACCTCCCAAGCTGGGCAGGGTCTCCGAAATGAGCAAAAGAGGGGAGGGAGGCCCAGGGGAAGAGGACCAAAGTGGATTTCCCGCGTGGAAGCAGGCAAAGGACCAGAGCAGAGACCAGCAGTGTGTCGCCCGGGAGTGCCGCGCGGGTCCCTGTCACGCATAAGCAACCCAGATGCGGCCCCGGGCGTGTCCTCCTACCTTCGCCTCTGAGGACAGGCGTCTGTGGTTCTGAGTAAAAGGCCTAATATCCACTTTGGGCTTTATGTGGATTATTTTCTGTCATTTCACTTCATTTCTGTTTCTGGCTTGCTGGCGCTGGGTTGAGCCCAGGGTCTGATGTAACTCCGGACTATACTGCCAGACCTATTTGATATTTTCTTTGGGACCCTGGACGCACTAAGTGGCTGAAAGCTTCGCTAAGTCTCCGTGGCTGGCTTCGAACCTGTGCGCTCCTTGGTCTCAGCCTCCCCAGCACGGAATTTACAAGGGAGCGCCAGCCACCCCTCCCGGCTCCACTTGGGGTTTAAGCCTCCTCAGCTGTGTATGCCTGTGCTTGCGGCAGCAGCCAAGGTACCTCTCGCGAGAATGACAAATTCCTCGCGGCGCTTCACTTCCCAGCTTCCACATAGGTCAGAACAGAGGCCGTGTGTGGTGTGCTCAGTAGGCACGGCAAGGCAAAGAGTGCACTGGCATCCCTGCTTAACCTGGGGCAGCTCCGTGGAAAGGGAGGCCTCCCGTTCAAACCCTCCCCTGCCCCACCTGCTAACAGCAAGCCGGCTCTCCGGGCAGAGGCCCTGGGGATACAGTCTGAACTGCGACTGCCCATGCATGGACAGCAGTCTCACAGAAAAAATGGGTTCTTTAAAAGGAGGGAGCCTGTAGAGGGCTGGGCGGCTCCAAGCCAGACATGCCAGCGAAACAGACCTCCCAAGCTGGGCAGGGTCTCCGAAATGAGCAAAAGAGGGGAGGGAGGCCCAGGGGAAGAGGACCAAAGTGGATTTCCCGCGTGGAAGCAGGCAAAGGACCAGAGCAGAGACCAACAGTGTGTCGCCCGGGAGTGCCGCGCGGGTCCCTGTCACGCATAAGCAACCCAGATGCGGCCCCGGGCGTGTCCTCCTACCTTTGCCTCTGAGGACAGGCGTCTGTGGTTCTGAGTAAAAGGCCTAATATCCACTTTGGGCTTTATGTGGATTATTTTCTGTCATTTCACTTCATTTCCGTTTCTGTCTTGCTGGCGCTGGGTTGAGCCCAGGGTCTGATGTAACTCCGGACTATACTGCCAGACCTATATGATATTTTCTTTGGGACCCTGGACGCACTAAGTGGCTGAAAGCTTCGCTAAGTCTCCGTGGCTGGCTTCGAACCTGTGCGCTCCTTGGTCTCAGCCTCCCCAGCACGGAATTTACAAGGGAGCGCCAGCCACCCCTCCCGGCTCCACTTGGGGTTTAAACCTCCTCAGCTGTGTATGCCTGTGCTTGCGGGAGCGGCCAAGGTACCTCTCGCGAGAATGACAAATTCCTCGCGGCGCTTCACTTCCCAGCTTCCACATAGGTCAGAACAGAGGCCGTGTGTGGTGTGCTCAGTAGGCACGGCAAGGCAAAGAGTGCACTGGCATCCCTGCTTAACCTGGGGCAGCTCCGTGGAAAGGGAGGCCACCCGTTCAAACCCTCCCCTGCCCCGCCTGCTGACAGCAAGCCGGGTCCCCTGGCAGAGGCCCTGTGGAGACAGTCTGAACTGCCAGTGCGCATGCGCGGACCGCAGTCTCCCAGAAAAAATGGATTCTTTAATAGTAGGGAGCCTTGAGAGGGCTGGGGGTTCCATGCCCGACATGCCAGCGAAACAGACCTCCCAAGCTGGGCAGGGTCTCTGAAATGAGCAAAAGAGGGGAGGGAGGCCAAGGGGAAGAGGACCAAAGTGGATTTCCCGCGTGGAAGCAGGCACGAGTCCAGAGCAGAGACCAGCAGTGTGTCGCCCGGGAGTGCCTCGCGGTTCCCTGTCACGCATAAGCAACCCAGATGCGGCCCCGGGCGTGTCCTCCTACCTTCGCCTCTGAGGACAGGCGTCTGTGGTTCTGAGTAAAAGGCCTAATATCCACTTTGGGCTTTATGTGGATTATTTTCTGTCATTTCACTTCATTTCCGTTTCTGTCTTGCTGGCGCTGGGTTGAGCCCAGGGTCTGATGTACCTCCGGACTATACTGCCAGACCTATATGATATTTTCTTTGGGACCCTGGACGCACTAAGTGGCTGAAAGCTTCGCTAAGTCTCCGTGGCTGGCTTCGAACCTGTGCGCTCCTTGGTCTCAGCCTCCCCAGCACGGAATTTACAAGGGAGCGCCAGCCACCTCTCCCGGCTCCACTTGGGGTTTAAGCCTCCTCAGCTGTGTATGCCTGTGCTTGAGGCAGCAGCCAAGGTACCTCTCGCGAGAATGACAAATTCCTCGCGGCGCTTCACTTCCCAGCTTCCACATAGGTCAGAACAGAGGCCGTGTGTGGTGTGCTCAGTAGGCACGGCAAGGCAAAGAGTGCACTGGCATCCCTGCTTAACCTGGGTCAGCTCCGTGGAAAGGGAGGCCTCCCGTTCAAACCCTCCCCTGCCCCACCTGCTAACAGCAAGCCGGCTCTCCGGGCAGAGGCCCTGGGGATACAGTCTGAACTGCGACTGCCCATGCATGGACAGCAGTCTCACAGAAAAAATGGGTTCTTTAAAAGGAGGGAGCCTGTAGAGGGCTGGGCGGCTCCAAGCCAGACATGCCAGCGAAACAGACCTCCCAAGCTGGGCAGGGTCTCCGAAATGAGCAAAAGAGGGGAGGGAGGCCCAGGGGAAGAGGACCAAAGTGGATTTCCCGCGTGGAAGCAGGCAAAGGACCAGAGCAGAGACCAACAGTGTGTCGCCCGGGAGTGCCGCGCGGGTCCCTGTCACGCATAAGCAACCCAGATGCGGCCCGGGCGTGTCCTCCTACCTTCGCCTCTGAGGACAGGCGTCTGTGGTTCTGAGTAAAAGGCCTAATATCCACTTTGGGCTTTATGTGGATTATTTTCTGTCATTTCACTTCATTTCTGTTTCTGGCTTGCTGGCGCTGGGTTGAGCCCAGGGTCTGATGTAACTCCGGACTATACTGCCAGACCTATTTGATATTTTCTTTGGGACCCTGGACGCACTAAGTGGCTGAAAGCTTCGCTAAGTCTCCGTGGCTGGCTTCGAACCTGTGCGCTCCTTGGTCTCAGCCTCCCCAGCACGGAATTTACAAGGGAGCGCCAGCCACCCCTCCCGGCTCCACTTGGGGTTTAAGCCTCCTCAGCTGTGTATGCCTGTGCTTGCGGGAGCGGCCAAGGTACCTCTCGCGAGAATGACAAATTCCTCGCGGCGCTTCACTTCCCAGCTTCCACATAGGTCAGAACAGAGGCCGTGTGTGGTGTGCTCAGTAGGCACGGCAAGGCAAAGAGTGCACTGGCATCCCTGCTTAACCTGGGGCAGTTCCGTGGAAAGGGAGGCCTCCCGTTCAAACCCTCCCCTGCCCCACCTGCTAACAGCAAGCCGGCTCTCCGGGCAGAGGCCCTGGGGATACAGTCTGAACTGCGACTGCCCATGCATGGACAGCAGTCTCACAGAAAAAATGGGTTCTTTAAAAGGAGGGAGCCTGTAGAGGGCTGGGCGGCTCCAAGCCAGACATGCCAGCGAAACAGACCTCCCAAGCTGGGCAGGGTCTCCGAAATGAGCAAAAGAGGGGAGGGAGGCCCAGGGGAAGAGGACCAAAGTGGATTTCCCGCGTGGAAGCAGGCAAAGGACCAGAGCAGAGACCAACAGTGTGTCGCCCGGGAGTGCCGCGCGGGTCCCTGTCACGCATAAGCAACCCAGATGCGGCCCGGGCGTGTCCTCCTACCTTCGCCTCTGAGGACAGGCGTCTGTGGTTCTGAGTAAAAGGCCTAATATCCACTTTGGGCTTTATGTGGATTATTTTCTGTCATTTCACTTCATTTCTGTTTCTGGCTTGCTGGCGCTGGGTTGAGCCCAGGGTCTGATGTAACTCCGGACTATACTGCCAGACCTATTTGATATTTTCTTTGGGACCCTGGACGCACTAAGTGGCTGAAAGCTTCGCTAAGTCTCCGTGGCTGGCTTCGAACCTGTGCGCTCCTTGGTCTCAGCCTCCCCAGCACGGAATTTACAAGGGAGCGCCAGCCACCCCTCCCGGCTCCACTTGGGGTTTAAGCCTCCTCAGCTGTGTATGCCTGTGCTTGCGGGAGCGGCCAAGGTACCTCTCGCGAGAATGACAAATTCCTCGCGGCGCTTCACTTCCCAGCTTCCACATAGGTCAGAACAGAGGCCGTGTGTGGTGTGCTCAGTAGGCACGGCAAGGCAAAGAGTGCACTGGCATCCCTGCTTAACCTGGGGCAGTTCCGTGGAAAGGGAGGCCACCCGTTCAAACCCTCCCCTGCCCCACCTGCTAACAGCAAGCCGGCTCTCCCGGCAGAGGCCCTGGGGATACAGTCTGAACTGCGACTGCCCATGCATGGACAGCAGTCTCACAGAAAAAATGGGTTCTTTAAAAGGAGGGAGCCTGTAGAGGGCTGGGCGGCTCCAAGCCAGACATGCCAGCGAAACAGACCTCCCAAGCTGGGCAGGGTCTCCGAAATGAGCAAAAGAGGGGAGGGAGGCCCAGGGGAAGAGGACCAAAGTGGATTTCCCGCGTGGAAGCAGGCAAAGGACCAGAGCAGAGACCAACAGTGTGTCGCCCTGGAGTGCCGCGCGGGTCCCTGTCACGCATAAGCAACCCAGATGCGGCCCCGGGCGTGTCCTCCTACCTTCGCCTCTGAGGACAGGCGTCTGTGGTTCTGAGTAAAAGGCCTAATATCCACTTTGGGCTTTATGTGGATTATTTTCTGTCATTTCACTTCATTTCCGTTTCTGTCTTGCTGGCGCTGGCTTGAGCCCAGGGTCTGATGTACCTCCGGACTATACTGCCAGACCTATATGATATTTTCTTTGGGACCCTGGACGCACTAAGTGGCTGAAAGCTTCGCTAAGTCTCCGTGGCTGGCTTCGAACCTGTGCGCTCCTTGGTCTCAGCCTCCCCAGCACGGAATTTACAAGGGAGCGCCAGCCACCCCTCCCGGCTCCACTTGGGGTTTAAGCCTCCTCAGCTGTGTATGCCTGTGCTTGAGGCAGCAGCCAAGGTACCTCTCGCGAGAATGACAAATTCCTCGCGGCGCTTCACTTCCCAGCTTCCACATAGGTCAGAACAGAGGCCGTGTGTGGTGTGCTCAGTAGGCACGGCAAGGCAAAGAGTGCACTGGCATCCCTGCTTAACCTGGGGCAGTTCCGTGGAAAGGGAGGCCACCCGTTCAAACCCTCCCCTGCCCCACCTGCTAACAGCAAGCCGGCTCTCCCGGCAGAGGCCCTGGGGATACAGTCTGAACTGCGACTGCCCATGCATGGACAGCAGTCTCACAGAAAAAATGGGTTCTTTAAAAGGAGGGAGCCTGTAGAGGGCTGGGCGGCTCCAAGCCAGACATGCCAGCGAAACAGACCTCCCAAGCTGGGCAGGGTCTCCGAAATGAGCAAAAGAGGGGAGGGAGGCCCAGGGGAAGAGGACCAAAGTGGATTTCCCGCGTGGAAGCAGGCAAAGGACCAGAGCAGAGACCAACAGTGTGTCGCCCTGGAGTGCCGCGCGGGTCCCTGTCACGCATAAGCAACCCAGATGCGGCCCCGGGCGTGTCCTCCTACCTTCGCCTCTGAGGACAGGCGTCTGTGGTTCTGAGTAAAAGGCCTAATATCCACTTTGGGCTTTATGTGGATTATTTTCTGTCATTTCACTTCATTTCCGTTTCTGTCTTGCTGGCGCTGGCTTGAGCCCAGGGTCTGATGTACCTCCGGACTATACTGCCAGACCTATATGATATTTTCTTTGGGACCCTGGACGCACTAAGTGGCTGAAAGCTTCGCTAAGTCTCCGTGGCTGGCTTCGAACCTGTGCGCTCCTTGGTCTCAGCCTCCCCAGCACGGAATTTACAAGGGAGCGCCAGCCACCCCTCCCGGCTCCACTTGGGGTTTAAGCCTCCTCAGCTGTGTATGCCTGTGCTTGAGGCAGCAGCCAAGGTACCTCTCGCGAGAATGACAAATTCCTCGCGGCGCTTCACTTCCCAGCTTCCACATAGGTCAGAACAGAGGCCGTGTGTGGTGTGCTCAGTAGGCACGGCAAGGCAAAGAGTGCACTGGCATCCCTGCTTAACCTGGGGCAGTTCCGTGGAAAGGGAGGCCACCCGTTCAAACCCTCCCCTGCCCCACCTGCTAACAGCAAGCCGGTTCTCCCGGCAGAGGCCCTGGGGATACAGTCTGAACTGCGACTGCCCATGCATGGACAGCAGTCTCACAGAAAAAATGGGTTCTTTAAAAGGAGGGAGCCTGTAGAGGGCTGGGCGGCTCCAAGCCAGACATGCCAGCGAAACAGACCTCCCAAGCTGGGCAGGGTCTCCGAAATGAGCAAAAGAGGGGAGGGAGGCCCAGGGGAAGAGGACCAAAGTGGATTTCCCGCGTGGAAGCAGGCAAAGGACCAGAGCAGAGACCAGCAGTGTGTCGCCCGGGAGTGCCGCGCGGGTCCCTGTCACGCATAAGCAACCCAGATGCGGCCCCGGGCGTGTCCTCCTACCTTCGCCTCTGAGGACAGGCGTCTGTGGTTCTGAGTAAAAGGCCTAATATCCACTTTGGGCTTTATGTGGATTATTTTCTGTCATTTCACTTCATTTCTGTTTCTGGCTTGCTGGCGCTGGGTTGAGCCCAGGGTCTGATGTAACTCCGGACTATACTGCCAGACCTATTTGATATTTTCTTTGGGACCCTGGACGCACTAAGTGGCTGAAAGCTTCGCTAAGTCTCCGTGGCTGGCTTCGAACCTGTGCGCTCCTTGGTCTCAGCCTCCCCAGCACGGAATTTACAAGGGAGCGCCAGCCACCCCTCCCGGCTCCACTTGGGGTTTAAGCCTCCTCAGCTGTGTATGCCTGTGCTTGCGGCAGCAGCCAAGGTACCTCTCGCGAGAATGACAAATTCCTCGCGGCGCTTCACTTCCCAGCTTCCACATAGGTCAGAACAGAGGCCGTGTGTGGTGTGCTCAGTAGGCACGGCAAGGCAAAGAGTGCACTGGCATCCCTGCTTAACCTGGGGCAGCTCCGTGGAAAGGGAGGCCTCCCGTTCAAACCCTCCCCTGCCCCACCTGCTAACAGCAAGCCGGCTCTCCGGGCAGAGGCCCTGGGGATACAGTCTGAACTGCGACTGCCCATGCATGGACAGCAGTCTCACAGAAAAAATGGGTTCTTTAAAAGGAGGGAGCCTGTAGAGGGCTGGGCGGCTCCAAGCCAGACATGCCAGCGAAACAGACCTCCCAAGCTGGGCAGGGTCTCCGAAATGAGCAAAAGAGGGGAGGGAGGCCCAGGGGAAGAGGACCAAAGTGGATTTCCCGCGTGGAAGCAGGCAAAGGACCAGAGCAGAGACCAACAGTGTGTCGCCCGGGAGTGCCGCGCGGGTCCCTGTCACGCATAAGCAACCCAGATGCGGCCCCGGGCGTGTCCTCCTACCTTCGCCTCTGAGGACAGGCGTCTGTGGTTCTGAGTAAAAGGCCTAATATCCACTTTGGGCTTTATGTGGATTATTTTCTGTCATTTCACTTCATTTCCGTTTCTGTCTTGCTGGCGCTGGCTTGAGCCCAGGGTCTGATGTACCTCCGGACTATACTGCCAGACCTATATGATATTTTCTTTGGGACCCTGGACGCACTAAGTGGCTGAAAGCTTCGCTAAGTCTCCGTGGCTGGCTTCGAACCTGTGCGCTCCTTGGTCTCAGCCTCCCCAGCACGGAATTTACAAGGGAGCGCCAGCCACCCCTCCCGGCTCCACTTGGGGTTTAAGCCTCCTCAGCTGTGTATGCCTGTGCTTGAGGCAGCAGCCAAGGTACCTCTCGCGAGAATGACAAATTCCTCGCGGCGCTTCACTTCCCAGCTTCCACATAGGTCAGAACAGAGGCCGTGTATGGTGTGCTCAGTAGGCACGGCAAGGCAAAGAGTGCACTGGCATCCCTGCTTAACCTGGGGCAGTTCCGTGGAAAGGGAGGCCACCCGTTCAAACCCTCCCCTGCCCCACCTGCTAACAGCAAGCCGGTTCTCCCGGCAGAGGCCCTGGGGATACAGTCTGAACTGCGACTGCCCATGCATGGACAGCAGTCTCACAGAAAAAATGGGTTCTTTAAAAGGAGGGAGCCTGTAGAGGGCTGGGCGGCTCCAAGCCAGACATGCCAGCGAAACAGACCTCCCAAGCTGGGCAGGGTCTCCGAAATGAGCAAAAGAGGGGAGGGAGGCCCAGGGGAAGAGGACCAAAGTGGATTTCCCGCGTGGAAGCAGGCAAAGGACCAGAGCAGAGACCAGCAGTGTGTCGCCCGGGAGTGCCGCGCGGGTCCCTGTCACGCATAAGCAACCCAGATGCGGCCCCGGGCGTGTCCTCCTACCTTCGCCTCTGAGGACAGGCGTCTGTGGTTCTGAGTAAAAGGCCTAATATCCACTTTGGGCTTTATGTGGATTATTTTCTGTCATTTCACTTCATTTCTGTTTCTGGCTTGCTGGCGCTGGGTTGAGCCCAGGGTCTGATGTAACTCCGGACTATACTGCCAGACCTATTTGATATTTTCTTTGGGACCCTGGACGCACTAAGTGGCTGAAAGCTTCGCTAAGTCTCCGTGGCTGGCTTCGAACCTGTGCGCTCCTTGGTCTCAGCCTCCCCAGCACGGAATTTACAAGGGAGCGCCAGCCACCCCTCCCGGCTCCACTTGGGGTTTAAGCCTCCTCAGCTGTGTATGCCTGTGCTTGCGGCAGCAGCCAAGGTACCTCTCGCGAGAATGACAAATTCCTCGCGGCGCTTCACTTCCCAGCTTCCACATAGGTCAGAACAGAGGCCGTGTGTGGTGTGCTCAGTAGGCACGGCAAGGCAAAGAGTGCACTGGCATCCCTGCTTAACCTGGGGCAGCTCCGTGGAAAGGGAGGCCTCCCATTCAAACCCTCCCCTGCCCCACCTGCTAACAGCAAGCCGGCTCTCCGGGCAGAGGCCCTGGGGATACAGTCTGAACTGCGACTGCCCATGCATGGACAGCAGTCTCACAGAAAAAATGGGTTCTTTAAAAGGAGGGAGCCTGTAGAGGGCTGGGCGGCTCCAAGCCAGACATGCCAGCGAAACAGACCTCCCAAGCTGGGCAGGGTCTCCGAAATGAGCAAAAGAGGGGAGGGAGGCCCAGGGGAAGAGGACCAAAGTGGATTTCCCGCGTGGAAGCAGGCAAAGGACCAGAGCAGAGACCAACAGTGTGTCGCCCGGGAGTGCCGCGCGGGTCCCTGTCACGCATAAGCAACCCAGATGCGGCCCGGGCGTGTCCTCCTACCTTTGCCTCTGAGGACAGGCGTCTGTGGTTCTGAGTAAAAGGCCTAATATCCACTTTGGGCTTTATGTGGATTATTTTCTGTCATTTCACTTCATTTCCGTTTCTGTCTTGCTGGCGCTGGGTTGAGCCCAGGGTCTGATGTAACTCCGGACTATACTGCCAGACCTATATGATATTTTCTTTGGGACCCTGGACGCACTAAGTGGCTGAAAGCTTCGCTAAGTCTCCGTGGCTGGCTTCGAACCTGTGCGCTCCTTGGTCTCAGCCTCCCCAGCACGGAATTTACAAGGGAGCGCCAGCCACCCCTCCCGGCTCCACTTGGGGTTTAAGCCTCCTCAGCTGTGTATGCCTGTGCTTGCGGGAGCGGCCAAGGTACCTCTCGCGAGAATGACAAATTCCTCGCGGCGCTTCACTTCCCAGCTTCCACATAGGTCAGAACAGAGGCCGTGTGTGGTGTGCTCAGTAGGCACGGCAAGGCAAAGAGTGCACTGGCATCCCTGCTTAACCTGGGGCAGCTCCGTGGAAAGGGAGGCCACCCGTTCAAACCCTCCCCTGCCCCGCCTGCTGACAGCAAGCCGGGTCCCCTGGCAGAGGCCCTGTGGAGACAGTCTGAACTGCCAGTGCGCATGCGCGGACCGCAGTCTCCCAGAAAAAATGGATTCTTTAATAGTAGGGAGCCTTGAGAGGGCTGGGGGTTCCATGCCCGACATGCCAGCGAAACAGACCTCCCAAGCTGGGCAGGGTCTCTGAAATGAGCAAAAGAGGGGAGGGAGGCCAAGGGGAAGAGGACCAAAGTGGATTTCCCGCGTGGAAGCAGGCACGAGTCCAGAGCAGAGACCAGCAGTGTGTCGCCCGGGAGTGCCTCGCGGGTCCCTGTCACGCATAAGCAACCCAGATGCGGCCCCGGGCGTGTCCTCCTACCTTCGCCTCTGAGGACAGGCGTCTGTGGTTCTGAGTAAAAGGCCTAATATCCACTTTGGGCTTTATGTGGATTATTTTCTGTCATTTCACTTCATTTCCGTTTCTGTCTTGCTGGCGCTGGGTTGAGCCCAGGGTCTGATGTACCTCCGGACTATACTGCCAGACCTATATGATATTTTCTTTGGGACCCTGGACGCACTAAGTGGCTGAAAGCTTCGCTAAGTCTCCGTGGCTGGCTTCGAACCTGTGCGCTCCTTGGTCTCAGCCTCCCCAGCACGGAATTTACAAGGGAGCGCCAGCCACCTCTCCCGGCTCCACTTGGGGTTTAAGCCTCCTCAGCTGTGTATGCCTGTGCTTGAGGCAGCAGCCAAGGTACCTCTCGCGAGAATGACAAATTCCTCGCGGCGCTTCACTTCCCAGCTTCCACATAGGTCAGAACAGAGGCCGTGTGTGGTGTGCTCAGTAGGCACGGCAAGGCAAAGAGTGCACTGGCATCCCTGCTTAACCTGGGTCAGCTCCGTGGAAAGGGAGGCCTCCCGTTCAAACCCTCCCCTGCCCCACCTGCTAACAGCAAGCCGGCTCTCCGGGCAGAGGCCCTGGGGATACAGTCTGAACTGCGACTGCCCATGCATGGACAGCAGTCTCACAGAAAAAATGGGTTCTTTAAAAGGAGGGAGCCTGTAGAGGGCTGGGCGGCTCCAAGCCAGACATGCCAGCGAAACAGACCTCCCAAGCTGGGCAGGGTCTCCGAAATGAGCAAAAGAGGGGAGGGAGGCCCAGGGGAAGAGGACCAAAGTGGATTTCCCGCGTGGAAGCAGGCAAAGGACCAGAGCAGAGACCAACAGTGTGTCGCCCGGGAGTGCCGCGCGGGTCCCTGTCACGCATAAGCAACCCAGATGCGGCCCGGGCGTGTCCTCCTACCTTCGCCTCTGAGGACAGGCGTCTGTGGTTCTGAGTAAAAGGCCTAATATCCACTTTGGGCTTTATGTGGATTATTTTCTGTCATTTCACTTCATTTCTGTTTCTGGCTTGCTGGCGCTGGGTTGAGCCCAGGGTCTGATGTAACTCCGGACTATACTGCCAGACCTATTTGATATTTTCTTTGGGACCCTGGACGCACTAAGTGGCTGAAAGCTTCGCTAAGTCTCCGTGGCTGGCTTCGAACCTGTGCGCTCCTTGGTCTCAGCCTCCCCAGCACGGAATTTACAAGGGAGCGCCAGCCACCCCTCCCGGCTCCACTTGGGGTTTAAGCCTCCTCAGCTGTGTATGCCTGTGCTTGCGGGAGCGGCCAAGGTACCTCTCGCGAGAATGACAAATTCCTCGCGGCGCTTCACTTCCCAGCTTCCACATAGGTCAGAACAGAGGCCGTGTGTGGTGTGCTCAGTAGGCACGGCAAGGCAAAGAGTGCACTGGCATCCCTGCTTAACCTGGGGCAGTTCGGTGGAAAGGGAGGCCTCCCGTTCAAACCCTCCCCTGCCCCACCTGCTAACAGCAAGCCGGCTCTCCGGGCAGAGGCCCTGGGGATACAGTCTGAACTGCGACTGCCCATGCATGGACAGCAGTCTCACAGAAAAAATGGGTTCTTTAAAAGGAGGGAGCCTGTAGAGGGCTGGGCGGCTCCAAGCCAGACATGCCAGCGAAACAGACCTCCCAAGCTGGGCAGGGTCTCCGAAATGAGCAAAAGAGGGGAGGGAGGCCCAGGGGAAGAGGACCAAAGTGGATTTCCCGCGTGGAAGCAGGCAAAGGACCAGAGCAGAGACCAACAGTGTGTCGCCCGGGAGTGCCGCGCGGGTCCCTGTCACGCATAAGCAACCCAGATGCGGCCCGGGCGTGTCCTCCTACCTTCGCCTCTGAGGACAGGCGTCTGTGGTTCTGAGTAAAAGGCCTAATATCCACTTTGGGCTTTATGTGGATTATTTTCTGTCATTTCACTTCATTTCTGTTTCTGGCTTGCTGGCGCTGGGTTGAGCCCAGGGTCTGATGTAACTCCGGACTATACTGCCAGACCTATTTGATATTTTCTTTGGGACCCTGGACGCACTAAGTGGCTGAAAGCTTCGCTAAGTCTCCGTGGCTGGCTTCGAACCTGTGCGCTCCTTGGTCTCAGCCTCCCCAGCACGGAATTTACAAGGGAGCGCCAGCCACCCCTCCCGGCTCCACTTGGGGTTTAAGCCTCCTCAGCTGTGTATGCCTGTGCTTGCGGCAGCAGCCAAGGTACCTCTCGCGAGAATGACAAATTCCTCGCGGCGCTTCACTTCCCAGCTTCCACATAGGTCAGAACAGAGGCCGTGTGTGGTGTGCTCAGTAGGCACGGCAAGGCAAAGAGTGCACTGGCATCCCTGCTTAACCTGGGGCAGCTCCGTGGAAAGGGAGGCCTCCCGTTCAAACCCTCCCCTGCCCCACCTGCTAACAGCAAGCCGGCTCTCCCGGCAGAGGCCCTGGGGATACAGTCTGAACTGCGACTGCCCATGCATGGACAGCAGTCTCACAGAAAAAATGGGTTCTTTAAAAGGAGGGAGCCTGTAGAGGGCTGGGCGGCTCCAAGCCAGACATGCCAGCGAAACAGACCTCCCAAGCTGGGCAGGGTCTCCGAAATGAGCAAAAGAGGGGAGGGAGGCCCAGGGGAAGAGGACCAAAGTGGATTTCCCGCGTGGAAGCAGGCAAAGGACCAGAGCAGAGACCAACAGTGTGTCGCCCGGGAGTGCCGCGCGGGTCCCTGTCACGCATAAGCAACCCAGATGCGGCCCGGGCGTGTCCTCCTACCTTCGCCTCTGAGGACAGGCGTCTGTGGTTCTGAGTAAAAGGCCTAATATCCACTTTGGGCTTTATGTGGATTATTTTCTGTCATTTCACTTCATTTCTGTTTCTGGCTTGCTGGCGCTGGGTTGAGCCCAGGGTCTGATGTAACTCCGGACTATACTGCCAGACCTATTTGATATTTTCTTTGGGACCCTGGACGCACTAAGTGGCTGAAAGCTTCGCTAAGTCTCCGTGGCTGGCTTCGAACCTGTGCGCTCCTTGGTCTCAGCCTCCCCAGCACGGAATTTACAAGGGAGCGCCAGCCACCCCTCCCGGCTCCACTTGGGGTTTAAGCCTCCTCAGCTGTGTATGCCTGTGCTTGCGGGAGCGGCCAAGGTACCTCTCGCGAGAATGACAAATTCCTCGCGGCGCTTCACTTCCCAGCTTCCACATAGGTCAGAACAGAGGCCGTGTGTGGTGTGCTCAGTAGGCACGGCAAGGCAAAGAGTGCACTGGCATCCCTGCTTAACCTGGGGCAGTTCCGTGGAAAGGGAGGCCACCCGTTCAAACCCTCCCCTGCCCCGCCTGCTGACAGCAAGCCGGGTCCCCTGGCAGAGGCCCTGTGGAGACAGTCTGACTGCCAGTGCGCATGCGCGGACCGCAGTCTCCCAGAAAAAATGGATTCTTTAATAGTAGGGAGCCTTGAGAGGGCTGGGGGTTCCATGCCCGACATGCCAGCGAAACAGACCTCCCAAGCTGGGCAGGGTCTCTGAAATGAGCAAAAGAGGGCAGGGAGGCCAAGGGGAAGAGGACCAAAGTGGATTTCCCGCGTTGAAGCAGGCACGAGTCCAGAGCAGAGACCAGCAGTGTGTCGCCCGGGAGTGCCTCGCGGGTCCCTGTCACGCATAAGCAACCCAGATGCGGCCCCGGGCGTGTCCTCCTACCTTCGCCTCTGAGGACAGGCGTCTGTGGTTCTGAGTAAAAGGCCTAATATCCACTTTGGGCTTTATGTGGATTATTTTCTGTCATTTCACTTCATTTCCGTTTCTGTCTTGCTGGCGCTGGGTTGAGCCCAGGGTCTGATGTAACTCCGGACTATACTGCCAGACCTATTTGATATTTTCTTTGGGACCCTGGACGCACTAAGTGGCTGAAAGCTTCGCTAAGTCTCCGTGGCTGGCTTCGAACCTGTGCGCTCCTTGGTCTCAGCCTCCCCAGCACGGAATTTACAAGGGAGCGCCAGCCACCCCTCCCGGCTCCACTTGGGGTTTAAGCCTCCTCAGCTGTGTATGCCTGTGCTTGCGGCAGCAGCCAAGGTACCTCTCGCGAGAATGACAAATTCCTCGCGGCGCTTCACTTCCCAGCTTCCACATAGGTCAGAACAGAGGCCGTGTGTGGTGTGCTCAGTAGGCACGGCAAGGCAAAGAGTGCACTGGCATCCCTGCTTAACCTGGGGCAGCTCCGTGGAAAGGGAGGCCTCCCGTTCAAACCCTCCCCTGCCTCACCTGCTAACAGCAAGCCGGCTCTCCGGGCAGAGGCCCTGGGGATACAGTCTGAACTGCGACTGCCCATGCATGGACAGCAGTCTCACAGAAAAAATGGGTTCTTTAAAAGGAGGGAGCCTGTAGAGGGCTGGGCGGCTCCATGCCAGACATGCCAGCGAAACAGACCTCCCAAGCTGGGCAGGGTCTCCGAAATGAGCAAAAGAGGAGAGGGAGGCCCAGGGGAAGAGGACCAAAGTGGATTTCCCGCGTGGAAGCAGGCAAAGGACCAGAGCAGAGACCAACAGTGTGTCGCCCGGGAGTGCCGCGCGGGTCCCTGTCACGCATAAGCAATCCAGATGCGGCCCGGGCGTGTCCTCCTACCTTCGCCTCTGAGGACAGGCGTCTGTGGTTCTGAGTAAAAGGCCTAATATCCACTTTGGGCTTTATGTGGATTATTTTCTGTCATTTCACTTCATTTCCGTTTCTGTCTTGCTGGCGCTGGGTTGAGCCCAGGGTCTGATGTAACTCCGGTTATACTGCCAGACCTATTTGATATTTTCTTTGGGACCCTGGACGCACTAAGTGGCTGAATTCTTCGCTAAGTCTCCGTGACTGGCTTCGAACCTGTGCGCTCCTTGGTCTCAGCCTCCCCAGCACGGAATTTACAAGGGAGCGCCAGCCACCCCTCCCGGCTCCACTTGGGGTTTAAGCCTCCTCAGCTGTGTATGCCTGTGCTTGCGGCAGCAGCCAAGGTACCTCTCGCGAGAATGACAAATTCCTCGCGGCGCTTCACTTCCCAGCTTCCACATAGGTCAGAACAGAGGCCGTGTGTGGTGTGCTCAGTAGGCACGGCAAGGCAAAGAGTGCACTGGCATCCCTGCTTAACCTGAGGCAGCTCCGTGGAAAGGGAGGCCTCCCGTTCAAACCCTCCCCTGCCTCACCTTCTAACAGCAAGCCGGCTCTCCGGGCAGAGGCCCTGGGGATACAGTCTGAACTGCGACTGCCCATGCATGGACAGCAGTCTCACAGAAAAAATGGGTTCTTTAAAAGGAGGGAGCCTGTAGAGGGCTGGGCGGCTCCAAGCCAGACATGCCAGCGAAACAGACCTCCCAAGCTGGGCAGGGTCTCCGAAATGAGCAAAAGAGGGGAGGGAGGCCCAGGGGAAGAGGACCAAAGTGGATTTCCCGCGTGGAAGCAGGCAAAGGACCAGAGCAGAGACCAACAGTGTGTCGCCCGGGAGTGCCGCGCGGGTCCGTGTCACGCATAAGCAACCCAGATGCGGCCCCGGGCGTGTCCTCCTACCTTCGCCTCTGAGGACAGGCGTCTGTGGTTCTGAGTAAAAGGCCTAATATCCACTTTGGGCTTTATGTGGATTATTTTCTGTCATTTCACTTCATTTCTGTTTCTGGCTTGCTGGCGCTGGGTTGAGCCCAGGGTCTGATGTAACTCCGGACTATACTGCCAGACCTATTTGATATTTTCTTTGGGACCCTGGACGCACTAAGTGGCTGAAAGCTTCGCTAAGTCTCCGTGGCTGGCTTCGAACCTGTGCGCTCCTTGGTCTCAGCCTCCCCAGCACGGAATTTACAAGGGAGCGCCAGCCACCCCTCCCGGCTCCACTTGGGGTTTAAGCCTCCTCAGCTGTGTATGCCTGTGCTTGCGGGAGCGGCCAAGGTACCTCTCGCGAGAATGACAAATTCCTCGCGGCGCTTCACTTCCCAGCTTCCACATAGGTCAGAACAGAGGCCGTGTGTGGTGTGCTCAGTAGGCACGGCAAGGCAAAGAGTGCACTGGCATCCCTGCTTAACCTGGGGCAGTTCCGTGGAAAGGGAGGCCACCCGTTCAAACCCTCCCCTGCCCCACCTGCTAACAGCAAGCCAGCTCTCCCAGCAGAGGCCCTGGGGATACAGTCTGAACTGCGACTTTGCATGCATGGACAGCAGTCTCACAGAAAAAATGGGTTCTTTAAAAGGAGGGAGCCTGTAGAGGGCTGGGAGGCTCCATGCCAGACATGCCAGCGAAACAGACCTCCCAAGCTGGGCAGGGTCTCCGAAATGAGCAAAAGAGGGGAGGGAGGCCCAGGGGAAGAGGACCAAAGTGGATTTCCCGCGTGGAAGCAGGCAAAGGACCAGAGCAGAGACCAACAGTGTGTCGCCCGGGAGTGCCGCGCGGGTCCCTGTCACGCATAAGCAACCCAGATGCGGCCCGGGCGTGTCCTCCTACCTTCGCCTCTGAGGACAGGCGTCTGTGGTTCTGAGTAAAAGGCCTAATATCCACTTTGGGCTTTATGTGGATTATTTTCTGTCATTTCACTTCATTTCCGTTTCTGTCTTGCTGGCGCTGGGTTGAGCCCAGGGTCTGATGTAACTCCGGACTATACTGCCAGACCTATTTGATATTTTCTTTGGGACCCTGGACGCACTAAGTGGCTGAAAGCTTCGCTAAGTCTCCGTGGCTGGCTTCGAACCTGTGCGCTCCTTGGTCTCAGCCTCCCCAGCACGGAATTTACAAGGGAGCGCCAGCCACCCCTCCCGGCTCCACTTGGGGTTTAAGCCTCCTCAGCTGTGTATGCCTGTGCTTGCGGGAGCGGCCAAGGTACCTCTCGCGAGAATGACAAATTCCTCGCGGCGCTTCACTTCCCAGCTTCCACATAGGTCAGAACAGAGGCCGTGTGTGGTGTGCTCAGTAGGCACGGCAAGGCAAAGAGTGCACTGGCATCCCTGCTTAACCTGGGGCAGCTCCGTGGAAAGGGAGGCCACCCGTTCAAACCCTCCCCTGCCCCGCCTGCTGACAGCAAGCCGGGTCCCCTGGCAGAGGCCCTGTGGAGACAGTCTGAACTGCCAGTGCGCATGCGCGGACCGCAGTCTCCCAGAAAAAATGGATTCTTTAATAGTAGGGAGCCTTGAGAGGGCTGGGGGTTCCATGCCCGACATGCCAGCGAAACAGACCTCCCAAGCTGGGCAGGGTCTCTGAAATGAGCAAAAGAGGGCAGGGAGGCCAAGGGGAAGAGGACCAAAGTGGATTTCCCGCGTTGAAGCAGGCACGAGTCCAGAGCAGAGACCAGCAGTGTGTCGCCCGGGAGTGCCTCGCGGGTCCCTGTCACGCATAAGCAACCCAGATGCGGCCCCGGGCGTGTCCTCCTACCTTCGCCTCTGAGGACAGGCGTCTGTGGTTCTGAGTAAAAGGCCTAATATCCACTTTGGGCTTTATGTGGATTATTTTCTGTCATTTCACTTCATTTCCGTTTCTGTCTTGCTGGCGCTGGGTTGAGCCCAGGGTCTGATGTAACTCCGGACTATACTGCCAGACCTATTTGATATTTTCTTTGGGACCCTGGACGCACTAAGTGGCTGAAAGCTTCGCTAAGTCTCCGTGGCTGGCTTCGAACCTGTGCGCTCCTTGGTCTCAGCCTCCCCAGCACGGAATTTACAAGGGAGCGCCAGCCACCCCTCCCGGCTCCACTTGGGGTTTAAGCCTCCTCAGCTGTGTATGCCTGTGCTTGCGGGAGCGGCCAAGGTACCTCTCGCGAGAATGACAAATTCCTCGCGGCGCTTCACTTCCCAGCTTCCACATAGGTCAGAACAGAGGCCGTGTGTGGTGTGCTCAGTAGGCACGGCAAGGCAAAGAGTGCACTGGCATCCCTGCTTAACCTGGGGCAGTTCCGTGGAAAGGGAGGCCACCCGTTCAAACCCTCCCCTGCCCCACCTGCTAACAGCAAGCCGGCTCTCCCAGCAGAGGCCCTGGGGATACAGTCTGAACTGCGACTTTGCATGCATGGACAGCAGTCTGACAGAAAAAATGGGTTCTTTAAAAGGAGGGAGCCTGTAGAGGGCTGGGCGGCTCCATGCCAGACATGCCAGCGAAACAGACCTCCCAAGCTGGGCAGGGTCTCCGAAATGAGCAAAAGAGGGGAGGAAGGCCCAGGGGAAGAGGACCAAAGTGGATTTCCCGCGTGGAAGCAGGCAAAGGACCAGAGCAGAGACCAACAGTGTGTCGCCCGGGAGTGCCGCGCGGGTCCCTGTCACGCATAAGCAACCCAGATGCGGCCCGGGCGTGTCCTCCTACCTTCGCCTCTGAGGACAGGCGTCTGTGGTTCTGAGTAAAAGGCCTAATATCCACTTTGGGCTTTATGTGGATTATTTTCTGTCATTTCACTTCATTTCCGTTTCTGTCTTGCTGGCGCTGGGTTGAGCCCAGGGTCTGATGTAACTCCGGACTATACTGCCAGACCTATTTGATATTTTCTTTGGGACCCTGGACGCACTAAGTGGCTGAAAGCTTCGCTAAGTCTCCGTGGCTGGCTTCGAACCTGTGCGCTCCTTGGTCTCAGCCTCCCCAGCACGGAATTTACAAGGGAGCGCCAGCCACCCCTCCCGGCTCCACTTGGGGTTTAAGCCTCCTCAGCTGTGTATGCCTGTGCTTGCGGGAGCGGCCAAGGTACCTCTCGCGAGAATGACAAATTCCTCGCGGCGCTTCACTTCCCAGCTTCCACATAGGTCAGAACAGAGGCCGTGTGTGGTGTGCTCAGTAGGCACGGCAAGGCAAAGAGTGCACTGGCATCCCTGCTTAACCTGGGGCAGCTCCGTGGAAAGGGAGGCCACCCGTTCAAACCCTCCCCTGCCCTGCCTGCTGACAGCAAGCCGGGTCCCCTGGCAGAGGCCCTGTGGAGACAGTCTGAACTGCCAGTGCGCATGCGCGGACCGCAGTCTCCCAGAAAAAATGGATTCTTTAATAGTAGGGAGCCTTGAGAGGGCTGGGGGTTCCATGCCCGACATGCCAGCGAAACAGACCTCCCAAGCTGGGCAGGGTCTCTGAAATGAGCAAAAGAGGGCAGGGAGGCCAAGGGGAAGAGGACCAAAGTGGATTTCCCGCGTTGAAGCAGGCACGAGTCCAGAGCAGAGACCAGCAGTGTGTCGCCCGGGAGTGCCTCGCGGGTCCCTGTCACGCATAAGCAACCCAGATGCGGCCCCGGGCGTGTCCTCCTACCTTCGCCTCTGAGGACAGGCGTCTGTGGTTCTGAGTAAAAGGCCTAATATCCACTTTGGGCTTTATGTGGATTATTTTCTGTCATTTCACTTCATTTCCGTTTCTGTCTTGCTGGCGCTGGGTTGAGCCCAGGGTCTGATGTAACTCCGGACTATACTGCCAGACCTATTTGATATTTTCTTTGGGACCCTGGACGCACTAAGTGGCTGAAAGCTTCGCTAAGTCTCCGTGGCTGGCTTCGAACCTGTGCGCTCCTTGGTCTCAGCCTCCCCAGCACGGAATTTACAAGGGAGCGCCAGCCACCCCTCCCGGCTCCACTTGGGGTTTAAGCCTCCTCAGCTGTGTATGCCTGTGCTTGCGGCAGCAGCCAAGGTACCTCTCGCGAGAATGACAAATTCCTCGCGGCGCTTCACTTCCCAGCTTCCACATAGGTCAGAACAGAGGCCGTGTGTGGTGTGCTCAGTAGGCACGGCAAGGCAAAGAGTGCACTGGCATCCCTGCTTAACCTGGGGCAGCTCCGTGGAAAGGGAGGCCTCCCCTTCAAACCCTCCCCTGCCCCACCTGCTAACAGCAAGCCGGCTCTCCGGGCAGAGGCCCTGGGGATACAGTCTGAACTGCGACTGCCCATGCATGGACAGCAGTCTCACAGAAAAAATGGGTTCTTTAAAAGGAGGGAGCCTGTAGAGGGCTGGGCGGCTCCATGCCAGACATGCCAGCGAAACAGACCTCCCAAGCTGGGCAGGGTCTCCGAAATGAGCAAAAGAGGGGAGGGAGGCCCAGGGGAAGAGGACCAAAGTGGATTTCCCGCGTGGAAGCAGGCAAAGGACCAGAGCAGAGACCAACAGTGTGTCGCCCGGGAGTGCCGCGCGGGTCCCTGTCACGCATAAGCAATCCAGATGCGGCCCGGGCGTGTCCTCCTACCTTCGCCTCTGAGGACAGGCGTCTGTGGTTCTGAGTAAAAGGCCTAATATCCACTTTGGGCTTTATGTGGATTATTTTCTGTCATTTCACTTCATTTCCGTTTCTGTCTTGCTGGCGCTGGGTTGAGCCCAGGGTCTGATGTAACTCCGGTTATACTGCCAGACCTATTTGATATTTTCTTTGGGACCCTGGACGCACTAAGTGGCTGAATTCTTCGCTAAGTCTCCGTGACTGGCTTCGAACCTGTGCGCTCCTTGGTCTCAGCCTCCCCAGCACGGAATTTACAAGGGAGCGCCAGCCACCCCTCCCGGCTCCACTTGGGGTTTAAGCCTCCTCAGCTGTGTATGCCTGTGCTTGCGGGAGCGGCCAAGGTACCTCTCGCGAGAATGACAAATTCCTCGCGGCGCTTCACTTCCCAGCTTCCACATAGGTCAGAACAGAGGCCGTGTGTGGTGTGCTCAGTAGGCACGGCAAGGCAAAGAGTGCACTGGCATCCCTGCTTAACCTGGGGCAGCTCCGTGGAAAGGGAGACCTCCCGTTCAAACCCTCCCCTGCCCCACCTGCTGACAGCAAGCCGGGTCCCCTGGCAGAGGCCCTGTGGAGACAGTCTGAACTGCCAGTGCCATGCGCGGACCGCAGTCTCCCAGAAAAAATGGATTCTTTAATAGTAGGGAGCCTTGAGAGGGCTGGGGGTTCCATGCCCGACATGCCAGCGAAACAGACCTCCCAAGCTGGGCAGGGTCTCTGAAATGAGCAAAAGAGGGGAGGGAGGCCAAGGGGAAGAGGACCAAAGTGGATTTCCCGCGTTGAAGCAGGCAAGAGTCCAGAGCAGAGACCAGCAGTGTGTCGCCCGGGAGTGCCGCGCGGGTCCCTGTCACACATAAGCAACCCAGATGCGGCCCCGGGCGTGTCCTCCTACCTTCGCCTCTGAGGACAGGCGTCTGTGGTTCTGAGTAAAAGGCCTAATATCCACTTTGGGCTTTATGTGGATTATTTTCTGTCATTTCACTTCATTTCCGTTTCTGTCTTGCTGGCGCTGGCTTGAGCCCAGGGTCTGATGTACCTCCGGACTATACTGCCAGACCTATATGATATTTTCTTTGGGACCCTGGACGCACTAAGTGGCTGAAAGCTTCACTAAGTCTCCGTGGCTGGCTTCGAACCTGTGCGCTCCTTGGTCTCAGCCTCCCCAGCACGGAATTTACAAGGGAGCGCCAGCCACCCCTCCCGGCTCCACTTGGGGTTTAAGCCTCCTCAGCTGTGTATGCCTGTGCTTGCGGCAGCAGCCAAGGTACCTCTCGCGAGAATGACAAATTCCTCGCGGCGCTTCACTTCCCAGCTTCCACATAGGTCAGAACAGAGGCCGTGTGTGGTGTGCTCAGTAGGCACGGCAAGGCAAAGAGTGCACTGGCATCCCTGCTTAACCTGGGGCAGCTCCGTGGAAAGGGAGGCCTCCCGTTCAAACCCTCCCCTGCCCCACCTGCTAACAGCAAGCCGGCTCTCCGGGCAGAGGCCCTGGGGATACAGTCTGAACTGCGACTGCCCATGCATGGACAGCAGTCTCACAGAAAAAATGGGTTCTTTAAAAGGAGGGAGCCTGTAGAGGGCTGGGCGGCTCCATGCCCGACGTGCCAGCGAAACAGACCTCCCAAGCTGGGCAGGGTCTCTGAAATGAGCAAAAGAGGGGAGGGAGGCCCAGGGGAAGAGGACCAAAGTGGATTTCCCGCGTTGAAGCAGGCATGAGTCCAGAGCAGAGACCAGCAGTGTGTCGCCCGGGTGTGCCTCGCGGGTCCCTGTCACGCATAAGCAACCCAGATGTGGCCCCGGGCGTGTCCTCCTACCTTCGCCTCTGAGGACAGGCGTCTGTGGTTCTGAGTAAAAGGCCTAATATCCACTTTGGGCTTTATGTGGATTATTTTCTGTCATTTCACTTCATTTCCGTTTCTGTCTTGCTGGCGCTGGGTTGAGCCCAGGGTCTGATGTAACTCCGGACTATACTGCCAGTCCTATTTGATATTTTCTTTGGGACCCTGGACGCACTAAGTGGCTGAAAGCTTCGCTAAGTCTCCGTGGCTGGCTTCGAACCTGTGCGCTCCTTGGTCTCAGCCTCCCCAGCACGGAATTTACAAGGGAGCGCCAGCCACCCCTCCCGGCTCCACTTGGGGTTTAAGCCTCCTCAGCTGTGTATGCCTGTGCTTGCGGGAGCGGCCAAGGTACCTCTCGCGAGAATGACAAATTCCTCGTGGCGCTTCACTTCCCAGCTTCCACATAGGTCAGAACAGAGGCCGTGTGTGGTGTGCTCAGTAGGCACGGCAAGGTAAAGAGTGCACTGGCATCCCTGCTTAACCTGGGGCAGCTCCGTGGAAAGGGAGGCCACCCGTTCAAACCCTCCCCTGCCCCGCCTGCTGACAGCAAGCCGGGTCCCCTGGCAGAGGCCCTGTGGAGACAGTCTGAACTGCCAGTGCGCATGCGCGGACCGCAGTCTCTCAGAAAAAATGGATTCTTTAATAGTAGGGAGCCTTGAGAGGGCTGGGGGTTCCATGCCCGACATGCCAGCGAAACAGACCTCCCAAGCTGGGCAGGGTCTCTGAAATGAGCAAAAGAGGGGAGGGAGGCCAAGGGGAAGAGGACCAAAGTGGATTTCCCGCGTTGAAGCAGACAGGAGTCCAGAGCAGAGACCAGCAGTGTGTCGCCCGGGAGTGCCTCGCGGGTCCCTGTCACGCATAAGCAACCCAGATGCGGCCCCGGGCGTGTCCTCCTACCTTCGTCTCTGAGGACAGGCGTCTGTGGTTCTGAGTAAAAGGCCTAATATCCACTTTGGGCTTTATGTGGATTATTTTCTGTCATTTCACTTCATTTCCGTTTCTGTCTTGCTGGCGCTGGCTTGAGCCCAGGGTCTGATGTACCTCCGGACTATACTGCCAGACCTATATGATATTTTCTTTGGGACCCTGGACGCACTAAGTGGCTGAAAGCTTCGCTAAGTCTCCGTGGCTGGCTTCGAACCTGTGCGCTCCTTGGTCTCAGCCTCCCCAGCACGGAATTTACAAGGGAGCGCCAGCCACCCCTCCCGGCTCCACTTGGGGTTTAAGCCTCCTCAGCTGTGTATGCCTGTGCTTGCGGGAGCGGCCAAGGTACCTCTCGCGAGAATGACAAATTCCTCGCGGCGCTTCACTTCCCAGCTTCCACATAGGTCAGAACAGAGGCCGTGTGTGGTGTGCTCAGTAGGCACGGCAAGGCAAAGAGTGCACTGGCATCCCTGCTTAACCTGGGGCAGCTCCGTGGAAAGGGAGGCCTCCCGTTCAAACCCTCCCCTGCCCCACCTGCTAACAGCAAGCCGGCTCTCCGGGCAGAGGCCCTGGGGATACAGTCTGAACTGCGACTGCCCATGCATGGACAGCAGTCTCACAGAAAAAATGGGTTCTTTAAAAGGAGGGAGCCTGTAGAGGGCTGGGCGGCTCCATGCCAGACATGCCAGCGAAACAGACCTCACAAGCTGGGCAGGGTCTCTGAAATGAGCAAAAGAGGGGAGGGAGGCCAAGGGGAAGAGGACCAAAGTGGATTTCCCGCGTTGAAGCAGGCACGAGTCCAGAGCAGAGACTAGCAGTGTGTCGCCCGGGAGTGCCTCGCGGGTCCCTGTCACGCATAAGCAACCCAGATGCGGCCCCGGGCGTGTCCTCCTACCTTCGCCTCTGAGGACAGGCGTCTGTGGTTCTGAGTAAAAGGCCTAATATCCACTTTGGGCTTTATGTGGATTATTTTCTGTCATTTCACTTCATTTCTGTTTCTGTCTTGCTGGCGCTGGCTTGAGCCCAGGGTCTGATGTACCTCCGGACTATACTGCCAGACCTATATGATATTTTCTTTGGGACCCTGGACGCACTAAGTGGCTGAAAGCTTCGCTAAGTCTCCGTGGCTGGCTTCGAACCTGTGCGCTCCTTGGTCTCAGCCTCCCCAGCACGGAATTTACAAGGGAGCGCCAGCCACCCCTCCTGGCTCCACTTGGGGTTTAAGCCTCCTCAGCTGTGTATGCCTGTGCTTGCGGCAGCAGCCAAGGTACCTTTCGCGAGAATGACAAATTCCTCGCGGCGCTTCACTTCCCAGCTTCCACATAGGTCAGAACAGAGGCCGTGTGTGGTGTGCTCAGTAGGCACGGCAAGGCAAAGAGTGCACTGGCATCCCTGCTTAACCTGGGGCAGCTCAGTGGAAAGGGAGGCCTCCCGTTCAAACCCTCCCCCGCCCCACCTGCTAACAGCAAGCCGGCTCTCCGGGCAGAGGCCCTGGGGATACAGTCTGAACTGCGACTGCCCATGCATGGACAGCAGTCTCACAGAAAAAATGGGTTCTTTAAAAGGAGGGAGCCTGTAGAGGGCTGGGCGGCTCCATGCCAGACATGCCAGCGAAACAGACCTCCCAAGCTGGGCAGGGTCTCCGAAATGAGCAAAAGAGGGGAGGGAGGCCAAGGGGAAGAGGACCAAAGTGGATTTCCCGCGTGGAAGCAGGCAAAGGACCAGAGCAGAGACCAACAGTGTGTCGCCCGGGAGTGCCGCGCGGGTCCCTGTCACGCATAAGCAACCCAGATGCGGCCCGGGCGTGTCCTCCTACCTTCGCCTCTGAGGACAGGCGTCTGTGGTTCTGAGTAAAAGGCCTAATATCCACTTTGGGCTTTATGTGGATTATTTTCTGTCATTTCACTTCATTTCCGTTTCTGGCTTGCTGGCGCTGGGTTGAGCCCAGGGTCTGATGTAACTCCGGTTATACTGCCAGACCTATTTGATATTTTCTTTGGGACCCTGGACGCACTAAGTGGCTGAATTCTTCGCTAAGTCTCAGTGACTGGCTTCGAACCTGTGCGCTACTTGGTCTCAGCCTCCCCAGCACGGAATTTACAAGGGAGCGCCAGCCACCCCTCCCGGCTCCACTTGGGGTTTAAGCCTCCTCAGCTGTGTATGCCTGTGCTTGCGGGAGCGGCCAAGGTACCTCTCGCGAGAATGACAAATTCCTCGCGGCGCTTCACTTCCCAGCTTCCACATAGGTCAGAACAGAGGCCGTGTGTGGTGTGCTCAGTAGGCACGGCAAGGCAAAGAGTGCACTGGCATCCCTGCTTAACCTGGGGCAGCTCCGTGGAAAGGGAGGCCTCCCGTTCAAACCCTCCCCTGCCCCACCTGCTAACAGCAAGCCGGCTCTCCGGGCAGAGGCCCTGGAGATACAGTCTGAACTGCGACTGCCCATGCATGGACAGCAGTCTCACAGAAAAAATGGGTTCTTTAAAAGGAGGGAGCCTGTAGAGGGCTGGGCGGCTCCATGCCAGACATGCCAGCGAAACAGACCTCCCAAGCTGGGCAGGGTCTCTGAAATGAGCAAAAGAGGGGAGGGAGGCCCAGGGGAAGAGGACCAAAGTGGATTTCCCGCGTTGAAGCAGGCATGAGTCCAGAGCAGAGACCAACAGTGTGTCGCCCGGGAGTGCCGCGCGGGTCCCTGTCACGCATAAGCAACCCAGATGCGGCCCCGGGCGTGTCCTCCTACCTTCGCCTCTGAGGACAGGCGTCTGTGGTTCTGAGTAAAAGGCCTAATATCCACTTTGGGCTTTATGTGGATTATTTTCTGTCATTTCACTTCATTTCCGTTTCTGTCTTGCTGGCGCTGGGTTGAGCCCAGGGTCTGATGTAACTCCGGTTATACTGCCAGACCTATATGATATTTTCTTTGGGACCCTGGATGCACTAAGTGGCTGAAAGCTTCCCTGAGTCGCCTAGGCTGGCTTCGAACCTGTGCGCTCCTTGGTCTCAGCCTCCCCAGCACGGAATTTACAAGGGAGCGCCAGCCACCCCTCCCGGCTCCTCTTGGGGTTTAAGCCTCCTCAGCTGTGTATGCCTGTGCTTGCGGGAACGGCCAAGGTACCTCTCGCGAGAATGACAAATTTCTCGCGGCGCTTCACTTCCCAGCTTCCACATAGGTCAGAACAGAGGCTGTGTGTGGTGTGCTCAGTAGGCACGGCAAGGCAAAGAGTGCACTGGCATCCCTGCTTAACCTGGGGCAGCTCCGTGGAAAGGGAGGCCTCCCGTTCAAACCCTCCCCTGCCCCACCTGCTAACAGCAAGCCGGCTCTCCGGGCAGAGGCCCTGGGGATACAGTCTGAACTGCGACTGCCCATGCTTGGACAGCAGTCTCACAGAAAAAAATGGGTTCTTTAAAAGGAGGGAGCCTGTAGAGGGCTGGGCGGCTCCATGCCAGACATGCCAGCGAAACAGACCTCCAAGCTGGGCGGGGTCTCTGAAATGAGCAAAAGAGGGGAGGGAGGCCCAGGGGAAGAGGACCAAAGTGGATTTCCCGCGTTGAAGCAGGCATGAGTCCAGAGCAGAGACCAGCAGTGTGTCGCCCGGGAGTGCTCGCGTGTCCCTGTCACGCATAAGCAACCCAGATGCGGCCCCGGGCGTGTCCTCCTACCTTCGCCTCTGAGGACAGGCGTCTGTGGTTCTGAATAAAAGGCCTAATATCCACTTTGGGCTTTATGTGGATTATTTTCTGTGATTTCACTTCATTTCCGTTTCTGTCTTGCTGGCGCTGGGTTGAGCCCAGGGTCTGATGTAACTCCGGACTATACTGCCAGACCTATATGATATTTTCTTTGGGAACCTGGACGCAATAAGTGGCTGAAAGCTTCCCTAAGTCGCCTAGGCTGGCTTCGAACCTGTGCGCTCCTATGTCTCAGCCTCCGCAGCACGGAATTTACAAGTGAGCGCCAGCCACCCCTCCCTGCTCCTCTTGGGGTTTAAGCCTCCTCAGCTGTGTATGCCTGTGCCTGCGGGAGCGGCGTCGGGACCTCTCAGGAGAATGACAAATTACTCCCGGCGCTTCACTTCCCAGCTTCCACATAGGGCAGAACCGAGGCCATGTGTGGTGTGCTCAGTAGGCACGGCAAGGCAAAGAGTGCACTGGCATCCCTGCTTAACCTGGGGCAGCTCCGTGGAAAGGGACGCCACCCGTTCAAACCCTCCCCCGCCCCGCCTGCTGACAGCAAGCCGGGTCCCCTGGCAGAGGCCCTGTGGAGACAGTCTGAACTGCCAGTGCGCATGCGCGGACCGCAGTCTCCCAGAAAAAATGGATTCTTTTATAGTAGGGAGCCTGGAGAGGGCTGGGCGGCTCCAAGCCAGACATGCCAGCGAAACAGACCTCCCAAGCTGGGCAGGGTCTCTGAAATGAGCAAAAGAGGGAGGGAGGCCCAGGGGAAGAGGACCAAAGTGGATTTCCCGCGTGGAAGCAGGCAAAGGACCAGAGCAGAGACCAACAGTGTGTCGCCCGGGAGTGCCGCACGGGTCCCTGTCACGCATAAGCAACCCAGATGCGGCCCGGGCGTGTCCTCCTACCTTCACTCTGAGGACAGGCGTCTGTGGTTCTGAGTAAAAGGCCTAATATCCACTTTGGGCTTTATGTGGATTATTTTCTGTCATTTCACTTCATTTCCGTTTCTGTCTTGCTGGCGCTGGATTGAGCCCAGGGTCTGATGTAACTCCGGACTATACTGCCAGACCTATTTGATATTTTCTTTGGGACCCTGGACGCACTAAGTGGCTGAAAGCTTCGCTAAGTCTCCGTGGCTGGCTTCGAACCTGTGCGCTCCTTGGTTTCAGCCTCCCCAGCACGGAATTTACAAGGGAGCGCCAGCCACCCCTCCTGGCTCCACTTGGGGTTTAAGCCTCCTCAGCTGTGTATGCCTGTGCTTGCGGGAGCGGCCAAGGTACCTCTCGCAAGAATGACAAATTCCTCGCGGCGCTTCACTTCCCAGCTTCCACATAGGTCAGAACAGAGGCCGTGTGTGGTGTGCTCAGTAGGCACGGCAAGGCAATGAGTGCACTGGCATCCCTGCTTAACCTGGGGCAGCTCCGTGGAAAGGGAGGCCTCCCGTTCAAACCCTCCCCTGCCCCACCTGCTAACAGCAAGCCGGCTCTCCGGGCAGAGGCCCTGGGGATACAGTCTGAACTGCGACTTCGCATGCATGGACAGCAGTCTCACAGAAAAAAATGGGTTCTTTAAAAGGAGGGAGCCTGTAGAGGGCTGGGCGGCTCCATGCCCGACATGCCAGCGAAACAGACCTCCCAAGCTGGGCAGGGTCTCTGAAATGAGCAAAAGAGGGGAGGGAGGCCCAGGGGAAGAGGACCAAAGTGGATTTCCCGCGTTGAAGCAGTGATGAGTCCAGAGCAGAGACCAGCATTGTGTCGCCCGGGAGTGCCGCGCGGGTCCCTGTCACGCATAAGCAACCCAGATGTGGCCCGGATCGTGTCCTCCTACCTTCGCCTCCGAGGACAGGTGTCTGTGGTTCTGAGTAAAAGGCCTAATATCCACTTTGGGCTTTATGTGGATTATTTTCTGTGATTTCACTTCATTTCCGTTTCTGTCTTGCTGGCACTGGCTTGAGCCCAGGGTCTGATGTACTTCCGGACTATACTGCCAGACCTATTTGATATTTTCTTTGGGACCCTGGACGCACTAAGTGGCTGAAAGCTTCGCTAAGTCTCCGTGGCTGGCTTCGAACCTGTGCGCTCTTTGGTCTCAGCCTCCCCAGCACGGAATTTACAAGGGAGCGCCAGCCACCCCTCCCGGCTCCACTTGGGGTTTAAGCCTCCTCAGCTGTGTATGCCTGTGTGTTCGGGAGCGGCCAAGGTACCTCTCGCGAGAATGACAAATTCCTCGCGGTGCTTCACTTCCTAGCTTCCACATAGGGCAGAACAGAGGCCGTGTGTGGTGTGCTCAGTAGGCACGGCAAGGCAAAGTGTGCACTGGCACCCCTGCTTAACCTGGGGCAGCTCCATGGAAAGGGAGGCCCCCCGTTCAAACCCTCCCCCGCCCCGCCTGCTAAAAGCAAGCCGGCTCTCCTGGCAGAGGCCCTGGGAAGACAGTCTGAACTGCGACTGCGCATGCGCGGACCACAGTCTCCCAGAAAAAATGGGTTCTTTAAAAGGAGGGAGCCTTTAGAGGGCTGGGTGGCTCCATGCCCGACATGCCAGCGGAACAGACCTCTCAAGCTGGGCAGGGTCTCCGAAATGAGCAAAAGAGGGGAGGGAGGCCCAGGGGAAGAGGACCAAAGTGGATTTCCCGCGTGGAAGCAGGCAAGGGACGAGAGCAGATACCAGCAGTGTGTCGCCCAGGAGTGCCGCGCGGGTCATGGTCACGCATAAGCAAACCAGATGCGGCCCTGGGCGTGTCCTCCTACCTTCAACTCTGAGGACAGGCTTCTGTGGATCTGAGTAAAAGGCCTAATATCCACTTTGGGCTTTATGTGGATTATTTTCTTTCATTTCACTTCATTTCCGTTTCTGTCTTGCTGGTGCTGGGTTGAGCCCAAGGTCTGATGTACCTCCGGACTATACTGCCAGACCTATTTGATATTTTCTTTGGGACCCTGGACGCACTAAGTGGCTGAAAGTTTCGCTAAGTCTCCATGGCTGGCTTCGAACCTGTGAGCTCCTAGGTCTCATCCTCCCCTGCACGGAATTTACAAGGTAGCGCCAGCCACCCCTCCTGGCTCCACTTGGGGTTTAAGCCTCCTCAGCTGTGTATGCCTGTGCGTGCGGGAGCGGCCCCTCGACCTCTTGCGAAAATGACAAATTCCTCGCGGCGCTTCACTTCCCAGCTTCCACATAGGTCAGAACAGAGGCCGTGTGTGGTGTGCTCAGTAGGCACGGCAAGGCAAAGAGTGCACTGGCATCCCTGCTTAACCTGGTGCAGCTCAGTGGAAAGGGAGGCCACCCGTTCAACCATTCCCCCACCCCGCCTGCTGACAGCAAGCCGCCTCCCCTGGTAGAGGCCCTGGGGAGACAGTCTAAACTGCCACTGCGCATGCGTGTACCTCAGTCTCCCAGAGAAACTGGGTTCTTTAAAAGTAGGGAGCCTGGAGAGGCCTGGGGGGCTCCATGCCCGATGTCCCAGTGAAACACAGACCTCCCAAGCTGGGCAGGGTCTCCAAACTGAGCAAAAGAGGGAAGGGAGCCCCAGGGGATGAGGACCAAAGTGGTTTCCCGCATGGAAACAGGCCAGGGACCAGAGAAGAGACCAGCAGTTTGTCGCACGAGAGTGTCGCGTGGGTCCCTGTCACACATAAGCAACCCAGATGCGACCCCGGGAGTGTCCTCCTACCTTTGCCTCTGAGGACAGGCATCTGTGGTTTTGAATAAAAGGCCTATTATCCACTTGGGGCTTTATGTTGATTATTTTCTGTCATTTGACTTCATTTCCGTTTCTGTCTTGCTGGCGCTGGATTGAGCCCAGGGTCTGATGTAACTCCCGACTATACCGCCAGACCTATTTGATATTTTCTTTGGGACCCTGGACGCACTAAGTGGCTGAAAGCTTCGCTAAGTCTCCGTGGCTGGCTTCGAACCTATGCGCTCCGTGGTCTCAGCTTCCCCAGAACAGAAATTACAAGTGAGCGACAGCCAGCCCTCCCGGCTCCACTTGGGGTTTAAGCCTCCTCAGCTGTGTATGCCTGTGCGTGCGGGAGCGGCCACTGACCTCTCCGGAGAATGACAAAATCCTCCCGGCTCTTTACTTCCCAGCTTCCACATAGGGCAGAACAGAGGCCCCTGTGTGGTGTGCTCAGTAGGCACGGCAAGGCAAAGAGTGCACTGGCATCCCTGCTTAACCTGGGGCAGCTCCGTGGAAAGGGAGGCTACCCGTTCAAACCCTCCCCCGCCCCACCTGCTGACAGCGAGCTGGCTCCCCTGGTAGAGGCCCTGGGGAAGATAGTCTGAACTGCCAGTGCGCATGTGCAGACCGCGGACTCCCAGTGAATCTGGGTTCTTTAAAAGGAGTGAGCCTCGAGAGGGCTGGGGGGCTCCATGCCCGACGTGCCAGCGAAACACAGACCTCCCAAGCTGGGCAGGGTCTCCGAAATGAGCAAAAGAGGGGAGGGAGGCCCAGGGGAAGAGGACCAAAGTGGATTTCCCGCGTGGAAGCAGGCAAGGGACCAGAGCAGAGACCAGCAATGTTTCGCCCGGGAGTGCTTCCTGGGTCCATGTCACACATAAGCAAACCAGATGCGGCCCCGGGCGTGTCCTCCTACCTTCGCCTCCGAGGACAGGCTTCTGTGGTTCTGATTAAAAGGCCTAATATCCACTTGGGGCTTTATGTTGATTATTTTCTGTCATTTCACTTCATTTCCATTTCTGTCTTGCTGGCGCTGGGTGAGCCCAGGGTCTGATGTAACTCCGGACTATACTGCCAGACCTATTTGATATTTTCTTTGGGACCCTGGATGCACTAGGTGGCTGAAGCTTCGCTAAGTCTCTGAGGCTGGCCTCGAACTTGTGCGCTCCTATGTCTCAGCCTCCCCAGCACGGAAATTACAAGTGAGCGCCAGCCACCCCTCCAGGCTCCACTTGGGGTTTAAGCCTCTTCAGCTGTGTATGCCTGTGCGTGCGGGAGCGGCAACGGGACTTCTCGCGAGAATGACAAATTCCTGTGGCGCTTCACTTCCCAGCTTCCACATAGGGCAGAACAGAGGCTGTTTATGGTTAAACTAACACATCTAAGAAGTTAAACTAAAGGATATATAAGTGCTAAAGCTATCTGCAATCCTAAGTCTAAACTTATGTGAAACTCTTGCAATTTACTGAAATTGAACAACTTTCTTATATATGACATGTAAAACACTTTTCCGAGCTTTTTTGCCTAGGTTAAACTAACACATCTAAGAAGTTAAACTAAATGATATATAAGTGCTAAAGCTATCAGCAATCTTAATTCTAAACTTATGTGAAAGTCTGCAATACACTGAAATTGAACATCGTTCACATATATATGACATGTAAAACACTTTTCCGAGATTTGCGCCTAGGTTAAACTAATGCATCTAAGAAGTTAAACTAAATGATATTGAACTGGTAACGCTATATGCAATCCTAATTCTAAACTTATGTGAAACTCTTGCAATACACTGAAATTGAACAACTTTCACATATATATGACATGTAAAATACATTTCCGAGCTTTTGGGCCTAGGTTAAACTAACACATCTAAGAAGTTAAACTAAATGATATTGAACTGATAAGGCAATCTGCAATCCTAGTAAAAAACTTATGTGAAATCTGGCAATACACTGAAATTGAACAACGTTCTCATATATATGACATGTAAAACACTTTTCCGAGCTTCTGCGCCTAGATTAAACTAACGCATTTAAGAAGTTAAACTAAATGATATTGAACTGGTAAGGCTATCTGCAATCCTAATTCTAAACTTATGTGAAATTCTTGCAATACACTGAATTTAAACAATTTTCACATATATATGACATGTAAAACACTTTTCCGAGCTTTTGCACCTAGGTTAAACTAACGCATCTAAGAAGTTAAACTAAATGATATAGAAGTGCTAATGCTATCTGCAGTCCTAATTGTAAACTTATGTGAAACTCTTGCAATACACTGAAATTGAACAACGTTCATATATATATGACATGTAAAACACTTTTCTGAGCTTCTGCGCCTAGGTTAAACTAACGCATCTAAGAAGTTAAACTAAATGATATTGAACTGGTAACGCTATATGCAATCCTAATTCTAAACTTATGTGAAACTCTTGCAATACACTGAAATTGAACAACTTTCACATATATATGACATGTAAAATACATTTCCGAGCTTTTGGGCCTAGGTTAAACTAACACATCTAAGAAGTTAAACTAAATGATATTGAACTGATAACGCAATCTGCAATCCTAGTAAAAAACTTATGTGAAATCTGGCAATACACTGAAATTGAACAACGTTCTCATATATATGACATGTAAAACACTTTTCCGAGCTTCTGCGCCTAGATTAAACTAACGCATTTAAGAAGTTAAACTAAATGATATTGAACTGGTAAGGCTATCTGCAATCCTAATTCTAAACTTATGTGAAATTCTTGCAATACACTGAATTTAAACAATTTTCACATATATATGACATGTAAAACACTTTTCCGAGCTTTTGCACCTAGGTTAAACTAACGCATCTAAGAAGTTAAACTAAATGATATAGAAGTGCTAATGCTATCTGCAGTCCTAATTGTAAACTTATGTGAAACTCTTGCAATACACTGAAATTGAACAACGTTCATATATATATGACATGTAAAACACTTTTCTGAGCTTCTGCGCCTAGGTTAAACTAACGCATCTAAGAAGTTAAACTAAATGATATTGAACTGGTAAGGCTATCTGCAATCCTAATTCTAAACTTATGTGAAATTCTTGCAATACACTGAATTTAAAAAACGTTCACATATATATGACATGTAAAACACTTTTCTGAGCTTTTTTGAGTAGGTTAAACTAACACATCTAAGAAGTTAAACGAAATGATATAGAAGTGCTAATGCTATCTGCAATCCTCATTCTAAAATTATGTGAAACTCTTGCAATACACTGAAATTGAACAACGTTCACATATATATGACATGTAAAACACTTTTCCGAACTTTTTTGCATAGATTAAAATAACGCATCTAAGAAGTTATACTAAATGATATTGAACTGGTAACGCTATCTGCAATCCTAATTCTAAACTTATGTGAAACTCTTGCAATACACTGAAATTGAACAACGTTCACATATATATGACATGTAAAGCACTTTTCCGAGCTTTGAGCCTAGGTTAAACTAACGCATCTAATAGTTGAACTAAATGATATTGAACTGGTAAGGCTATCTCGAATCCTAATTCTAAACTTATGTGAAACTCTTGCAATACACTGAAATTGAACAACTTTCACATATATAAGACATGTAAAACAGTTTTCAGAGCTTTGTGCCTATGTTAAATTAACGCATCTAAGAAGTTAAAATAAATGATATAGAAGTGCTAATGCTATCAGGAATCCTAATTCTAAACTTATGTGAAACTCTTGCAATACACTGAAATTGAACAACTTTCACATATATAAGACATGTAAAACAGTTTTCAGAGCTTTGTGCCTATGTTAAATTAACGCATCTAAGAAGTTAAAATAAATGATATAGATGTGCTAATGATATCTGCAATCTTAATTCTAAACTTATGTGAAACTCTTGCAATACACTAAAATTGAACAACGTTCACATATATATGACATGTAAAACACTTCTGAGCATCTGTGCCTAGGTTAAACTAACGCATTTAAGAACTTAAACTAAATGATATTGAACTGGTAAGGCTATCTGCAATCCTAATTCTAAACTTATGTGAAATTCTTGCAATACACTGAATTTAAACAACTTTCACATATATATGACATGTAAAACACTTTTCCTAGCTTTTGCGCCTAGGTTCAATTAACACATCTAAGAGGTTAAACTAAATGATATTGAACTGGTCACGCTATCAGCAATCCTAATTCTAAACATATGTGAAAGTCTTGCAATACACTGAAATTGAACAACGTTCACATATATATGACATGTAAAACACTTTTCCGAGCTTTGCGCCTAGGTTAAACTAACGCATCTTAGAAGTTAAACTAAATGATATAGAAGTGCTAATGCTATCTGCAATCCTAATTCGAAACATATGTGAAACTCTTGCAATACACTGAAATTGAACTACGTTCACATATATATGACATGTAAAACAATTTTCCGAGCTTTGCGCCTAGGTTAAACTAACGCATCTAAGAAGTTAAACTAAATGATATTGAACTGGTAAGGCTATCTGCAATCCTAATTCTAAACTTATGTGAAATTCTTGCAATACACTGAATTTAAACAACTTTCACATATATATGACATGTAAAACACTTTTCCGAGCTTTTTTGAGTAGGTTAAACTAACACATCTAAGAAGTTAAACTAAATGATATTGAACTGGTAACGCTATCTGCAATCCTAGTTCTAAAGTTATGTGAAATGTTGAAATACACTGAAATTGAACAACTTTCACATATATATGACATGTAAAACACTTTTCCGAACTCTTTTGCATAGATTAAAATAACGCATCTAAGAAGTTATACTAAATGATATTGAACTGGTAACGCGATCTGCAATCCTAATTTAAAACTTATGTGAAACTCTTGCAATACACTGAAATTGAACTACGTTCACATATATATGACATGTAAAACACTTTTTCGAGCTTTTTTGACTAGGTTAAACTAACACATCTAAGAAGTTAAACGAAATGATATAGAAGTGCTAATGCTATCAGGAATCCTAATTCTAAACTTATGTCAAAGTCTTGCAATACAATGAAATTCAACAACCTTCACATATATATGACATGTAAAACACTTTTCCTAGCTTTTGCGCCTAGGTTCAATTAACACATCTAAGAGGTTAAACTAAATGATATTGAACTGGTCACGCTATCAGCAATCCTAATTCTAAACATATGTGAAAGTCTTGCAATACACTGAAATTGAACAACGTTCACATATATATGACATGTAAAACACTTTTCCGAGCTTTGCGCCTAGGTTAAACTAAGGCATCTAAGAAGTTAAACTAAATGATATTGAACTGGTAACGCGATCTGCAATCCTAATTCAAAACTTATGTGAAACTCTTGCAATACACTGAAATTGAACTACGTTCACATATATATGACATGTAAAACAATTTTTCGAGATTTTGCGCCTAGGTTAAACTAACGCATCTAAGAAGTTAAACTAAACGATATAGAAGTGCTAATGCTATCTGCAATCCTAATTATAAACTTATGTGAAACTCTTGCAATACACTGAAATTGAACAACGTTCTCATATATATGACATGTAAAACACTTTTCTGAGCTTCTGCGCCTAGGTTAAACTAATGCATCTAAGAATTTAAACTAAATGATATTGAACTTTTCACGCTATCTGCAATCCTATTCTAAACTTATGTAAAACTCTTGCAATACATTGAAATTAAACAACGTTCTCATATATATGACATGTTAAACACTTTTCCAAGTTTCTGCGCCTAGGTTAAACTAACGCATTTAAGAAGTTAAACTAAATGACATAGAAGTGCTAATGCTATCAGCAATCTTAGTTCTAAACTTATGTGAAAGTCTGCAATACACTGAAATTGAACAACGTTCACATATATATGACATGTAAAACACTTTTTCCGAGATTTGCGCCTAGGTTAAACTAACGCATTTAAGAAGTTAAACTAAATGATATTGAACTGGTAAGGCTATCTGCAATCCTAATTCTAAACTTATGTGAAATTCTTGCAATACACTGAATTTAAACAATTTTCACATATATATGACATGTAAAACACTTTTCCGAGCTTTTGTGCCTACATTAAACTAACACATCTAAGAAGTTAAACTAAATGATATATAACTGCTAAAGCTATCTGCAATCCTAATTCTAAACTTATGTGAAACTCTTGCAATACACTGAAATTGAACAACGTTCACTTATATATGACATGTAAAACACTTTTCCGACCTTTTTTGCATAGATTAAAATAACGCATCTAAGAAGTTATACTAAATGATATTGAACTGGTAACGCTATCTGCAATCCTAATTCTAAACTTATGTGAAACTCTTGCAATACACTGAAATTGAACAACTTTCACATATATAAGACATGTAAAACGGTTTTCAGAGCTTTGTGCCTATGTTAAATTAACGCATCTAAGAAGTTAAAATAAATGATATAGAAGTGCTAATGCTATCAGGAATCCTAATTCTAAACTTATGTGAAACTCTTGCAATACACTGAAATTGAACAACGTTCACATATATATGACATGTAAAACACTTTTCTGAGCATCTGCGCCTAGGTTAAACTAACGCATTTAAGAAATAAAACTAAATGATATTGAACTGATAACGCTATCTGCAATCCTAATTCTAACCTTATGTGAAATTCTTGAAATACACTGAATTTAAACAACTCATTTATTCAAATTTATTTAAATTTAAAATTTTAAAAATTTAAAAATTAAAAATTAAATTAAAAATTAAAAAATTAAATTGAAATTAAATTAATAATTAAATTAAATTAAAAATTAAAAATGAAAAATTTAAAAATTTAAACTCATTTATTTAAATTTAAAAAACTCATATGTTTTTTTAAACATATGACATGTAAAACACTTTTCCGAGCTTTGCGCCTAGGTTAAACTAATGCATCTTAGAGGTTAAACTAAATGATATAGAAGTGCTAATGCTGTCTGCAATCCTAATTCTAAACTTATGTGAAACTCTTGCAATACACTGAAATTGAACAACGTTCACATATATATGACATGTAAAATACATTTCCGAGCTTTTGGGCCTAGGTTAAACTAACACATCTAAGAAGTTAAACTAAATGATATTGAACTGATAACGGTATCTGCAATCCTAGTAAAAAACTTATGTGAAATCTGGCAATACACTGAAATTGAACAACTTTCACATATATATGACATGTAAAACACTTTTCCGAGCTTTTTTGACTAGGTTAAACTAACACATCTAAGAAGTTAAACGAAATGATATAGAAGTGCTAATGCTATCAGGAATCCTAATTCTAAACTTATGTCAAAGTCTTGCAATACAATGAAATTCAACAACCTTCACATATATATGACATGTAAAACACTTTTCCTAGCTTTTGCGCCTAGGTTCAATTAACACATCTAAGAGGTTAAACTAAATGATATTGAACTGGTCACGCTATCAGCAATCCTAATTCTAAACATATGTGAAAGTCTGCAATACACTGAAATTGAACAACTTTCACATATATAAGACATGTAAAACAGTTTTCAGAGCTTTGTGCCTATGTTAAATTAACGCATCTAAGAAGTTAAAATAAATGATATAGAAGTGCTAATGCTATCAGGAATCCTAATTCTAAACTTATGTGAAACTCTTGCAATACACTGAAATTGAACATCGTTCACATATATATGACATGTAAAACACTTTTCTGAGCATCTGCGCCTAGGTTAAACTAACGCATTTAAGAAATAAAACTAAATGATATTGAACTGGTAAGGCTATCTGCAATCCTAATTCTAACCTTATGTGAAATTCTTGCAATACACTGAATTTAAACAACTCATTTATTTAAATTTATTTAAATTTAAAAATTTAAAAATTTAAAAATTAAAAATTAAATTAAAAATTAAAAAATTAAATTAAAATTAAATTAAAAATTAAATTAATTTATTAATTAATTTAATTAATTAATTAAATTAAATTAAATTAAATTAATTAATTAATTAAATTAAATTAAAAAATAAATTAAATTAAAAATTAAAAATTTAAAATTTAAAAATTTAAACTCATTTATTTAAATTTAAAAAACTCATGTTTTTTTTAAACATATGACATGTAAAACACTTTTCTGAGCTTTGCGCCTAGGTTAAACTAACGCATTTAAGAAATAAAACTAAATGATATAGAAGTGCTAATGCTGTCTGCAATCCTAATTCTAAACTTATGTTAAACTCTTGCAATACACTGAAATTGAACAACTTTCACATATATATGACATGCAAAATACATTTCCGAGCTTTTGGGCCTAGGTTAAACTAACACATCTAAGAAGTTAAACTAAATGATATTGAACTGATAACGCTATCTGCAATCCTAGTAAAAAACTTATGTGAAATCTGCCAATACACTGAAATTGAACAACTTTCACATATATATGACATGTAAAACACTTTTCCGAGCTTTTTTGACTAGGTTAAACTAACACATCTAAGAAGTTAAACGAAATGATATAGAAGTGCTAATGCTATCAGGAATCCTAATGCTAAACTTATGTCAAAGTCTTGCAATACAATGAAATTCAACAACCTTCACATATATATGACATGTAAAACACTTTTCCTAGCTTTTGCGCCTAGGTTCAATTAACACATCTAAGAGGTTAAACTAAATGATATTGAACTGGTAACGCTATCTGCAATCCTAATTCTAAACTTATGTAAAACTCTTGCAATACATTGAAATTAAACAACGTTCTCATATATATGACATGTTAAACACTTTTCCAAGTTTCTGCGCCTAGGTTAAACTAATGCATTTAAGAAGTTAAACTAAATGATATAGAAGTGCTAATGCTATCAGCAATCTTAGTTCTAAACTTATGTGAAAGTCTGCAATACAATGAAATTGAACAACGTTCACATATATATGACATGTAAAATACATTTCCGAGCTTTTGGGCCTAGATTAAACTAACGCATTTAAGAACTTAAACTAAATGATATTGAACTGGTAAGGCTATCTGCAATCCTAATTCTAAACTTATGTGAAATTCTTGCAATACACTGAATTTAAACAACTTTCACATATATATGACATGTAAAACACTTTTCCTGCTTTTTTGAGTAGGTTAAACTAACCCATCTAAGAAGTTAAAGTAAATGATATTGAACTGGTAACGCTATCTGCAATCCTAGTTCTAAAGTTATGTGAAATGTTGCAATACACTGAAATTGAACAACTTTCACATATATATGACATGTAAAACACTTTTCTGAGCTTTTTTGACTAGGTTAAACTAACGCATCTAAGAAGTTAAACTAAATGATATTGAACTGGTAAGGCGATGTGCAATCCTAATTCTGAACTTATGTGAAATTCTTGCAATACACTGAATTTAAACTACTTTCACATATATATGACATGTAAAACACTTTTCCGAGCTTTTTTGACTAGGTTAAACTAACACATCTAAGAAGTTAAACGAAATGATATAGAAGTGCTAATGCTATCTGCAATCCTCATTCTAAAATTATGTGAAACTCTTGCAATACACTGAAATTGAACAACGTTCACATATATATGACATGTAAAACACTTTTCCGAGCTTTGAGCCTAGGTTAAACTAACGCATCTAATAGTTGAACTAAATGATATTGAACTGGTAAGGCTATCTCGAATCCTAATTCTAAACTTATGTGAAACTCTTCCAATACACTGAAATTGAACAACTTTCACATATATAAGACATGTAAAACAGTTTTCAGAGCTTTGTGCCTATGTTAAATTAACGCATCTAAGAAGTTAAAATAAATGATATTGAACTGGTAAGGCTATCTGCAATCCTAATTCTAACCTTATGTGAAATTCTTGCAATACACTGAATTTAAACAACTCATTTATTTAAATTTATTTAAATTTAAAAATTTAAAAATTTAAAAATTAAAAATTAAATTAAAAATTAAAAAATTAAATTGAAATTAAATTAAAAAATAAATTAAATTAAAAATTAAAAATTTAAAATTTAAAAATTTAAACTCATTTATTTAAATTTAAAAAACTCATATGTTTTTTTAAACATATGACATGTAAAACACTTTTCCGAGCTTTGCGCCTAGGTTAAACTAATGCATCTTAGAGGTTAAACTAAATGATATAGAAGTGCTAATGCTGTCTGCAATCCTAATTCTAAACTTATGTGAAACTCTTGCAATACACTGAAATTGAACAACTTTTAAATTAATTAAGTAATTAAATTAATTAATTAAATTAAAAATAAATTAAATTAAAAATTAAAAATTAAAAATTTAAAAATTTAAACTCATTTATTTAAATTTAAAAAACTCATATGTTTTTTTAAACATATGACATGTAAAACACTTTTCCGAGCTTTGCGCCTAGGTTAAACTAATGCATCTTAGAGGTTAAACTAAATGATATAGAAGTGCTAATGCTTTCTGCAATCCTAATTCTAAACTTATGTGAAACTCTTGCAATACACTGAAATTGAACAACTTTCACATATATATGACATGTAAAATATATTTCCGAGCTTTTGGGCCTAGGTTAAACTAACACATCTAAGAAGTTAAACTAAATGATATTGAACTGATAACGCTATCTGCAATCCTAGTAAAAAACTTATGTGAAATCTGGCAATACACTGAAATTGAACAACTTTCACATATATAAGACATGTAAAACAGTTTTCAGAGCTTTGTGCCTATGTTAAATTAACGCATCTAAGAAGTTAAAATAAATGATATAGAAGTGCTAATGCTATCAGGAATCCTAATTCTAAACTTATGTGAAACTCTTGCAATACACTGAAATTGAACAACGTTCACATATATATGACATGTAAAACACTTTTCTGAGCATCTGCGCCTAGGTTAAACTAACGCATTTAAGAAATAAAACTAAATGATATTGAACTGGTAAGGCTATCTGCAATCCTAATTCTAACCTTATGTGAAATTCTTGCAATAATAATCAATAATTAATAATTAATAATAATTAATAATAATAAATAATTAATAGTAATTAATAATTATTAATTATTAATAATTAATAATCAGTAATAATTAATAATTAATAACAATTAATAATTAATAATCAATAATTAATAACAATTAATAACTAATAATTAATAATTAATACTAATTAATAATTAATAATAATTAATAATTAATTAATAATTATCAATTAATTTAATTAATTTAATTAATTAATTAAATTAATTAATTAAATTAATTAATTAATCAATTAAAAAATAAATTAAATTAAAAATTAAAAATTAAAAATTTAAAAATTTAAACTCATTTATTTAAATTTAAAAAACTCATATGTTTTTTTAAACATATGACATGTAAAACATTTTTCCGAGCTTTGCGCCTAGGTTAAACTAATGCATCTTAGAGGTTAAACTAAATGATATAGAAGTGCTAATGCTGTCTGCAATCCTAATTCTAAACTTATGTGAAACTCTTGCAATACACTGAAATTGAACAACGTTCACATATATATGACATGTAAAATACATTTCCGAGCTTTTGGGCCTAGGTTAAACTAACACATCTAAGAAGTTAAACTAAATGATATTGAACTGATAACGGTATCTGCAATCCTAGTAAAAAACTTATGTGAAATCTGGCAATACACTGAAATTGAACAACTTTCACATATATATGACATGTAAAACACTTGTCCGAGCTTTTTTGACTAGGTTAAACTAACACATCTAAGAAGTTAAACAAAATGATATAGAAGTGCTAATGCTATCAGGAATCCTAATTCTAAACTTATGTCAAAGTCTTGCAATACAATGAAATTCAACAACCTTCACATATATATGACATGTAAAACACTTTTCCTAGCTTTTGCGCCTAGGTTCAATTAACACATCTAAGAGGTTAAACTAAATGATATTGAACTGGTCACGCTATCAGCAATCCTAATTCTAAACATATGTGAAAGTCTGCAATTCACTGAAATTGAACAACTTTCACATATATAAGACATGTAAAACAGTTTTCAGAGCTTTGTGCCTATGTTAAATTAACGCATCTAAGAAGTTAAAATAAATGATATAGAAGTGCTAATGCTATCAGGAATCCTAATTCTAAACTTATGTGAAACTCTTGCAATACACTGAAATTGAAAAACGTTCACATATATATGACATGTAAAACACTTTTCTGAGCATCTGCGCCTATGTTAAACTAACGCATTTAAGAAATAAAACTAAATGATATTGAACTGGTAAGGCTATCTGCAATCCTAATTCTAACCTTATGTGAAATTCTTGCAATAATAATCAATAATTAATAATTAATATTAATTAATAATAATTAATTAATAGTAATTATTAATTATTAATTATTAATTATTAATAATAAGTAATAATTGATAATTAATCACAATTAATAATAATTAATAATTAATAATTAATAACAATTAATAATTAATAATTAATACTAATTAATAATTAATTAATAATCAATTAATAATAATCAATTAATTTAATTAATTAATTTAATTAATTAAATTAATTAATTAATTAAATTAAAAAAAATAAATTAAATTAAAAAATAAATTAAATTAAAAATTATAAATTTAAAATTTAAAAATTTAACTCATTTATTTAAATTTAAAAAACTCATATGTTTTTTTAAACATATGACATGTAAAACACTTTTCCGAGCTTTGCGCCTAGGTTAAACTAATGCATCTTAGAGGTTAAACTAAATGATATAGAAGTGCTAATGCTGTCTGCAATCCTAATTCTAAACTTATGTGAAACTCTTGCAATACACTGAAATTGAACAACGTTCACATATATATGACATGTAAAATACATTTCCGAGCTTTTGGGCCTAGGTTAAACTAACACATCTAAGAAGTTAAACTAAATGATATTGAACTGATAACGCTATCTGCAATCCTAGTAAAAAACTTATGTGAAATCTGGCAATACACTGAAATTGAACAACTTTCACATATATATGACATGTAAAACACTTTTCCGAGCTTTTTTGACTAGGTTAAACTAACACATCTAAGAAGTTAAACGAAATGATATAGAAGTGCTAATGCTATCAGGAATCCTAATTCTAAACTTATGTCAAAGTCTTGCAATACAATGAAATTCAACAACCTTCACATATATATGACATGTAAAACACTTTTCCTAGCTTTTGCGCCTAGGTTCAATTAACACATCTAAGAGGTTAAACTAAATGATATTGAACTGGTCACGCTATCAGCAATCCTAATTCTAAACATATGTGAAAGTCTTGCAATACACTGAAATTGAACAACGTTCACATATATATGACATGTAAAACACTTTTCCGAGCTTTGCGCCTAGGTTAAACTAAGGCATCTAAGAAGTTAAACTAAATGATATTGAACTGGTAACGCGATCTGCAATCCTAATTCAAAACTTATGTGAAACTCTTGCAATACACTGAAATTGAACTACGTTCACATATATATGACATGTAAAACAATTTTTCGAGATTTTGCGCCTAGGTTAAACTAACGCATCTAAGAAGTTAAACTAAACGATATAGAAGTGCTAATGCTATCTGCAATCCTAATTATAAACTTATGTGAAACTCTTGCAATACACTGAAATTGAACAACGTTCATATATATATGACATGTAAAACACTTTTCTGAGCTTCTGCGCCTAGGTTAAACTAACGCATCTAAGAAGTTAAACTAAATGATATTGAACTGGTCACGCTATCAGCAATCCTAATTCTAAACATATGTGAAAGTCTTGCAATACACTGAAATTGAACAACGTTCACATATATATGACATGTAAAACACTTTTCCGAGCTTTGCGCCTAGGTTAAACTAAGGCATCTAAGAAGTTAAACTAAATGATATTGAACTGGTAACGCGATCTGCAATCCTAATTCAAAACTTATGTGAATCTCTTGCAATACACTGAAATTGAACAACGTTCATATATATATGACATGTAAAACACTTTTCTGAGCTTCTGCGCCTAGGTTAAACTAACGCATCTAAGAAGGTAAACTAAATGATATTGAACTTTTCACGCTATCTGCAATCCTATTCTAAACTTATGTAAAACTCTTGCAATACATTGAAATTAAACAACGTTCTCATATATATGACATGTTAAACACTTTTCCAAGTTTCTGCGCCTAGGTTAAACTAATGCATTTAAGAAGTTAAACTAAATGATATAGAAGTGCTAATGCTATCAGCAATCATAGTTCTAAACTTATGTGAAAGTCTGCAATACACTGAAATTGAACAACGTTCACATATATATGACATGTAAAATACATTTCCGAGCTTTTGGGCCTAGATTAAACTAACGCATTTAAGAACTTAAACTAAATGATATTGAACTGGTAAGGCTATCTGCAATCCTAGTAAAAAACTTATGTGAAATCTGGCAATACACTGAAATTGAACAACTTTCACATATATATGACATGTAAAACACTTTTCCGAGCTTTTTTGACTAGGTTAAACTAACACATCTAAGAAGTTAAACGAAATGATATAGAAGTGCTAATGCTATCAGGAATCCTAATTCTAAACTTATGTCAAAGTCTTGCAATACAATGAAATTCAACAACCTTCACATATATATGACATGTAAAACACTTTTCCTAGCTTTTGCGCCTAGGTTCAATTAACACATCTAAGAGGTTAAAATAAATGATATTGAACTGGTCACGCTATCAGCAATCCTAATTCTAAACATATGTGAAAGTCTGCAATTCACTGAAATTGAACAACTTTCACATATATAAGACATGTAAAACAGTTTTCAGAGCTTTGTGCCTATGTTAAATTAACGCATCTAAGAAGTTAAAATAAATGATATAGAAGTGCTAATGCTATCAGGAATCCTAATTCTAAACTTATGTGAAACTCTTGCAATACACTGAAATTGAACAACGTTCACATATATATGACATGTAAAATACATTTCCGAGCTTTTGGGCCTAGATTAAACTAACGCATTTAAGAACTTAAACTAAATGATATTGAACTGGTAAGGCTATCTGCAATCCTAATTCTAAACTTATGTGAAATTCTTGCAATACACTGAATTTAAACAACTTTCACATATATATGACATGTAAAACACTTTTCCGAGCTTTGAGCCTAGGTTAAACTAACGCATCTAATAGTAGAACTAAATGATATTGAACTGGTAAGGCTATCTCGAATCCTAATTCTAAACTTATGTGAAACTCTTGCAATACACTGAAATTGAACAACTTTCACATATATAAGACATGTAAAACAGTTTTCAGAGCTTTGTGCCTATGTTAAATTAACGCATCTAAGAAGTTAAAATAAATGATATAGAAGTGCTAATGCTATCTGCAATCCTAATTCTAAACTTATGTGAAACTCTTGCAATACACTGAAATTGAACAACGTTCCCATATATATGACATGTAAAACACTTTTCTGAGCATCTGCGCCTAGGTTAAACTAACGCATTTAAGAAATAAAACTAAATGATATTGAACTGATAACGCTATCTGCAATCCTAGTAAAAAACTTATGTGCAATCTGGCAATACAATGAAATTCAACAACCTTCACATATATATGACATGTAAAACACTTTTCCTAGCTTTTGCGCCTAGGTTCAATTAACACATCTAAGAAGTTAAACGAAATGATATAGAAGTGCTAATGCTATCTGCAATCCTCATTTTAAAATTATGTGAAAGTCTGCAATACACTGAAATTGAACAACGTTCACATATATATGACATGTAAAACACTTTTCCGAGCTTCTGCGCCTAGATTAAACTAACGCATTTAAGAAGTTAAACTAAATGATATTGAACTGGTAAGGCTATCTGCAATCCTAATTCTAAACTTATGTGAAATTCTTGCAATACACTGAAATTGAACAACGTTCACATATATATGACATGTAAAATACATTTCCGCGCTTTTGGGCCTAGATTAAACTAACGCATTTAAGAAGTTAAACTAAATGATATTGAACTGGTAAGGCTATCTGCAATCCTAATTCTAACCTTATGTGAAATTCTTGCAATAATAATCAATAATTAATAATTAATAATAATTAATAATAAATAATAATCAATAATTAATAATTATTAATTATTAATAATAATTGATAATCAATAATAATTAATAATTGATAATTAATAATAATTGATAATTAATAATTAATAATTAACAATCACTAATTGATAACAATTAATAATTAATAATTAATAATAATTAATAATTAATAAAAAGTAATCAATTAATTAATTTAATTAATTTAATTTAATTAAATTAATTAATTAATTAAATTAATTAATTAAATTAAAAATAAATTAAATTAAAAATTAAAAATTTAAAAATTTAAACTCATTTATTTAAATTTAAAAAACTCATATGTTTTTTTAAACATATGACATGTAAAACACTTTTCCGAGCTTTGCGCCTAGGTTAAACTAATGCATCTTAGAGGTTAAACTAAATGATATAGAAGTGCTAATGCTGTCTGCAATCCTAATTCTAAACTTATGTGAAACTCTTGCAATACACTGAAATTGAACAACGTTCACATATATATGACATGTAAAATACATTTCCGAGCTTTTGGGCCTAGGTTAAACTAACACATCTAAGAAGTTAAACTAAATGATATTGAACTGATAATGGTATCTGCAATCCTAGTAAAAAACTTATGTGAAATCTGGCAATACACTGAAATTGAACAACTTTCACATATATATGACATGTAAAACACTTTTCCGAGCTTTTTTGACTAGGTTAAACTAACACATCTAAGAAGTTAAACGAAATGATATAGAAGTGCTAATGCTATCAGGAATCCTAATTCTAAACTTATGTCAAAGTCTTGCAATACAATGAAATTCAACAACCTTCACATATATATGACATGTAAAACACTTTTCCTAGCTTTTGCGCCTAGGTTCAATTAACACATCTAAGAGGTTAAAATAAATGATATTGAACTGGTCACGCTATCAGCAATCCTAATTCTAAACATATGTGAAAGTCTGCAATTCACTGAAATTGAACAACTTTCACATATATAAGACATGTAAAACAGTTTTCAGAGCTTTGTGCCTATGTTAAATTAAAGCATCTAAGAAGTTAAAATAAATGATATAGAAGTGCTAATGCTATCAGGAATCCTAATTCTAAACTTATGTGAAACTCTTGCAATACACTGAAATTGAACAACGTTCACATATATATGACATGTAAAATACATTTCCGAGCTTTTGGGCCTAGATTAAACTAACGCATTTAAGAACTTAAACTAAATGATATTGAACTGGTAAGGCTATCTGCAATCCTAATTCTAAACTTATGTGAAATTCTTGCAATACACTGAATTTAAACAACTTTCACATATATATGACATGTAAAACACATTTCCGAGCTTTTTTGAGTAGGTTAAACAAACACATCTAAGAAGTTAAACTAAATGATATTGAACTGGTAACGCTATCTGCAATCCTAGTTCTAAAGTTATGTGAAATGTTGCAATACACTGAAATTGAACAACTTTCACATATATATGACATGTAAAACACTTTTCTGAGCTTTTTTGACTAGGTTAAACTAACACATCTAAGAAGTTAAACGAAATGATATAGAAGTGCTAATGCTATCTGCAATCCTCATTCTAAAATTATGTGAAACTCTTGCAATACACTGAAATTGAACAACGTTCACATATATATGACATGTAAAACACTTTTCCGAGCTTTTTTTACTAGGTTAAACTAACACATCATAGAAGTTAAACGAAATGATATAGAAGTGCTAATGCTATCAGGAATCCTAATTCTAAACTTATGTCAAAGTCTTGCAATACAATGAAATTCAACAACCTTCACATATATATGACATGTAAAACACTTTTCCTAGCTTTTGCCCCTAGGTTCAATTAACACATCTAAGAGGTTAAACTAAATGATATTGAACTGGTCACGCTATCAGCAATCCTAATTCTAAACATATGTGAAAGTCTGCAATTCACTGAAATTGAACAACTTTCACATATATAAGACATGTAAAACAGTTTTCAGAGCTTTGTGCCTATGTTAAATTAACGCATCTAAGAAGTTAAAATAAATGATATAGAAGTGCTAATGCTATCAGGAATCCTAATTCTAAACTTATGTGAAACTCTTGCAATACACTGAAATTGAACAACGTTCACATATATATGACATGTAAAACACTTTTCTGAGCATCTGCGCCTAGGTTAAACTAACGCATTTAAGAAATAAAACTAAATGATATTGAACTGGTAAGGCTATCTGCAATCCTAATTCTAACCTTATGTGAAATTCTTGCAATAATAATCAATAATTGATAATTAATAATAATTAATAATAATTAATAATAATTATTAATTATTAATAATTAATAATAAGTAATAATTAATAATTAATAACAATTAATAATAATTAATAACAATTAATAATTAATAATTAATACTAATTAATAATTAATAATAATTAATAATTAATTAATAATCAATTAGTTAAATTAATTAAATTAATTTAGTAATTAAATTAATTAATTAAATTAAAAATAAATTAAATTAAAAATTAAAAATTTAAAATTTAAAAATTTAAACTCATTTATTTAAATTTTAAAAACTCATATGTTTTTTTAAACATATGACATGTAAAACACTTTTCCGAGCTTTGCGCCTAGGTTAAACTAATGCATCTTAGAGGTTAAACTAAATGATATAGAAGTGCTAATGCTGTCTGCAATCCTAATTCTAAACTTATGTGAAACTCTTGCAATACACTGAAATTGAACAACTTTCACATATATATGACATGTAAAATACATTTCCGAGCTTTTGGGCCTAGGTTAAACTAACACATCTAAGAAGTTAAACTAAATGATATTGAACTGATAACGCTATCTGCAATCCTAGTAAAAAACTTATGTGAAATCTGGCAATACACTGAAATTGAACAACTTTCACATATATATGACATGTAAAACACTTGTCCGAGCTTTTTTGACTAGGTTAAACTAACACATCTAAGAAGTTAAACGAAATGATATAGAAGTGCTAATGCTATCAGGAATCCTAATTCTAAACTTATGTCAAAGTCTTGCAATACAATGAAATTCAACAACCTTCACATATATATGACATGTAAAACACTTTTCCTAGCTTTTGCGCCTAGGTTCAATTAACACATCTAAGAGGTTAAACTAAATGATATTGAACTGGTCACGCTATCAGCAATCCTAATTCTAAACATATGTGAAAGTCTTGCAATACACTGAAATTGAACAACGTTCACATATATATGACATGTAAAACACTTTTCCGAGCTTTGCGCCTAGGTTAAACTAAGGCATCTAAGAAGTTAAACTAAATGATATTGAACTGGTAACGCGATCTGCAATCCTAATTCAAAACTTATGTGAAACTCTTGCAATACACTGAAATTGAACTACGTTCACATATATATGACATGTAAAACAATTTTTCGAGATTTTGCGCCTAGGTTAAACTAACGCATCTAAGAAGTTAAACTAAACGATATAGAAGTGCTAATGCTATCTGCAATCCTAATTATAAACTTATGTGAAACTCTTGCAATACACTGAAATTAAACAACGTTCATATATATATGACATGTAAAACACTTTTCTGAGCTTCTGCGCCTAGGTTAAACTAACGCATCTAAGAAGTTAAACTAAATGATATTGAACTTTTCACGCTATCTGCAATCCTATTCTAAACTTATGTAAAACTCTTGCAATACATTGAAATTAAACAACGTTCTCATATATATATGACATGTTAAACACTTTTCCAAGTTTCTGCGCCTAGGTTAAACTAATGCATTTAAGAAGTTAAACTAAATGATATAGAAGTGCTAATGCTATCAGCAATCTTAGTTCTAAACTTATGTGAAAGTCTGCAATACACTGAAATTGAACAACGTTCACATATATATGACATGTAAAATACATTTCCGAGCTTTTGGGCCTAGATTAAACTAACGCATTTAAGAACTTAAACTAAATGATATTGAACTGGTAAGGCTATCTGCAATCCTAATTCTAAACTTATGTGAAATTCTTGCAATACACTGAATTTAAACAACTTTCACATATATATGACATGTAAAACACTTTTCCGAGCTTTTTTGAGTAGGTTAAACAAACACATCTAAGAAGTTAAACTAAATGATATTGAACTGGTAACGCTATCTGCAATCCTAGTTCTAAAGTTATGTGAAATGTTGCAATACACTGAAATTGAACAACTTTCACATATATATGACATGTAAAACACTTTTCTGAGCTTTTTTGACTAGGTTAAACTAACACATCTAAGAAGTTAAACGAAATGATATAGAAGTGCTAATGCTATCTGCAATCCTCATTCTAAAATTATGTGAAACTCTTGCAATACACTGAAATTGAACAACGTTCACATATATATGACATGTAAAACACTTTTCCGAGCTTTGAGCCTAGGTTAAACTAACGCATCTAATAGTTGAACTAAATGATATTGAACTGGTAAGGCTATCTCGAATCCTAATTCTAAACTTATGTGAAACTCTTGCAATACACTGAAATTGAACAACTTTCACATATATAAGACATGTAAAACAGTTTTCAGAGCTTTGTGCCTATGTTAAATTAACGCATCTAAGAAGTTAAAATAAATGATATAGAAGTGCTAATGATATCTGCAATCCTAATTCTAAACTTATGTGAAACTCTTGCAATACACTGAAATTGAACAACGTTCCCATATATATGACATGTAAAACACTTTTCTGAGCATCTGCGCCTAGGTTAAACTAACGCATTTAAGAAATAAAACTAAAGGATATTGAACTGATAACGCTATCTGCAATCCTAGTAAAAAACTTATGTGCAATCTGGCAATACAATGAAATTCAACAACCTTCACATATATATGACATGTAAAACACTTTTCCTAGCTTTTGCGCCTAGGTTCAATTAACACATCTAAGAAGTTAAACGAAATGATATAGAAGTGCTAATGCTATCTGCAATCCTCATTTTAAAATTATGTGAAAGTCTGCAATACACTGAAATTGAACAACGTTCACATATATATGACATGTAAAACACTTTTCCGAGCTTCTGCGCCTAGATTAAACTAACGCATTTAAGAAGTTAAACTAAATGATATTGAACTGGTAAGGCTATCTGCAATCCTAATTCTAAACTTATGTGAAATTCTTGCAATACACTGAAATTGAACAACGTTCACATATATATGACATGTAAAATACATTTCCGCGCTTTTGGGCCTAGATTAAACTAACGCATTTAAGAAGTTAAACTAAATGATATTGAACTGGTAAGGCTATCTGCAATCCTAATTCTAACCTTATGTGAAATTCTTGCAATAATAATCAATAATTAATAATTAATAATAATTAATAATAAATAATAATCAATAATTAATAATTATTAATTATTAATAATAATTGATAATCAATAATAATTAATAATTGATAATTAATAATAATTGATAATTAATAATTAATAATTAACAATCACTAATTGATAACAATTAATAATTAATAATTAATAATAATTAATAATTAATAAAAAGTAATCAATTAATTAATTTAATTAATTTAATTTAATTAAATTAATTAATTAATTAAATTAATTAATTAAATTAAAAATAAATTAAATTAAAAATTAAAAATTTAAAAATTTAAACTCATTTATTTAAATTTAAAAAACTCATATGTTTTTTTAAACATATGACATGTAAAACACTTTTCCGAGCTTTGCGCCTAGGTTAAACTAATGCATCTTAGAGGTTAAACTAAATGATATAGAAGTGCTAATGCTGTCTGCAATCCTAATTCTAAACTTATGTGAAACTCTTGCAATACACTGAAATTGAACAACTTTCACATATATATGACATGTAAAATACATTTCCGAGCTTTTGGGCCTAGGTTAAACTAACACATCTAAGAAGTTAAACTAAATGATATTGAACTGATAACGCTATCTGCAATCCTAGTAAAAAACTTATGTGAAATCTGGCAATACACTGAAATTGAACAACTTTCACATATATATGACATGTAAAACACTTTTCCGAGCTTTTTTGACTAGGTTAAACTAACTCATCTAAGAAGTTAAACGAAATGATATAGAAGTGCTAATGCTATCAGGAATCCTAATTCTAAACTTATGTCAAAGTCTTGCAATACAATGAAATTCAACAACCTTCACATATATATGACATGTAAAACACTTTTCCTAGCTTTTGCGCCTAGGTTCAATTAACACATCTAAGAGGTTAAACTAAATGATATTGAACTGGTCACGCTATCAGCAATCCTAATTCTAAACATATGTGAAAGTCTGCAATTCACTGAAATTGAACAACTTTCACATATATAAGACATGTAAAACAGTTTTCAGAGCTTTGTGCCTATGTTAAATTAACGCATCTAAGAAGTTAAAATAAATGATATAGAAGTGCTAATGCTATCAGGAATCCTAATTCTAAACTTATGTGAAACTCTTGCAATACACTGAAATTGAACAACGTTCACATATATATGACATGTAAAATACATTTCCGAGCTTTTGGGCCTAGATTAAACTAACGCATTTAAGAACTTAAACTAAATGATATTGAACTGGTAAGGCTATCTGCAATCCTAATTCTAAACTTATGTGAAATTCTTGCAATACACTGAATTTAAACAACTTTCACATATATATGACATGTAAAACACTTTTCCGAGCTTTTTTGAGTAGGTTAAACAAACACATCTAAGAAGTTAAACTAAATGATATTGAACTGGTAACGCTATCTGCAATCCTAGTTCTAAAGTTATGTGAAATGTTGCAATACACTGAAATTGAACAACTTTCACATATATATGACATGTAAAACACTTTTCTGAGCTTTTTTGACTAGGTTAAACTAACACATCTAAGAAGTTAAACGAAATGATATAGAAGTGCTAATGCTATCTGCAATCCTCATTCTAAAATTATGTGAAACTCTTGCAATACACTGAAATTGAACAACGTTCACATATATATGACATGTAAAACACTTTTCCGAGCTTTGAGCCTAGGTTAAACTAACGCATCTAATAGTTGAACTAAATGATATTGAACTGGTAAGGCTATCTCGAATCCTAATTCTAAACTTATGTGAAACTCTTGCAATACACTGAAATTGAACAACTTTCACATATATAAGACATGTAAAACAGTTTTCAGAGCTTTGTGCCTATGTTAAATTAACGCATCTAAGAAGTTAAAATAAATGATATAGAAGTGCTAATGATATCTGCAATCCTAATTCTAAACTTATGTGAAACTCTTGCAATACACTGAAATTGAACAACGTTCCCATATATATGACATGTAAAACACTTTTCTGAGCATCTGCGCCTAGGTTAAACTAACGCATTTAAGAAATAAAACTAAAGGATATTGAACTGATAACGCTATCTGCAATCCTAGTAAAAAACTTATGTGCAATCTGGCAATACAATGAAATTCAACAACCTTCACATATATATGACATGTAAAACACTTTTCCTAGCTTTTGCGCCTAGGTTCAATTAACACATCTAAGAAGTTAAACGAAATGATATAGAAGTGCTAATGCTATCTGCAATCCTCATTTTAAAATTATGTGAAAGTCTGCAATACACTGAAATTGAACAACGTTCACATATATATGACATGTAAAACACTTTTCCGAGCTTCTGCGCCTAGATTAAACTAACGCATTTAAGAAGTTAAACTAAATGATATTGAACTGGTAAGGCTATCTGCAATCCTAATTCTAAACTTATGTGAAATTCTTGCAATACACTGAAATTGAACAACGTTCACATATATATGACATGTAAAATACATTTCCGCGCTTTTGGGCCTAGATTAAACTAACGCATTTAAGAAGTTAAACTAAATGATATTGAACTGGTAAGGCTATCTGCAATCCTAATTCTAACCTTATGTGAAATTCTTGCAATAATAATCAATAATTAATAATTAATAATAATTAATAATAAATAATAATCAATAATTATTAATTATTAATTATTAATAATAATTGATAATCAATAATAATTAATAATTGATAATTAATAATAATTGATAATTAATAATTAATAATTAACAATCACTAATTGATAACAATTAATAATTAATAATTAATAATAATTAATAATTAATAAAAAGTAATCAATTAATTAATTTAATTAATTTAATTTAATTAAATTAATTAATTAATTAAATTAATTAATTAAATTAAAAATAAATTAAATTAAAAATTAAAAATTTAAAAATTTAAACTCATTTATTTAAATTTAAAAAACTCATATGTTTTTTTAAACATATGACATGTAAAACACTTTTCCGAGCTTTGCGCCTAGGTTAAACTAATGCATCTTAGAGGTTAAACTAAATGATATAGAAGTGCTAATGCTGTCTGCAATCCTAATTCTAAACTTATGTGAAACTCTTGCAATACACTGAAATTGAACAACTTTCACATATATATGACATGTAAAATACATTTCCGAGCTTTTGGGCCTAGGTTAAACTAAAACATCTAAGAAGTAAACTAAATGATATTGAACTGATAACGCTATCTGCAATCCTAGTAAAAAACTTATGTGAAATCTGGCAATACACTGAAATTGAACAACTTTCACATATATATGACATGTAAAACACTTGTCCGAGCTTTTTTGACTAGGTTAAACTAACACATCTAAGAAGTTAAACGAAATGATATAGAAGTGCTAATGCTATCAGGAATCCTAATTCTAAACTTATGTCAAAGTCTTGCAATACAATGAAATTCAACAACCTTCACATATATATGACATGTAAAACACTTTTCCTAGCTTTTGCGCCTAGGTTCAATTAACACATCTAAGAGGTTAAACTAAATGATATTGAACTGGTCACGCTATCAGCAATCCTAATTCTAAACATATGTGAAAGTCTGCAATTCACTGAAATTGAACAACTTTCACATATATAAGACATGTAAAACAGTTTTCAGAGCTTTGTGCCTATGTTAAATTAAAGCATCTAAGAAGTTAAAATAAATGATATAGAAGTGCTAATGCTATCAGGAATCCTAATTCTAAACTTATGTGAAACTCTTGCAATACACTGAAATTGAACAACGTTCACATATATATGACATGTAAAATACATTTCCGAGCTTTTGGGCCTAGATAAAACTAACGCATTTAAGAACTTAAACTAAATGATATTGAACTGGTAAGGCTATCTGCAATCCTAATTCTAAACTTATGTGAAATTCTTGCAATACACTGAATTTAAACAACTTTCACATATATATGACATGTAAAACACTTTTCCGAGCTTTTTTGAGTAGGTTAAACAAACACATCTAAGAAGTTAAACTAAATGATATTGAACTGGTAACGCTATCTGCAATCCTAGTTCTAAAGTTATGTGAAATGTTGCAATACACTGAAATTGAACAACTTTCACATATATATGACATGTAAAACACTTTTCTGAGCTTTTTTGACTAGGTTAAACTAACACATCTAAGAAGTTAAACGAAATGATATAGAAGTGCTAATGCTATCTGCAATCCTCATTCTAAAATTATGTGAAACTCTTGCAATACACTGAAATTGAACAACGTTCACATATATATGACATGTAAAACACTTTTCCGAGCTTTTTTTACTAGGTTAAACTAACACATCATAGAAGTTAAACGAAATGATATAGAAGTGCTAATGCTATCAGGAATCCTAATTCTAAACTTATGTCAAAGTCTTGCAATACAATGAAATTCAACAACCTTCACATATATATGACATGTAAAACACTTTTCCTAGCTTTTGCCCCTAGGTTCAATTAACACATCTAAGAGGTTAAACTAAATGATATTGAACTGGTCACGCTATCAGCAATCCTAATTCTAAACATATGTGAAAGTCTGCAATTCACTGAAATTGAACAACTTTCACATATATAAGACATGTAAAACAGTTTTCAGAGCTTTGTGCCTATGTTAAATTAACGCATCTAAGAAGTTAAAATAAATGATATAGAAGTGCTAATGCTATCAGGAATCCTAATTCTAAACTTATGTGAAACTCTTGCAATACACTGAAATTGAACAACGTTCACATATATATGACATGTAAAACACTTTTCTGAGCATCTGCGCCTAGGTTAAACTAACGCATTTAAGAAATAAAACTAAATGATATTGAACTGGTAAGGCTATCTGCAATCCTAATTCTAACCTTATGTGAAATTCTTGCAATAATAATCAATAATTGATAATTAATAATAATTAATAATAATTAATAATAATAATTATTAATTATTAATAATTAATAATAAGTAATAATTAATAATTAATAACAATTAATAATAATTAATAACAATTAATAATTAATAATTAATACTAATTAATAATTAATAATAATTAATAATTAATTAATAATCAATTAGTTAAATTAATTAAATTAATTTAGTAATTAAATTAATTAATTAAATTAAAAATAAATTAAATTAAAAATTAAAAATTTAAAATTTAAAAATTTAAACTCATTTATTTAAATTTTAAAAACTCATATGTTTTTTTAAACATATGACATGTAAAACACTTTTCCGAGCTTTGCGCCTAGGTTAAACTAATGCATCTTAGAGGTTAAACTAAATGATATAGAAGTGCTAATGCTGTCTGCAATCCTAATTCTAAACTTATGTGAAACTCTTGCAATACACTGAAATTGAACAACTTTCACATATATATGACATGTAAAATACATTTCCGAGCTTTTGGGCCTAGGTTAAACTAACACATCTAAGAAGTTAAACTAAATGATATTGAACTGATAACGCTATCTGCAATCCTAGTAAAAAACTTATGTGAAATCTGGCAATACACTGAAATTGAACAACTTTCACATATATATGACATGTAAAACACTTTTCCGAGCTTTTTTGACTAGGTTAAACTAACTCATCTAAGAAGTTAAACGAAATGATATAGAAGTGCTAATGCTATCAGGAATCCTAATTCTAAACTTATGTCAAAGTCTTGCAATACAATGAAATTCAACAACCTTCACATATATATGACATGTAAAACACTTTTCCTAGCTTTTGCGCCTAGGTTCAATTAACACATCTAAGAGGTTAAAATAAATGATATTGAACTGGTCACGCTATCAGCAATCCTAATTCTAAACATATGTGAAAGTCTGCAATTCACTGAAATTGAACAACTTTCACATATATAAGACATGTAAAACAGTTTTCAGAGCTTTGTGCCTATGTTAAATTAACGCATCTAAGAAGTTAAAATAAATGATATAGAAGTGCTAATGCTATCAGGAATCCTAATTCTAAACTTATGTGAAACTCTTGCAATACACTGAAATTGAACAACGTTCACATATATATGACATGTAAAATACATTTCCGAGCTTTTGGGCCTAGATTAAACTAACGCATTTAAGAACTTAAACTAAATGATATTGAACTGGTAAGGCTATCTGCAATCCTAATTCTAAACTTATGTGAAATTCTTGCAATACACTGAATTTAAACAACTTTCACATATATATGACATGTAAAACACTTTTCCGAGCTTTTTTGAGTAGGTTAAACAAACACATCTAAGAAGTTAAACTAAATGATATTGAACTGGTAACGCTATCTGCAATCCTAGTTCTAAAGTTATGTGAAATGTTGCAATACACTGAAATTGAACAACTTTCACATATATATGACATGTAAAACACTTTTCTGAGCTTTTTTGACTAGGTTAAACTAACACATCTAAGAAGTTAAACGAAATGATATAGAAGTGCTAATGCTATCTGCAATCCTCATTCTAAAATTATGTGAAACTCTTGCAATACACTGAAATTGAACAACGTTCACATATATATGACATGTAAAACACTTTTCCGAGCTTTGAGCCTAGGTTAAACTAACGCATCTAATAGTTGAACTAAATGATATTGAACTGGTAAGGCTATCTCGAATCCTAATTCTAAACTTATGTGAAACTCTTGCAATACACTGAAATTGAACAACTTTCACATATATAAGACATGTAAAACAGTTTTCAGAGCTTTGTGCCTATGTTAAATTAACGCATCTAAGAAGTTAAAATAAATGATATAGAAGTGCTAATGATATCTGCAATCCTAATTCTAAACTTATGTGAAACTCTTGCAATACACTGAAATTGAACAACGTTCCCATATATATGACATGTAAAACACTTTTCTGAGCATCTGCGCCTAGGTTAAACTAACGCATTTAAGAAATAAAACTAAAGGATATTGAACTGATAACGCTATCTGCAATCCTAGTAAAAAACTTATGTGCAATCTGGCAATACAATGAAATTCAACAACCTTCACATATATATGACATGTAAAACACTTTTCCTAGCTTTTGCGCCTAGGTTCAATTAACACATCTAAGAAGTTAAACGAAATGATATAGAAGTGCTAATGCTATCTGCAATCCTCATTTTAAAATTATGTGAAAGTCTGCAATACACTGAAATTGAACAACGTTCACATATATATGACATGTAAAACACTTTTCCGAGCTTCTGCGCCTAGATTAAACTAACGCATTTAAGAAGTTAAACTAAATGATATTGAACTGGTAAGGCTATCTGCAATCCTAATTCTAAACTTATGTGAAATTCTTGCAATACACTGAAATTGAACAACGTTCACATATATATGACATGTAAAATACATTTCCGCGCTTTTGGGCCTAGATTAAACTAACGCATTTAAGAAGTTAAACTAAATGATATTGAACTGGTAAGGCTATCTGCAATCCTAATTCTAACCTTATGTGAAATTCTTGCAATAATAATCAATAATTAATAATTAATAATAATTAATAATAAATAATAATCAATAATTATTAATTATTAATTATTAATAATAATTGATAATCAATAATAATTAATAATTGATAATTAATAATAATTGATAATTAATAATTAATAATTAACAATCACTAATTGATAACAATTAATAATTAATAATTAATAATAATTAATAATTAATAAAAAGTAATCAATTAATTAATTTAATTAATTTAATTTAATTAAATTAATTAATTAATTAAATTAATTAATTAAATTAAAAATAAATTAAATTAAAAATTAAAAATTTAAAAATTTAAACTCATTTATTTAAATTTAAAAAACTCATATGTTTTTTTAAACATATGACATGTAAAACACTTTTCCGAGCTTTGCGCCTAGGTTAAACTAATGCATCTTAGAGGTTAAACTAAATGATATAGAAGTGCTAATGCTGTCTGCAATCCTAATTCTAAACTTATGTGAAACTCTTGCAATACACTGAAATTGAACAACTTTCACATATATATGACATGTAAAATACATTTCCGAGCTTTTGGGCCTAGGTTAAACTAAAACATCTAAGAAGTAAACTAAATGATATTGAACTGATAACGCTATCTGCAATCCTAGTAAAAAACTTATGTGAAATCTGGCAATACACTGAAATTGAACAACTTTCACATATATATGACATGTAAAACACTTGTCCGAGCTTTTTTGACTAGGTTAAACTAACACATCTAAGAAGTTAAACGAAATGATATAGAAGTGCTAATGCTATCAGGAATCCTAATTCTAAACTTATGTCAAAGTCTTGCAATACAATGAAATTCAACAACCTTCACATATATATGACATGTAAAACACTTTTCCTAGCTTTTGCGCCTAGGTTCAATTAACACATCTAAGAGGTTAAACTAAATGATATTGAACTGGTCACGCTATCAGCAATCCTAATTCTAAACATATGTGAAAGTCTGCAATTCACTGAAATTGAACAACTTTCACATATATAAGACATGTAAAACAGTTTTCAGAGCTTTGTGCCTATGTTAAATTAAAGCATCTAAGAAGTTAAAATAAATGATATAGAAGTGCTAATGCTATCAGGAATCCTAATTCTAAACTTATGTGAAACTCTTGCAATACACTGAAATTGAACAACGTTCACATATATATGACATGTAAAATACATTTCCGAGCTTTTGGGCCTAGATAAAACTAACGCATTTAAGAACTTAAACTAAATGATATTGAACTGGTAAGGCTATCTGCAATCCTAATTCTAAACTTATGTGAAATTCTTGCAATACACTGAATTTAAACAACTTTCACATATATATGACATGTAAAACACTTTTCCGAGCTTTTTTGAGTAGGTTAAACAAACACATCTAAGAAGTTAAACTAAATGATATTGAACTGGTAACGCTATCTGCAATCCTAGTTCTAAAGTTATGTGAAATGTTGCAATACACTGAAATTGAACAACTTTCACATATATATGACATGTAAAACACTTTTCTGAGCTTTTTTGACTAGGTTAAACTAACACATCTAAGAAGTTAAACGAAATGATATAGAAGTGCTAATGCTATCTGCAATCCTCATTCTAAAATTATGTGAAACTCTTGCAATACACTGAAATTGAACAACGTTCACATATATATGACATGTAAAACACTTTTCCGAGCTTTTTTTACTAGGTTAAACTAACACATCATAGAAGTTAAACGAAATGATATAGAAGTGCTAATGCTATCAGGAATCCTAATTCTAAACTTATGTCAAAGTCTTGCAATACAATGAAATTCAACAACCTTCACATATATATGACATGTAAAACACTTTTCCTAGCTTTTGCCCCTAGGTTCAATTAACACATCTAAGAGGTTAAACTAAATGATATTGAACTGGTCACGCTATCAGCAATCCTAATTCTAAACATATGTGAAAGTCTGCAATTCACTGAAATTGAACAACTTTCACATATATAAGACATGTAAAACAGTTTTCAGAGCTTTGTGCCTATGTTAAATTAACGCATCTAAGAAGTTAAAATAAATGATATAGAAGTGCTAATGCTATCAGGAATCCTAATTCTAAACTTATGTGAAACTCTTGCAATACACTGAAATTGAACAACGTTCACATATATATGACATGTAAAACACTTTTCTGAGCATCTGCGCCTAGGTTAAACTAACGCATTTAAGAAATAAAACTAAATGATATTGAACTGGTAAGGCTATCTGCAATCCTAATTCTAACCTTATGTGAAATTCTTGCAATAATAATCAATAATTGATAATTAATAATAATTAATAATAATTAATAATAATAATTATTAATTATTAATAATTAATAATAAGTAATAATTAATAATTAATAACAATTAATAATAATTAATAACAATTAATAATTAATAATTAATACTAATTAATAATTAATAATAATTAATAATTAATTAATAATCAATTAGTTAAATTAATTAAATTAATTTAGTAATTAAATTAATTAATTAAATTAAAAATAAATTAAATTAAAAATTAAAAATTTAAAATTTAAAAATTTAAACTCATTTATTTAAATTTTAAAAACTCATATGTTTTTTTAAACATATGACATGTAAAACACTTTTCCGAGCTTTGCGCCTAGGTTAAACTAATGCATCTTAGAGGTTAAACTAAATGATATAGAAGTGCTAATGCTGTCTGCAATCCTAATTCTAAACTTATGTGAAACTCTTGCAATACACTGAAATTGAACAACTTTCACATATATATGACATGTAAAATACATTTCCGAGCTTTTGGGCCTAGGTTAAACTAACACATCTAAGAAGTTAAACTAAATGATATTGAACTGATAACGCTATCTGCAATCCTAGTAAAAAACTTATGTGAAATCTGGCAATACACTGAAATTGAACAACTTTCACATATATATGACATGTAAAACACTTGTCCGAGCTTTTTTGACTAGGTTAAACTAACACATCTAAGAAGTTAAACGAAATGATATAGAAGTGCTAATGCTATCAGGAATCCTAATTCTAAACTTATGTCAAAGTCTTGCAATACAATGAAATTCAACAACCTTCACATATATATGACATGTAAAACACTTTTCCTAGCTTTTGCGCCTAGGTTCAATTAACACATCTAAGAGGTTAAACTAAATGATATTGAACTGGTCACGCTATCAGCAATCCTAATTCTAAACATATGTGAAAGTCTTGCAATACACTGAAATTGAACAACGTTCACATATATATGACATGTAAAACACTTTTCCGAGCTTTGCGCCTAGGTTAAACTAAGGCATCTAAGAAGTTAAACTAAATGATATTGAACTGGTAACGCGATCTGCAATCCTAATTCAAAACTTATGTGAAACTCTTGCAATACACTGAAATTGAACTACGTTCACATATATATGACATGTAAAACAATTTTTCGAGATTTTGCGCCTAGGTTAAACTAACGCATCTAAGAAGTTAAACTAAACGATATAGAAGTGCTAATGCTATCTGCAATCCTAATTATAAACTTATGTGAAACTCTTGCAATACACTGAAATTAAACAACGTTCATATATATATGACATGTAAAACACTTTTCTGAGCTTCTGCGCCTAGGTTAAACTAACGCATCTAAGAAGTTAAACTAAATGATATTGAACTTTTCACGCTATCTGCAATCCTATTCTAAACTTATGTAAAACTCTTGCAATACATTGAAATTAAACAACGTTCTCATATATATATGACATGTTAAACACTTTTCCAAGTTTCTGCGCCTAGGTTAAACTAATGCATTTAAGAAGTTAAACTAAATGATATAGAAGTGCTAATGCTATCAGCAATCTTAGTTCTAAACTTATGTGAAAGTCTGCAATACACTGAAATTGAACAACGTTCACATATATATGACATGTAAAATACATTTCCGAGCTTTTGGGCCTAGATTAAACTAACGCATTTAAGAACTTAAACTAAATGATATTGAACTGGTAAGGCTATCTGCAATCCTAATTCTAAACTTATGTGAAATTCTTGCAATACACTGAATTTAAACAACTTTCACATATATATGACATGTAAAACACTTTTCCGAGCTTTTTTGAGTAGGTTAAACAAACACATCTAAGAAGTTAAACTAAATGATATTGAACTGGTAACGCTATCTGCAATCCTAGTTCTAAAGTTATGTGAAATGTTGCAATACACTGAAATTGAACAACTTTCACATATATATGACATGTAAAACACTTTTCTGAGCTTTTTTGACTAGGTTAAACTAACACATCTAAGAAGTTAAACGAAATGATATAGAAGTGCTAATGCTATCTGCAATCCTCATTCTAAAATTATGTGAAACTCTTGCAATACACTGAAATTGAACAACGTTCACATATATATGACATGTAAAACACTTTTCCGAGCTTTGAGCCTAGGTTAAACTAACGCATCTAATAGTTGAACTAAATGATATTGAACTGGTAAGGCTATCTCGAATCCTAATTCTAAACTTATGTGAAACTCTTGCAATACACTGAAATTGAACAACTTTCACATATATAAGACATGTAAAACAGTTTTCAGAGCTTTGTGCCTATGTTAAATTAACGCATCTAAGAAGTTAAAATAAATGATATAGAAGTGCTAATGATATCTGCAATCCTAATTCTAAACTTATGTGAAACTCTTGCAATACACTGAAATTGAACAACGTTCCCATATATATGACATGTAAAACACTTTTCTGAGCATCTGCGCCTAGGTTAAACTAACGCATTTAAGAAATAAAACTAAAGGATATTGAACTGATAACGCTATCTGCAATCCTAGTAAAAAACTTATGTGCAATCTGGCAATACAATGAAATTCAACAACCTTCACATATATATGACATGTAAAACACTTTTCCTAGCTTTTGCGCCTAGGTTCAATTAACACATCTAAGAAGTTAAACGAAATGATATAGAAGTGCTAATGCTATCTGCAATCCTCATTTTAAAATTATGTGAAAGTCTGCAATACACTGAAATTGAACAACGTTCACATATATATGACATGTAAAACACTTTTCCGAGCTTCTGCGCCTAGATTAAACTAACGCATTTAAGAAGTTAAACTAAATGATATTGAACTGGTAAGGCTATCTGCAATCCTAATTCTAAACTTATGTGAAATTCTTGCAATACACTGAAATTGAACAACGTTCACATATATATGACATGTAAAATACATTTCCGCGCTTTTGGGCCTAGATTAAACTAACGCATTTAAGAAGTTAAACTAAATGATATTGAACTGGTAAGGCTATCTGCAATCCTAATTCTAACCTTATGTGAAATTCTTGCAATAATAATCAATAATTAATAATTAATAATAATTAATAATAAATAATAATCAATAATTATTAATTATTAATTATTAATAATAATTGATAATCAATAATAATTAATAATTGATAATTAATAATAATTGATAATTAATAATTAATAATTAACAATCACTAATTGATAACAATTAATAATTAATAATTAATAATAATTAATAATTAATAAAAAGTAATCAATTAATTAATTTAATTAATTTAATTTAATTAAATTAATTAATTAATTAAATTAATTAATTAAATTAAAAATAAATTAAATTAAAAATTAAAAATTTAAAAATTTAAACTCATTTATTTAAATTTAAAAAACTCATATGTTTTTTTAAACATATGACATGTAAAACACTTTTCCGAGCTTTGCGCCTAGGTTAAACTAATGCATCTTAGAGGTTAAACTAAATGATATAGAAGTGCTAATGCTGTCTGCAATCCTAATTCTAAACTTATGTGAAACTCTTGCAATACACTGAAATTGAACAACTTTCACATATATATGACATGTAAAATACATTTCCGAGCTTTTGGGCCTAGGTTAAACTAACACATCTAAGAAGTTAAACTAAATGATATTGAACTGATAACGCTATCTGCAATCCTAGTAAAAAACTTATGTGAAATCTGGCAATACACTGAAATTGAACAACTTTCACATATATATGACATGTAAAACACTTTTCCGAGCTTTTTTGACTAGGTTAAACTAACTCATCTAAGAAGTTAAACGAAATGATATAGAAGTGCTAATGCTATCAGGAATCCTAATTCTAAACTTATGTCAAAGTCTTGCAATACAATGAAATTCAACAACCTTCACATATATATGACATGTAAAACACTTTTCCTAGCTTTTGCGCCTAGGTTCAATTAACACATCTAAGAGGTTAAAATAAATGATATTGAACTGGTCACGCTATCAGCAATCCTAATTCTAAACATATGTGAAAGTCTGCAATTCACTGAAATTGAACAACTTTCACATATATAAGACATGTAAAACAGTTTTCAGAGCTTTGTGCCTATGTTAAATTAACGCATCTAAGAAGTTAAAATAAATGATATAGAAGTGCTAATGCTATCAGGAATCCTAATTCTAAACTTATGTGAAACTCTTGCAATACACTGAAATTGAACAACGTTCACATATATATGACATGTAAAATACATTTCCGAGCTTTTGGGCCTAGATTAAACTAACGCATTTAAGAACTTAAACTAAATGATATTGAACTGGTAAGGCTATCTGCAATCCTAATTCTAAACTTATGTGAAATTCTTGCAATACACTGAATTTAAACAACTTTCACATATATATGACATGTAAAACACTTTTCCGAGCTTTTTTGAGTAGGTTAAACAAACACATCTAAGAAGTTAAACTAAATGATATTGAACTGGTAACGCTATCTGCAATCCTAGTTCTAAAGTTATGTGAAATGTTGCAATACACTGAAATTGAACAACTTTCACATATATATGACATGTAAAACACTTTTCTGAGCTTTTTTGACTAGGTTAAACTAACACATCTAAGAAGTTAAACGAAATGATATAGAAGTGCTAATGCTATCTGCAATCCTCATTCTAAAATTATGTGAAACTCTTGCAATACACTGAAATTGAACAACGTTCACATATATATGACATGTAAAACACTTTTCCGAGCTTTTTTTACTAGGTTAAACTAACACATCATAGAAGTTAAACGAAATGATATAGAAGTGCTAATGCTATCAGGAATCCTAATTCTAAACTTATGTCAAAGTCTTGCAATACAATGAAATTCAACAACCTTCACATATATATGACATGTAAAACACTTTTCCTAGCTTTTGCCCCTAGGTTCAATTAACACATCTAAGAGGTTAAACTAAATGATATTGAACTGGTCACGCTATCAGCAATCCTAATTCTAAACATATGTGAAAGTCTGCAATTCACTGAAATTGAACAACTTTCACATATATAAGACATGTAAAACAGTTTTCAGAGCTTTGTGCCTATGTTAAATTAACGCATCTAAGAAGTTAAAATAAATGATATAGAAGTGCTAATGCTATCAGGAATCCTAATTCTAAACTTATGTGAAACTCTTGCAATACACTGAAATTGAACAACGTTCACATATATATGACATGTAAAACACTTTTCTGAGCATCTGCGCCTAGGTTAAACTAACGCATTTAAGAAATAAAACTAAATGATATTGAACTGGTAAGGCTATCTGCAATCCTAATTCTAACCTTATGTGAAATTCTTGCAATAATAATCAATAATTGATAATTAATAATAATTAATAATAATTAATAATAATAATTATTAATTATTAATAATTAATAATAAGTAATAATTAATAATTAATAACAATTAATAATAATTAATAACAATTAATAATTAATAATTAATACTAATTAATAATTAATAATAATTAATAATTAATTAATAATCAATTAGTTAAATTAATTAAATTAATTTAGTAATTAAATTAATTAATTAAATTAAAAATAAATTAAATTAAAAATTAAAAATTAAAAATTTAAAAATTTAAACTCATTTATTTAAATTTTAAAAACTCATATGTTTTTTTAAACATATGACATGTAAAACACTTTTCCGAGCTTTGCGCCTAGGTTAAACTAATGCATCTTAGAGGTTAAACTAAATGATATAGAAGTGCTAATGCTGTCTGCAATCCTAATTCTAAACTTATGTGAAACTCTTGCAATACACTGAAATTGAACAACTTTCACATATATATGACATGTAAAATACATTTCCGAGCTTTTGGGCCTAGGTTAAACTAACACATCTAAGAAGTTAAACTAAATGATATTGAACTGATAACGCTATCTGCAATCCTAGTAAAAAACTTATGTGAAATCTGGCAATACACTGAAATTGAACAACTTTCACATATATATGACATGTAAAACACTTGTCCGAGCTTTTTTGACTAGGTTAAACTAACACATCTAAGAAGTTAAACGAAATGATATAGAAGTGCTAATGCTATCAGGAATCCTAATTCTAAACTTATGTCAAAGTCTTGCAATACAATGAAATTCAACAACCTTCACATATATATGACATGTAAAACACTTTTCCTAGCTTTTGCGCCTAGGTTCAATTAACACATCTAAGAGGTTAAACTAAATGATATTGAACTGGTCACGCTATCAGCAATCCTAATTCTAAACATATGTGAAAGTCTGCAATTCACTGAAATTGAACAACTTTCACATATATAAGACATGTAAAACAGTTTTCAGAGCTTTGTGCCTATGTTAAATTAAAGCATCTAAGAAGTTAAAATAAATGATATAGAAGTGCTAATGCTATCAGGAATCCTAATTCTAAACTTATGTGAAACTCTTGCAATACACTGAAATTGAACAACGTTCACATATATATGACATGTAAAATACATTTCCGAGCTTTTGGGCCTAGATAAAACTAACGCATTTAAGAACTTAAACTAAATGATATTGAACTGGTAAGGCTATCTGCAATCCTAATTCTAAACTTATGTGAAATTCTTGCAATACACTGAATTTAAACAACTTTCACATATATATGACATGTAAAACACTTTTCCGAGCTTTTTTGAGTAGGTTAAACAAACACATCTAAGAAGTTAAACTAAATGATATTGAACTGGTAACGCTATCTGCAATCCTAGTTCTAAAGTTATGTGAAATGTTGCAATACACTGAAATTGAACAACTTTCACATATATATGACATGTAAAACACTTTTCTGAGCTTTTTTGACTAGGTTAAACTAACACATCTAAGAAGTTAAACGAAATGATATAGAAGTGCTAATGCTATCTGCAATCCTCATTCTAAAATTATGTGAAACTCTTGCAATACACTGAAATTGAACAACGTTCACATATATATGACATGTAAAACACTTTTCCTAGCTTTTGCGCCTAGGTTCAATTAACACATCTAAGAGGTTAAACTAAATGATATTGAACTGGTCACGCTATCAGCAATCCTAATTCTAAACATATGTGAAAGTCTTGCAATACACTGAAATTGAACAACGTTCACATATATATGACATGTAAAACACTTTTCCGAGCTTTGCGCCTAGGTTAAACTAAGGCATCTAAGAAGTTAAACTAAATGATATTGAACTGGTAACGCGATCTGCAATCCTAATTCAAAACTTATGTGAAACTCTTGCAATACACTGAAATTGAACTACGTTCACATATATATGACATGTAAAACAATTTTTCGAGATTTTGCGCCTAGGTTAAACTAACGCATCTAAGAAGTTAAACTAAACGATATAGAAGTGCTAATGCTATCTGCAATCCTAATTATAAACTTATGTGAAACTCTTGCAATACACTGAAATTAAACAACGTTCATATATATATGACATGTAAAACACTTTTCTGAGCTTCTGCGCCTAGGTTAAACTAACGCATCTAAGAAGTTAAACTAAATGATATTGAACTTTTCACGCTATCTGCAATCCTATTCTAAACTTATGTAAAACTCTTGCAATACATTGAAATTAAACAACGTTCTCATATATATATGACATGTTAAACACTTTTCCAAGTTTCTGCGCCTAGGTTAAACTAATGCATTTAAGAAGTTAAACTAAATGATATAGAAGTGCTAATGCTATCAGCAATCTTAGTTCTAAACTTATGTGAAAGTCTGCAATACACTGAAATTGAACAACGTTCACATATATATGACATGTAAAATACATTTCCGAGCTTTTGGGCCTAGATTAAACTAACGCATTTAAGAACTTAAACTAAATGATATTGAACTGGTAAGGCTATCTGCAATCCTAATTCTAAACTTATGTGAAATTCTTGCAATACACTGAATTTAAACAACTTTCACATATATATGACATGTAAAACACTTTTCCGAGCTTTTTTGAGTAGGTTAAACAAACACATCTAAGAAGTTAAACTAAATGATATTGAACTGGTAACGCTATCTGCAATCCTAGTTCTAAAGTTATGTGAAATGTTGCAATACACTGAAATTGAACAACTTTCACATATATATGACATGTAAAACACTTTTCTGAGCTTTTTTGACTAGGTTAAACTAACACATCTAAGAAGTTAAACGAAATGATATAGAAGTGCTAATGCTATCTGCAATCCTCATTCTAAAATTATGTGAAACTCTTGCAATACACTGAAATTGAACAACGTTCACATATATATGACATGTAAAACACTTTTCCGAGCTTTGAGCCTAGGTTAAACTAACGCATCTAATAGTTGAACTAAATGATATTGAACTGGTAAGGCTATCTCGAATCCTAATTCTAAACTTATGTGAAACTCTTGCAATACACTGAAATTGAACAACTTTCACATATATAAGACATGTAAAACAGTTTTCAGAGCTTTGTGCCTATGTTAAATTAACGCATCTAAGAAGTTAAAATAAATGATATAGAAGTGCTAATGATATCTGCAATCCTAATTCTAAACTTATGTGAAACTCTTGCAATACACTGAAATTGAACAACGTTCCCATATATATGACATGTAAAACACTTTTCTGAGCATCTGCGCCTAGGTTAAACTAACGCATTTAAGAAATAAAACTAAAGGATATTGAACTGATAACGCTATCTGCAATCCTAGTAAAAAACTTATGTGCAATCTGGCAATACAATGAAATTCAACAACCTTCACATATATATGACATGTAAAACACTTTTCCTAGCTTTTGCGCCTAGGTTCAATTAACACATCTAAGAAGTTAAACGAAATGATATAGAAGTGCTAATGCTATCTGCAATCCTCATTTTAAAATTATGTGAAAGTCTGCAATACACTGAAATTGAACAACGTTCACATATATATGACATGTAAAACACTTTTCCGAGCTTCTGCGCCTAGATTAAACTAACGCATTTAAGAAGTTAAACTAAATGATATTGAACTGGTAAGGCTATCTGCAATCCTAATTCTAAACTTATGTGAAATTCTTGCAATACACTGAAATTGAACAACGTTCACATATATATGACATGTAAAATACATTTCCGCGCTTTTGGGCCTAGATTAAACTAACGCATTTAAGAAGTTAAACTAAATGATATTGAACTGGTAAGGCTATCTGCAATCCTAATTCTAACCTTATGTGAAATTCTTGCAATAATAATCAATAATTAATAATTAATAATAATTAATAATAAATAATAATCAATAATTATTAATTATTAATTATTAATAATAATTGATAATCAATAATAATTAATAATTGATAATTAATAATAATTGATAATTAATAATTAATAATTAACAATCACTAATTGATAACAATTAATAATTAATAATTAATAATAATTAATAATTAATAAAAAGTAATCAATTAATTAATTTAATTAATTTAATTTAATTAAATTAATTAATTAATTAAATTAATTAATTAAATTAAAAATAAATTAAATTAAAAATTAAAAATTTAAAAATTTAAACTCATTTATTTAAATTTAAAAAACTCATATGTTTTTTTAAACATATGACATGTAAAACACTTTTCCGAGCTTTGCGCCTAGGTTAAACTAATGCATCTTAGAGGTTAAACTAAATGATATAGAAGTGCTAATGCTGTCTGCAATCCTAATTCTAAACTTATGTGAAACTCTTGCAATACACTGAAATTGAACAACTTTCACATATATATGACATGTAAAATACATTTCCGAGCTTTTGGGCCTAGGTTAAACTAACACATCTAAGAAGTTAAACTAAATGATATTGAACTGATAACGCTATCTGCAATCCTAGTAAAAAACTTATGTGAAATCTGGCAATACACTGAAATTGAACAACTTTCACATATATATGACATGTAAAACACTTTTCCGAGCTTTTTTGACTAGGTTAAACTAACTCATCTAAGAAGTTAAACGAAATGATATAGAAGTGCTAATGCTATCAGGAATCCTAATTCTAAACTTATGTCAAAGTCTTGCAATACAATGAAATTCAACAACCTTCACATATATATGACATGTAAAACACTTTTCCTAGCTTTTGCGCCTAGGTTCAATTAACACATCTAAGAGGTTAAAATAAATGATATTGAACTGGTCACGCTATCAGCAATCCTAATTCTAAACATATGTGAAAGTCTGCAATTCACTGAAATTGAACAACTTTCACATATATAAGACATGTAAAACAGTTTTCAGAGCTTTGTGCCTATGTTAAATTAACGCATCTAAGAAGTTAAAATAAATGATATAGAAGTGCTAATGCTATCAGGAATCCTAATTCTAAACTTATGTGAAACTCTTGCAATACACTGAAATTGAACAACGTTCACATATATATGACATGTAAAATACATTTCCGAGCTTTTGGGCCTAGATTAAACTAACGCATTTAAGAACTTAAACTAAATGATATTGAACTGGTAAGGCTATCTGCAATCCTAATTCTAAACTTATGTGAAATTCTTGCAATACACTGAATTTAAACAACTTTCACATATATATGACATGTAAAACACTTTTCCGAGCTTTTTTGAGTAGGTTAAACAAACACATCTAAGAAGTTAAACTAAATGATATTGAACTGGTAACGCTATCTGCAATCCTAGTTCTAAAGTTATGTGAAATGTTGCAATACACTGAAATTGAACAACTTTCACATATATATGACATGTAAAACACTTTTCTGAGCTTTTTTGACTAGGTTAAACTAACACATCTAAGAAGTTAAACGAAATGATATAGAAGTGCTAATGCTATCTGCAATCCTCATTCTAAAATTATGTGAAACTCTTGCAATACACTGAAATTGAACAACGTTCACATATATATGACATGTAAAACACTTTTCCGAGCTTTTTTTACTAGGTTAAACTAACACATCATAGAAGTTAAACGAAATGATATAGAAGTGCTAATGCTATCAGGAATCCTAATTCTAAACTTATGTCAAAGTCTTGCAATACAATGAAATTCAACAACCTTCACATATATATGACATGTAAAACACTTTTCCTAGCTTTTGCCCCTAGGTTCAATTAACACATCTAAGAGGTTAAACTAAATGATATTGAACTGGTCACGCTATCAGCAATCCTAATTCTAAACATATGTGAAAGTCTGCAATTCACTGAAATTGAACAACTTTCACATATATAAGACATGTAAAACAGTTTTCAGAGCTTTGTGCCTATGTTAAATTAACGCATCTAAGAAGTTAAAATAAATGATATAGAAGTGCTAATGCTATCAGGAATCCTAATTCTAAACTTATGTGAAACTCTTGCAATACACTGAAATTGAACAACGTTCACATATATATGACATGTAAAACACTTTTCTGAGCATCTGCGCCTAGGTTAAACTAACGCATTTAAGAAATAAAACTAAATGATATTGAACTGGTAAGGCTATCTGCAATCCTAATTCTAACCTTATGTGAAATTCTTGCAATAATAATCAATAATTGATAATTAATAATAATTAATAATAATTAATAATAATAATTATTAATTATTAATAATTAATAATAAGTAATAATTAATAATTAATAACAATTAATAATAATTAATAACAATTAATAATTAATAATTAATACTAATTAATAATTAATAATAATTAATAATTAATTAATAATCAATTAGTTAAATTAATTAAATTAATTTAGTAATTAAATTAATTAATTAAATTAAAAATAAATTAAATTAAAAATTAAAAATTTAAAATTTAAAAATTTAAACTCATTTATTTAAATTTTAAAAACTCATATGTTTTTTTAAACATATGACATGTAAAACACTTTTCCGAGCTTTGCGCCTAGGTTAAACTAATGCATCTTAGAGGTTAAACTAAATGATATAGAAGTGCTAATGCTGTCTGCAATCCTAATTCTAAACTTATGTGAAACTCTTGCAATACACTGAAATTGAACAACTTTCACATATATATGACATGTAAAATACATTTCCGAGCTTTTGGGCCTAGGTTAAACTAACACATCTAAGAAGTTAAACTAAATGATATTGAACTGATAACGCTATCTGCAATCCTAGTAAAAAACTTATGTGAAATCTGGCAATACACTGAAATTGAACAACTTTCACATATATATGACATGTAAAACACTTGTCCGAGCTTTTTTGACTAGGTTAAACTAACACATCTAAGAAGTTAAACGAAATGATATAGAAGTGCTAATGCTATCAGGAATCCTAATTCTAAACTTATGTCAAAGTCTTGCAATACAATGAAATTCAACAACCTTCACATATATATGACATGTAAAACACTTTTCCTAGCTTTTGCGCCTAGGTTCAATTAACACATCTAAGAGGTTAAACTAAATGATATTGAACTGGTCACGCTATCAGCAATCCTAATTCTAAACATATGTGAAAGTCTTGCAATACACTGAAATTGAACAACGTTCACATATATATGACATGTAAAACACTTTTCCGAGCTTTGCGCCTAGGTTAAACTAAGGCATCTAAGAAGTTAAACTAAATGATATTGAACTGGTAACGCGATCTGCAATCCTAATTCAAAACTTATGTGAAACTCTTGCAATACACTGAAATTGAACTACGTTCACATATATATGACATGTAAAACAATTTTTCGAGATTTTGCGCCTAGGTTAAACTAACGCATCTAAGAAGTTAAACTAAACGATATAGAAGTGCTAATGCTATCTGCAATCCTAATTATAAACTTATGTGAAACTCTTGCAATACACTGAAATTAAACAACGTTCATATATATATGACATGTAAAACACTTTTCTGAGCTTCTGCGCCTAGGTTAAACTAACGCATCTAAGAAGTTAAACTAAATGATATTGAACTTTTCACGCTATCTGCAATCCTATTCTAAACTTATGTAAAACTCTTGCAATACATTGAAATTAAACAACGTTCTCATATATATATGACATGTTAAACACTTTTCCAAGTTTCTGCGCCTAGGTTAAACTAATGCATTTAAGAAGTTAAACTAAATGATATAGAAGTGCTAATGCTATCAGCAATCTTAGTTCTAAACTTATGTGAAAGTCTGCAATACACTGAAATTGAACAACGTTCACATATATATGACATGTAAAACACTTTTCCGAGCTTCTGCGCCTAGATTAAACTAACGCATTTAAGAAGTTAAACTAAATGATATTGAACTGGTAAGGCTATCTGCAATCCTAATTCTAAACTTATGTGAAATTCTTGCAATACACTGAAATTGAACAACGTTCACATATATATGACATGTAAAATACATTTCCGCGCTTTTGGGCCTAGATTAAACTAACGCATTTAAGAAGTTAAACTAAATGATATTGAACTGGTAAGGCTATCTGCAATCCTAATTCTAACCTTATGTGAAATTCTTGCAATAATAATCAATAATTAATAATTAATAATAATTAATAATAAATAATAATCAATAATTAATAATTATTAATTATTAATAATAATTGATAATCAATAATAATTGATAATTAATAATAATTGATAATTAATAATTAATAATTAACAATCACTAATTGATAACAATTAATAATTAATAATTAATAATAATTAATAATTAATAAAAAGTAATCAATTAATTAATTTAATTAATTTAATTTAATTAAATTAATTAATTAATTAAATTAATTAATTAAATTAAAAATAAATTAAATTAAAAATTAAAAATTTAAAAATTTAAACTCATTTATTTAAATTTAAAAAACTCATATGTTTTTTTAAACATATGACATGTAAAACACTTTTCCGAGCTTTGCGCCTAGGTTAAACTAATGCATCTTAGAGGTTAAACTAAATGATATAGAAGTGCTAATGCTGTCTGCAATCCTAATTCTAAACTTATGTGAAACTCTTGCAATACACTGAAATTGAACAACTTTCACATATATATGACATGTAAAATACATTTCCGAGCTTTTGGGCCTAGGTTAAACTAAAACATCTAAGAAGTAAACTAAATGATATTGAACTGATAACGCTATCTGCAATCCTAGTAAAAAACTTATGTGAAATCTGGCAATACACTGAAATTGAACAACTTTCACATATATATGACATGTAAAACACTTGTCCGAGCTTTTTTGACTAGGTTAAACTAACACATCTAAGAAGTTAAACGAAATGATATAGAAGTGCTAATGCTATCAGGAATCCTAATTCTAAACTTATGTCAAAGTCTTGCAATACAATGAAATTCAACAACCTTCACATATATATGACATGTAAAACACTTTTCCTAGCTTTTGCGCCTAGGTTCAATTAACACATCTAAGAGGTTAAACTAAATGATATTGAACTGGTCACGCTATCAGCAATCCTAATTCTAAACATATGTGAAAGTCTTGCAATACACTGAAATTGAACAACGTTCACATATATATGACATGTAAAACACTTTTCCGAGCTTTGCGCCTAGGTTAAACTAAGGCATCTAAGAAGTTAAACTAAATGATATTGAACTGGTAACGCGATCTGCAATCCTAATTCAAAACTTATGTGAAACTCTTGCAATACACTGAAATTGAACTACGTTCACATATATATGACATGTAAAACAATTTTTCGAGATTTTGCGCCTAGGTTAAACTAACGCATCTAAGAAGTTAAACTAAACGATATAGAAGTGCTAATGCTATCTGCAATCCTAATTATAAACTTATGTGAAACTCTTGCAATACACTGAAATTAAACAACGTTCATATATATATGACATGTAAAACACTTTTCTGAGCTTCTGCGCCTAGGTTAAACTAACGCATCTAAGAAGTTAAACTAAATGATATTGAACTTTTCACGCTATCTGCAATCCTATTCTAAACTTATGTAAAACTCTTGCAATACATTGAAATTAAACAACGTTCTCATATATATATGACATGTTAAACACTTTTCCAAGTTTCTGCGCCTAGGTTAAACTAATGCATTTAAGAAGTTAAACTAAATGATATAGAAGTGCTAATGCTATCAGCAATCTTAGTTCTAAACTTATGTGAAAGTCTGCAATACACTGAAATTGAACAACGTTCACATATATATGACATGTAAAATACATTTCCGAGCTTTTGGGCCTAGATTAAACTAACGCATTTAAGAACTTAAACTAAATGATATTGAACTGGTAAGGCTATCTGCAATCCTAATTCTAAACTTATGTGAAATTCTTGCAATACACTGAATTTAAACAACTTTCACATATATATGACATGTAAAACACTTTTCCGAGCTTTTTTGAGTAGGTTAAACAAACACATCTAAGAAGTTAAACTAAATGATATTGAACTGGTAACGCTATCTGCAATCCTAGTTCTAAAGTTATGTGAAATGTTGCAATACACTGAAATTGAACAACTTTCACATATATATGACATGTAAAACACTTTTCTGAGCTTTTTTGACTAGGTTAAACTAACACATCTAAGAAGTTAAACGAAATGATATAGAAGTGCTAATGCTATCTGCAATCCTCATTCTAAAATTATGTGAAACTCTTGCAATACACTGAAATTGAACAACGTTCACATATATATGACATGTAAAACACTTTTCCGAGCTTTTTTTACTAGGTTAAACTAACACATCATAGAAGTTAAACGAAATGATATAGAAGTGCTAATGCTATCAGGAATCCTAATTCTAAACTTATGTCAAAGTCTTGCAATACAATGAAATTCAACAACCTTCACATATATATGACATGTAAAACACTTTTCCTAGCTTTTGCCCCTAGGTTCAATTAACACATCTAAGAGGTTAAACTAAATGATATTGAACTGGTCACGCTATCAGCAATCCTAATTCTAAACATATGTGAAAGTCTGCAATTCACTGAAATTGAACAACTTTCACATATATAAGACATGTAAAACAGTTTTCAGAGCTTTGTGCCTATGTTAAATTAACGCATCTAAGAAGTTAAAATAAATGATATAGAAGTGCTAATGCTATCAGGAATCCTAATTCTAAACTTATGTGAAACTCTTGCAATACACTGAAATTGAACAACGTTCACATATATATGACATGTAAAACACTTTTCTGAGCATCTGCGCCTAGGTTAAACTAACGCATTTAAGAAATAAAACTAAATGATATTGAACTGGTAAGGCTATCTGCAATCCTAATTCTAACCTTATGTGAAATTCTTGCAATAATAATCAATAATTGATAATTAATAATAATTAATAATAATTAATAATAATAATTATTAATTATTAATAATTAATAATAAGTAATAATTAATAATTAATAACAATTAATAATAATTAATAACAATTAATAATTAATAATTAATACTAATTAATAATTAATAATAATTAATAATTAATTAATAATCAATTAGTTAAATTAATTAAATTAATTTAGTAATTAAATTAATTAATTAAATTAAAAATAAATTAAATTAAAAATTAAAAATTTAAAATTTAAAAATTTAAACTCATTTATTTAAATTTTAAAAACTCATATGTTTTTTTAAACATATGACATGTAAAACACTTTTCCGAGCTTTGCGCCTAGGTTAAACTAATGCATCTTAGAGGTTAAACTAAATGATATAGAAGTGCTAATGCTGTCTGCAATCCTAATTCTAAACTTATGTGAAACTCTTGCAATACACTGAAATTGAACAACTTTCACATATATATGACATGTAAAATACATTTCCGAGCTTTTGGGCCTAGGTTAAACTAACACATCTAAGAAGTTAAACTAAATGATATTGAACTGATAACGCTATCTGCAATCCTAGTAAAAAACTTATGTGAAATCTGGCAATACACTGAAATTGAACAACTTTCACATATATATGACATGTAAAACACTTGTCCGAGCTTTTTTGACTAGGTTAAACTAACACATCTAAGAAGTTAAACGAAATGATATAGAAGTGCTAATGCTATCAGGAATCCTAATTCTAAACTTATGTCAAAGTCTTGCAATACAATGAAATTCAACAACCTTCACATATATATGACATGTAAAACACTTTTCCTAGCTTTTGCGCCTAGGTTCAATTAACACATCTAAGAGGTTAAACTAAATGATATTGAACTGGTCACGCTATCAGCAATCCTAATTCTAAACATATGTGAAAGTCTTGCAATACACTGAAATTGAACAACGTTCACATATATATGACATGTAAAACACTTTTCCGAGCTTTGCGCCTAGGTTAAACTAAGGCATCTAAGAAGTTAAACTAAATGATATTGAACTGGTAACGCGATCTGCAATCCTAATTCAAAACTTATGTGAAACTCTTGCAATACACTGAAATTGAACTACGTTCACATATATATGACATGTAAAACAATTTTTCGAGATTTTGCGCCTAGGTTAAACTAACGCATCTAAGAAGTTAAACTAAACGATATAGAAGTGCTAATGCTATCTGCAATCCTAATTATAAACTTATGTGAAACTCTTGCAATACACTGAAATTAAACAACGTTCATATATATATGACATGTAAAACACTTTTCTGAGCTTCTGCGCCTAGGTTAAACTAACGCATCTAAGAAGTTAAACTAAATGATATTGAACTTTTCACGCTATCTGCAATCCTATTCTAAACTTATGTAAAACTCTTGCAATACATTGAAATTAAACAACGTTCTCATATATATATGACATGTTAAACACTTTTCCAAGTTTCTGCGCCTAGGTTAAACTAATGCATTTAAGAAGTTAAACTAAATGATATAGAAGTGCTAATGCTATCAGCAATCTTAGTTCTAAACTTATGTGAAAGTCTGCAATACACTGAAATTGAACAACGTTCACATATATATGACATGTAAAATACATTTCCGAGCTTTTGGGCCTAGATTAAACTAACGCATTTAAGAACTTAAACTAAATGATATTGAACTGGTAAGGCTATCTGCAATCCTAATTCTAAACTTATGTGAAATTCTTGCAATACACTGAATTTAAACAACTTTCACATATATATGACATGTAAAACACTTTTCCGAGCTTTTTTGAGTAGGTTAAACAAACACATCTAAGAAGTTAAACTAAATGATATTGAACTGGTAACGCTATCTGCAATCCTAGTTCTAAAGTTATGTGAAATGTTGCAATACACTGAAATTGAACAACTTTCACATATATATGACATGTAAAACACTTTTCTGAGCTTTTTTGACTAGGTTAAACTAACACATCTAAGAAGTTAAACGAAATGATATAGAAGTGCTAATGCTATCTGCAATCCTCATTCTAAAATTATGTGAAACTCTTGCAATACACTGAAATTGAACAACGTTCACATATATATGACATGTAAAACACTTTTCCGAGCTTTGAGCCTAGGTTAAACTAACGCATCTAATAGTTGAACTAAATGATATTGAACTGGTAAGGCTATCTCGAATCCTAATTCTAAACTTATGTGAAACTCTTGCAATACACTGAAATTGAACAACTTTCACATATATAAGACATGTAAAACAGTTTTCAGAGCTTTGTGCCTATGTTAAATTAACGCATCTAAGAAGTTAAAATAAATGATATAGAAGTGCTAATGATATCTGCAATCCTAATTCTAAACTTATGTGAAACTCTTGCAATACACTGAAATTGAACAACGTTCCCATATATATGACATGTAAAACACTTTTCTGAGCATCTGCGCCTAGGTTAAACTAACGCATTTAAGAAATAAAACTAAAGGATATTGAACTGATAACGCTATCTGCAATCCTAGTAAAAAACTTATGTGCAATCTGGCAATACAATGAAATTCAACAACCTTCACATATATATGACATGTAAAACACTTTTCCTAGCTTTTGCGCCTAGGTTCAATTAACACATCTAAGAAGTTAAACGAAATGATATAGAAGTGCTAATGCTATCTGCAATCCTCATTTTAAAATTATGTGAAAGTCTGCAATACACTGAAATTGAACAACGTTCACATATATATGACATGTAAAACACTTTTCCGAGCTTCTGCGCCTAGATTAAACTAACGCATTTAAGAAGTTAAACTAAATGATATTGAACTGGTAAGGCTATCTGCAATCCTAATTCTAAACTTATGTGAAATTCTTGCAATACACTGAAATTGAACAACGTTCACATATATATGACATGTAAAATACATTTCCGCGCTTTTGGGCCTAGATTAAACTAACGCATTTAAGAAGTTAAACTAAATGATATTGAACTGGTAAGGCTATCTGCAATCCTAATTCTAACCTTATGTGAAATTCTTGCAATAATAATCAATAATTAATAATTAATAATAATTAATAATAAATAATAATCAATAATTATTAATTATTAATTATTAATAATAATTGATAATCAATAATAATTAATAATTGATAATTAATAATAATTGATAATTAATAATTAATAATTAACAATCACTAATTGATAACAATTAATAATTAATAATTAATAATAATTAATAATTAATAAAAAGTAATCAATTAATTAATTTAATTAATTTAATTTAATTAAATTAATTAATTAATTAAATTAATTAATTAAATTAAAAATAAATTAAATTAAAAATTAAAAATTTAAAAATTTAAACTCATTTATTTAAATTTAAAAAACTCATATGTTTTTTTAAACATATGACATGTAAAACACTTTTCCGAGCTTTGCGCCTAGGTTAAACTAATGCATCTTAGAGGTTAAACTAAATGATATAGAAGTGCTAATGCTGTCTGCAATCCTAATTCTAAACTTATGTGAAACTCTTGCAATACACTGAAATTGAACAACTTTCACATATATATGACATGTAAAATACATTTCCGAGCTTTTGGGCCTAGGTTAAACTAACACATCTAAGAAGTTAAACTAAATGATATTGAACTGATAACGCTATCTGCAATCCTAGTAAAAAACTTATGTGAAATCTGGCAATACACTGAAATTGAACAACTTTCACATATATATGACATGTAAAACACTTTTCCGAGCTTTTTTGACTAGGTTAAACTAACTCATCTAAGAAGTTAAACGAAATGATATAGAAGTGCTAATGCTATCAGGAATCCTAATTCTAAACTTATGTCAAAGTCTTGCAATACAATGAAATTCAACAACCTTCACATATATATGACATGTAAAACACTTTTCCTAGCTTTTGCGCCTAGGTTCAATTAACACATCTAAGAGGTTAAAATAAATGATATTGAACTGGTCACGCTATCAGCAATCCTAATTCTAAACATATGTGAAAGTCTGCAATTCACTGAAATTGAACAACTTTCACATATATAAGACATGTAAAACAGTTTTCAGAGCTTTGTGCCTATGTTAAATTAACGCATCTAAGAAGTTAAAATAAATGATATAGAAGTGCTAATGCTATCAGGAATCCTAATTCTAAACTTATGTGAAACTCTTGCAATACACTGAAATTGAACAACGTTCACATATATATGACATGTAAAATACATTTCCGAGCTTTTGGGCCTAGATTAAACTAACGCATTTAAGAACTTAAACTAAATGATATTGAACTGGTAAGGCTATCTGCAATCCTAATTCTAAACTTATGTGAAATTCTTGCAATACACTGAATTTAAACAACTTTCACATATATATGACATGTAAAACACTTTTCCGAGCTTTTTTGAGTAGGTTAAACAAACACATCTAAGAAGTTAAACTAAATGATATTGAACTGGTAACGCTATCTGCAATCCTAGTTCTAAAGTTATGTGAAATGTTGCAATACACTGAAATTGAACAACTTTCACATATATATGACATGTAAAACACTTTTCTGAGCTTTTTTGACTAGGTTAAACTAACACATCTAAGAAGTTAAACGAAATGATATAGAAGTGCTAATGCTATCTGCAATCCTCATTCTAAAATTATGTGAAACTCTTGCAATACACTGAAATTGAACAACGTTCACATATATATGACATGTAAAACACTTTTCCGAGCTTTGAGCCTAGGTTAAACTAACGCATCTAATAGTTGAACTAAATGATATTGAACTGGTAAGGCTATCTCGAATCCTAATTCTAAACTTATGTGAAACTCTTGCAATACACTGAAATTGAACAACTTTCACATATATAAGACATGTAAAACAGTTTTCAGAGCTTTGTGCCTATGTTAAATTAACGCATCTAAGAAGTTAAAATAAATGATATAGAAGTGCTAATGATATCTGCAATCCTAATTCTAAACTTATGTGAAACTCTTGCAATACACTGAAATTGAACAACGTTCCCATATATATGACATGTAAAACACTTTTCTGAGCATCTGCGCCTAGGTTAAACTAACGCATTTAAGAAATAAAACTAAAGGATATTGAACTGATAACGCTATCTGCAATCCTAGTAAAAAACTTATGTGCAATCTGGCAATACAATGAAATTCAACAACCTTCACATATATATGACATGTAAAACACTTTTCCTAGCTTTTGCGCCTAGGTTCAATTAACACATCTAAGAAGTTAAACGAAATGATATAGAAGTGCTAATGCTATCTGCAATCCTCATTTTAAAATTATGTGAAAGTCTGCAATACACTGAAATTGAACAACGTTCACATATATATGACATGTAAAACACTTTTCCGAGCTTCTGCGCCTAGATTAAACTAACGCATTTAAGAAGTTAAACTAAATGATATTGAACTGGTAAGGCTATCTGCAATCCTAATTCTAAACTTATGTGAAATTCTTGCAATACACTGAAATTGAACAACGTTCACATATATATGACATGTAAAATACATTTCCGCGCTTTTGGGCCTAGATTAAACTAACGCATTTAAGAAGTTAAACTAAATGATATTGAACTGGTAAGGCTATCTGCAATCCTAATTCTAACCTTATGTGAAATTCTTGCAATAATAATCAATAATTAATAATTAATAATAATTAATAATAAATAATAATCAATAATTGTTAATTATTAATTATTAATAATAATTGATAATCAATAATAATTAATAATTGATAATTAATAATAATTGATAATTAATAATTAATAATTAACAATCACTAATTGATAACAATTAATAATTAATAATTAATAATAATTAATAATTAATAAAAAGTAATCAATTAATTAATTTAATTAATTTAATTTAATTAAATTAATTAATTAATTAAATTAATTAATAAAATTAAAAATAAATTAAATTAAAAATTAAAAATTTAAAAATTTAAACTCATTTATTTAAATTTAAAAAACTCATATGTTTTTTTAAACATATGACATGTAAAACACTTTTCCGAGCTTTGCGCCTAGGTTAAACTAATGCATCTTAGAGGTTAAACTAAATGATATAGAAGTGCTAATGCTGTCTGCAATCCTAATTCTAAACTTATGTGAAACTCTTGCAATACACTGAAATTGAACAACTTTCACATATATATGACATGTAAAATACATTTCCGAGCTTTTGGGCCTAGGTTAAACTAAAACATCTAAGAAGTAAACTAAATGATATTGAACTGATAACGCTATCTGCAATCCTAGTAAAAAACTTATGTGAAATCTGGCAATACACTGAAATTGAACAACTTTCACATATATATGACATGTAAAACACTTGTCCGAGCTTTTTTGACTAGGTTAAACTAACACATCTAAGAAGTTAAACGAAATGATATAGAAGTGCTAATGCTATCAGGAATCCTAATTCTAAACTTATGTCAAAGTCTTGCAATACAATGAAATTCAACAACCTTCACATATATATGACATGTAAAACACTTTTCCTAGCTTTTGCGCCTAGGTTCAATTAACACATCTAAGAGGTTAAACTAAATGATATTGAACTGGTCACGCTATCAGCAATCCTAATTCTAAACATATGTGAAAGTCTGCAATTCACTGAAATTGAACAACTTTCACATATATAAGACATGTAAAACAGTTTTCAGAGCTTTGTGCCTATGTTAAATTAAAGCATCTAAGAAGTTAAAATAAATGATATAGAAGTGCTAATGCTATCAGGAATCCTAATTCTAAACTTATGTGAAACTCTTGCAATACACTGAAATTGAACAACGTTCACATATATATGACATGTAAAATACATTTCCGAGCTTTTGGGCCTAGATAAAACTAACGCATTTAAGAACTTAAACTAAATGATATTGAACTGGTAAGGCTATCTGCAATCCTAATTCTAAACTTATGTGAAATTCTTGCAATACACTGAATTTAAACAACTTTCACATATATATGACATGTAAAACACTTTTCCGAGCTTTTTTGAGTAGGTTAAACAAACACATCTAAGAAGTTAAACTAAATGATATTGAACTGGTAACGCTATCTGCAATCCTAGTTCTAAAGTTATGTGAAATGTTGCAATACACTGAAATTGAACAACTTTCACATATATATGACATGTAAAACACTTTTCTGAGCTTTTTTGACTAGGTTAAACTAACACATCTAAGAAGTTAAACGAAATGATATAGAAGTGCTAATGCTATCTGCAATCCTCATTCTAAAATTATGTGAAACTCTTGCAATACACTGAAATTGAACAACGTTCACATATATATGACATGTAAAACACTTTTCTGAGCATCTGCGCCTAGGTTAAACTAACGCATTTAAGAAATAAAACTAAATGATATTGAACTGGTAAGGCTATCTGCAATCCTAATTCTAACCTTATGTGAAATTCTTGCAATAATAATCAATAATTGATAATTAATAATAATTAATAATAATAAATAATTAATAGTAATTAATAATTATTAATTATTAATAATTAATAATAAGTAATAATTAATAATTAATAACTATTAATAATTATAATTAATAATTAATAACTATTAATAATAATTATAATTAATAATTAATAACAATTAATAATTAATAATAATTAATAATTAATTAATAATAATCAATTAATTAAATTAATTAAATTAATTTAGTAATTAAATTAATTAATTAAATTAAAAATAAATTAAATTAAAACTAAAAATTAAAAATTTAAAAATTTAAACTCATTTATTTAAATTTAAAAAACTCATATGTTTTTTTAAACATATGACATGTAAAACACTTTTCCGAGCTTTGCGCCTAGGTTAAACTAATGCATCTTAGAGGTTAAACTAAATGATATAGAAGTGCTAATGCTGTCTGCAATCCTAATTCTAAACTTATGTGAAACTCTTGCAATACACTGAAATTGAACAACTTTCACATATATATGACATGTAAAATACATTTCCGAGCTTTTGGGCCTAGGTTAAACTAACACATCTAAGAAGTTAAACTAAATGATATTGAACTGATAACGCTATCTGCAATCCTAGTAAAAAACTTATGTGAAATCTGGCAATACACTGAAATTGAACAACTTTCACATATATATGACATGTAAAACACTTGTCCGAGCTTTTTTGACTAGGTTAAACTAACACATCTAAGAAGTTAAACGAAATGATATAGAAGTGCTAATGCTATCAGGAATCCTAATTCTAAACTTATGTCAAAGTCTTGCAATACAATGAAATTCAACAACCTTCACATATATATGACATGTAAAACACTTTTCCTAGCTTTTGCGCCTAGGTTCAATTAACACATCTAAGAGGTTAAACTAAATGATATTGAACTGGTCACGCTATCAGCAATCCTAATTCTAAACATATGTGAAAGTCTTGCAATACACTGAAATTGAACAACGTTCACATATATATGACATGTAAAACACTTTTCCGAGCTTTGCGCCTAGGTTAAACTAAGGCATCTAAGAAGTTAAACTAAATGATATTGAACTGGTAACGCGATCTGCAATCCTAATTCAAAACTTATGTGAAACTCTTGCAATACACTGAAATTGAACTACGTTCACATATATATGACATGTAAAACAATTTTTCGAGATTTTGCGCCTAGGTTAAACTAACGCATCTAAGAAGTTAAACTAAACGATATAGAAGTGCTAATGCTATCTGCAATCCTAATTATAAACTTATGTGAAACTCTTGCAATACACTGAAATTAAACAACGTTCATATATATATGACATGTAAAACACTTTTCTGAGCTTCTGCGCCTAGGTTAAACTAACGCATCTAAGAAGTTAAACTAAATGATATTGAACTTTTCACGCTATCTGCAATCCTATTCTAAACTTATGTAAAACTCTTGCAATACATTGAAATTAAACAACGTTCTCATATATATATGACATGTTAAACACTTTTCCAAGTTTCTGCGCCTAGGTTAAACTAATGCATTTAAGAAGTTAAACTAAATGATATAGAAGTGCTAATGCTATCAGCAATCTTAGTTCTAAACTTATGTGAAAGTCTGCAATACACTGAAATTGAACAACGTTCACATATATATGACATGTAAAATACATTTCCGAGCTTTTGGGCCTAGATTAAACTAACGCATTTAAGAACTTAAACTAAATGATATTGAACTGGTAAGGCTATCTGCAATCCTAATTCTAAACTTATGTGAAATTCTTGCAATACACTGAATTTAAACAACTTTCACATATATATGACATGTAAAACACTTTTCCGAGCTTTTTTGAGTAGGTTAAACAAACACATCTAAGAAGTTAAACTAAATGATATTGAACTGGTAACGCTATCTGCAATCCTAGTTCTAAAGTTATGTGAAATGTTGCAATACACTGAAATTGAACAACTTTCACATATATATGACATGTAAAACACTTTTCTGAGCTTTTTTGACTAGGTTAAACTAACACATCTAAGAAGTTAAACGAAATGATATAGAAGTGCTAATGCTATCTGCAATCCTCATTCTAAAATTATGTGAAACTCTTGCAATACACTGAAATTGAACAACGTTCACATATATATGACATGTAAAACACTTTTCCGAGCTTTGAGCCTAGGTTAAACTAACGCATCTAATAGTTGAACTAAATGATATTGAACTGGTAAGGCTATCTCGAATCCTAATTCTAAACTTATGTGAAACTCTTGCAATACACTGAAATTGAACAACTTTCACATATATAAGACATGTAAAACAGTTTTCAGAGCTTTGTGCCTATGTTAAATTAACGCATCTAAGAAGTTATAATAAATGATATAGAAGTGCTAATGCTATCAGGAATCCTAATTCTAAACTTATGTGAAACTCTTGCAATACACTGAAATTGAACAACGTTCACATATATATGACATGTAAAACACTTTTCTGAGCATCTGCGCCTAGGTTAAACTAACGCATTTAAGAAATAAAACTAAATGATATTGAACTGGTAAGGCTATCTGCAATCCTAATTCTAACCTTATGTGAAATTCTTGCAATAATAATCAATAATTGATAATTAATAATAATTAATAATAATTAATAATAATAATTATTATTAATTATTAATAATTAATAATAAGTAATAATTAATAAGTAATAACAATTAATAATAATTAATAACAATTAATAATTAATAATTAATACTAATTAATAATTAATAATAATTAATAATTAATTAATAATAATCAATTAATTAAATTAATTTAGTAATTAAATCAATTGATTAAATTAAAAATAAATTAAATTAAAAATTAAAAATTAAAAATTTAAAAATTTAAACTCATTTATTTAAATTTTAAAAACTCATATGTTTTTTTAAACATATGACATGTAAAACACTTTTCCGAGCTTTGCGCCTAGGTTAAACTAATGCATCTTAGAGGTTAAACTAAATGATATAGAAGTGCTAATGCTGTCTGCAATCCTAATTCTAAACTTATGTGAAACTCTTGCAATACACTGAAATTGAACAACTTTCACATATATATGACATGTAAAATACATTTCCGAGCTTTTGGGCCTAGGTTAAACTAAAACATCTAAGAAGTAAACTAAATGATATTGAACTGATAACGCTATCTGCAATCCTAGTAAAAAACTTATGTGAAATCTGGCAATACACTGAAATTGAACAACTTTCACATATATATGACATGTAAAACACTTGTCCGAGCTTTTTTGACTAGGTTAAACTAACACATCTAAGAAGTTAAACGAAATGATATAGAAGTGCTAATGCTATCAGGAATCCTAATTCTAAACTTATGTCAAAGTCTTGCAATACAATGAAATTCAACAACCTTCACATATATATGACATGTAAAACACTTTTCCTAGCTTTTGCGCCTAGGTTCAATTAACACATCTAAGAGGTTAAACTAAATGATATTGAACTGGTCACGCTATCAGCAATCCTAATTCTAAACATATGTGAAAGTCTGCAATTCACTGAAATTGAACAACTTTCACATATATAAGACATGTAAAACAGTTTTCAGAGCTTTGTGCCTATGTTAAATTAAAGCATCTAAGAAGTTAAAATAAATGATATAGAAGTGCTAATGCTATCAGGAATCCTAATTCTAAACTTATGTGAAACTCTTGCAATACACTGAAATTGAACAACGTTCACATATATATGACATGTAAAATACATTTCCGAGCTTTTGGGCCTAGATAAAACTAACGCATTTAAGAACTTAAACTAAATGATATTGAACTGGTAAGGCTATCTGCAATCCTAATTCTAAACTTATGTGAAATTCTTGCAATACACTGAATTTAAACAACTTTCACATATATATGACATGTAAAACACTTTTCCGAGCTTTTTTGAGTAGGTTAAACAAACACATCTAAGAAGTTAAACTAAATGATATTGAACTGGTAACGCTATCTGCAATCCTAGTTCTAAAGTTATGTGAAATGTTGCAATACACTGAAATTGAACAACTTTCACATATATATGACATGTAAAACACTTTTCTGAGCTTTTTTGACTAGGTTAAACTAACACATCTAAGAAGTTAAACGAAATGATATAGAAGTGCTAATGCTATCTGCAATCCTCATTCTAAAATTATGTGAAACTCTTGCAATACACTGAAATTGAACAACGTTCACATATATATGACATGTAAAACACTTTTCTGAGCATCTGCGCCTAGGTTAAACTAACGCATTTAAGAAATAAAACTAAATGATATTGAACTGGTAAGGCTATCTGCAATCCTAATTCTAACCTTATGTGAAATTCTTGCAATAATAATCAATAATTGATAATTAATAATAATTAATAATAATAAATAATTAATAGTAATTAATAATTATTAATTATTAATAATTAATAATAAGTAATAATTAATAATTAATAACTATTAATAATTATAATTAATAATTAATAACTATTAATAATAATTATAATTAATAATTAATAACAATTAATAATTAATAATAATTAATAATTAATTAATAATAATCAATTAATTAAATTAATTAAATTAATTTAGTAATTAAATTAATTAATTAAATTAAAAATAAATTAAATTAAAACTAAAAATTAAAAATTTAAAAATTTAAACTCATTTATTTAAATTTAAAAAACTCATATGTTTTTTTAAACATATGACATGTAAAACACTTTTCCGAGCTTTGCGCCTAGGTTAAACTAATGCATCTTAGAGGTTAAACTAAATGATATAGAAGTGCTAATGCTGTCTGCAATCCTAATTCTAAACTTATGTGAAACTCTTGCAATACACTGAAATTGAACAACTTTCACATATATATGACATGTAAAATACATTTCCGAGCTTTTGGGCCTAGGTTAAACTAACACATCTAAGAAGTTAAACTAAATGATATTGAACTGATAACGCTATCTGCAATCCTAGTAAAAAACTTATGTGAAATCTGGCAATACACTGAAATTGAACAACTTTCACATATATATGACATGTAAAACACTTGTCCGAGCTTTTTTGACTAGGTTAAACTAACACATCTAAGAAGTTAAACGAAATGATATAGAAGTGCTAATGCTATCAGGAATCCTAATTCTAAACTTATGTCAAAGTCTTGCAATACAATGAAATTCAACAACCTTCACATATATATGACATGTAAAACACTTTTCCTAGCTTTTGCGCCTAGGTTCAATTAACACATCTAAGAGGTTAAACTAAATGATATTGAACTGGTCACGCTATCAGCAATCCTAATTCTAAACATATGTGAAAGTCTTGCAATACACTGAAATTGAACAACGTTCACATATATATGACATGTAAAACACTTTTCCGAGCTTTGCGCCTAGGTTAAACTAAGGCATCTAAGAAGTTAAACTAAATGATATTGAACTGGTAACGCGATCTGCAATCCTAATTCAAAACTTATGTGAAACTCTTGCAATACACTGAAATTGAACTACGTTCACATATATATGACATGTAAAACAATTTTTCGAGATTTTGCGCCTAGGTTAAACTAACGCATCTAAGAAGTTAAACTAAACGATATAGAAGTGCTAATGCTATCTGCAATCCTAATTATAAACTTATGTGAAACTCTTGCAATACACTGAAATTAAACAACGTTCATATATATATGACATGTAAAACACTTTTCTGAGCTTCTGCGCCTAGGTTAAACTAACGCATCTAAGAAGTTAAACTAAATGATATTGAACTTTTCACGCTATCTGCAATCCTATTCTAAACTTATGTAAAACTCTTGCAATACATTGAAATTAAACAACGTTCTCATATATATATGACATGTTAAACACTTTTCCAAGTTTCTGCGCCTAGGTTAAACTAATGCATTTAAGAAGTTAAACTAAATGATATAGAAGTGCTAATGCTATCAGCAATCTTAGTTCTAAACTTATGTGAAAGTCTGCAATACACTGAAATTGAACAACGTTCACATATATATGACATGTAAAATACATTTCCGAGCTTTTGGGCCTAGATTAAACTAACGCATTTAAGAACTTAAACTAAATGATATTGAACTGGTAAGGCTATCTGCAATCCTAATTCTAAACTTATGTGAAATTCTTGCAATACACTGAATTTAAACAACTTTCACATATATATGACATGTAAAACACTTTTCCGAGCTTTTTTGAGTAGGTTAAACAAACACATCTAAGAAGTTAAACTAAATGATATTGAACTGGTAACGCTATCTGCAATCCTAGTTCTAAAGTTATGTGAAATGTTGCAATACACTGAAATTGAACAACTTTCACATATATATGACATGTAAAACACTTTTCTGAGCTTTTTTGACTAGGTTAAACTAACACATCTAAGAAGTTAAACGAAATGATATAGAAGTGCTAATGCTATCTGCAATCCTCATTCTAAAATTATGTGAAACTCTTGCAATACACTGAAATTGAACAACGTTCACATATATATGACATGTAAAACACTTTTCCGAGCTTTGAGCCTAGGTTAAACTAACGCATCTAATAGTTGAACTAAATGATATTGAACTGGTAAGGCTATCTCGAATCCTAATTCTAAACTTATGTGAAACTCTTGCAATACACTGAAATTGAACAACTTTCACATATATAAGACATGTAAAACAGTTTTCAGAGCTTTGTGCCTATGTTAAATTAACGCATCTAAGAAGTTAAAATAAATGATATAGAAGTGCTAATGATATCTGCAATCCTAATTCTAAACTTATGTGAAACTCTTGCAATACACTGAAATTGAACAACGTTCCCATATATATGACATGTAAAACACTTTTCTGAGCATCTGCGCCTAGGTTAAACTAACGCATTTAAGAAATAAAACTAAAGGATATTGAACTGATAACGCTATCTGCAATCCTAGTAAAAAACTTATGTGCAATCTGGCAATACAATGAAATTCAACAACCTTCACATATATATGACATGTAAAACACTTTTCCTAGCTTTTGCGCCTAGGTTCAATTAACACATCTAAGAAGTTAAACGAAATGATATAGAAGTGCTAATGCTATCTGCAATCCTCATTTTAAAATTATGTGAAAGTCTGCAATACACTGAAATTGAACAACGTTCACATATATATGACATGTAAAACACTTTTCCGAGCTTCTGCGCCTAGATTAAACTAACGCATTTAAGAAGTTAAACTAAATGATATTGAACTGGTAAGGCTATCTGCAATCCTAATTCTAAACTTATGTGAAATTCTTGCAATACACTGAAATTGAACAACGTTCACATATATATGACATGTAAAATACATTTCCGCGCTTTTGGGCCTAGATTAAACTAACGCATTTAAGAAGTTAAACTAAATGATATTGAACTGGTAAGGCTATCTGCAATCCTAATTCTAACCTTATGTGAAATTCTTGCAATAATAATCAATAATTAATAATTAATAATAATTAATAATAAATAATAATCAATAATTAATAATTATTAATTATTAATAATAATTGATAATCAATAATAATTAATAATTGATAATTAATAATAATTGATAATTAATAATTAATAATTAACAATCACTAATTGATAACAATTAATAATTAATAATTAATAATAATTAATAATTAATAAAAAGTAATCAATTAATTAATTTAATTAATTTAATTTAATTAAATTAATTAATTAATTAAATTAATTAATTAAATTAAAAATAAATTAAATTAAAAATTAAAAATTTAAAAATTTAAACTCATTTATTTAAATTTAAAAAACTCATATGTTTTTTTAAACATATGACATGTAAAACACTTTTCCGAGCTTTGCGCCTAGGTTAAACTAATGCATCTTAGAGGTTAAACTAAATGATATAGAAGTGCTAATGCTGTCTGCAATCCTAATTCTAAACTTATGTGAAACTCTTGCAATACACTGAAATTGAACAACTTTCACATATATATGACATGTAAAATACATTTCCGAGCTTTTGGGCCTAGGTTAAACTAACACATCTAAGAAGTTAAACTAAATGATATTGAACTGATAACGGTATCTGCAATCCTAGTAAAAAACTTATGTGAAATCTGGCAATACACTGAAATTGAACAACTTTCACATATATATGACATGTAAAACACTTTTCCGAGCTTTTTTGACTAGGTTAAACTAACACATCTAAGAAGTTAAACGAAATGATATAGAAGTGCTAATGCTATCAGGAATCCTAATTCTAAACTTATGTCAAAGTCTTGCAATACAATGAAATTCAACAACCTTCACATATATATGACATGTAAAACACTTTTCCTAGCTTTTGCGCCTAGGTTCAATTAACACATCTAAGAGGTTAAAATAAATGATATTGAACTGGTCACGCTATCAGCAATCCTAATTCTAAACATATGTGAAAGTCTGCAATTCACTGAAATTGAACAACTTTCACATATATAAGACATGTAAAACAGTTTTCAGAGCTTTGTGCCTATGTTAAATTAAAGCATCTAAGAAGTTAAAATAAATGATATAGAAGTGCTAATGCTATCAGGAATCCTAATTCTAAACTTATGTGAAACTCTTGCAATACACTGAAATTGAACAACGTTCACATATATATGACATGTAAAATACATTTCCGAGCTTTTGGGCCTAGATTAAACTAACGCATTTAAGAACTTAAACTAAATGATATTGAACTGGTAAGGCTATCTGCAATCCTAATTCAAAACTTATGTGAAATTCTTGCAATACACTGAATTTAAACAACTTTCACATATATATGACATGTAAAACACATTTCCGAGCTTTTTTGAGTAGGTTAAACAAACACATCTAAGAAGTTAAACTAAATGATATTGAACTGGTAACGCTATCTGCAATCCTAGTTCTAAAGTTATGTGAAATGTTGCAATACACTGAAATTGAACAACTTTCACATATATATGACATGTAAAACACTTTTCTGAGCTTTTTTGACTAGGTTAAACTAACACATCTAAGAAGTTAAACGAAATGATATAGAAGTGCTAATGCTATCTGCAATCCTCATTCTAAAATTATGTGAAACTCTTGCAATACACTGAAATTGAACAACGTTCACATATATATGACATGTAAAACACTTTTCCGAGCTTTTTTTACTAGGTTAAACTAACACATCATAGAAGTTAAACGAAATGATATAGAAGTGCTAATGCTATCAGGAATCCTAATTCTAAACTTATGTCAAAGTCTTGCAATACAATGAAATTCAACAACCTTCACATATATATGACATGTAAAACACTTTTCCTAGCTTTTGCCCCTAGGTTCAATTAACACATCTAAGAGGTTAAACTAAATGATATTGAACTGGTCACGCTATCAGCAATCCTAATTCTAAACATATGTGAAAGTCTGCAATTCACTGAAATTGAACAACTTTCACATATATAAGACATGTAAAACAGTTTTCAGAGCTTTGTGCCTATGTTAAATTAACGCATCTAAGAAGTTAAAATAAATGATATAGAAGTGCTAATGCTATCAGGAATCCTAATTCTAAACTTATGTGAAACTCTTGCAATACACTGAAATTGAACAACGTTCACATATATATGACATGTAAAACACTTTTCTGAGCATCTGCGCCTAGGTTAAACTAACGCATTTAAGAAATAAAACTAAATGATATTGAACTGGTAAGGCTATCTGCAATCCTAATTCTAACCTTATGTGAAATTCTTGCAATAATAATCAATAATTGATAATTAATAATAATTAATAATAATTAATAATAATAATTATTAATTATTAATAATTAATAATAAGTAATAATTAATAATTAATAACAATTAATAATAATTAATAACAATTAATAATTAATAATTAATACTAATTAATAATTAATAATAATTAATAATTAATTAATAATCAATTAGTTAAATTAATTAAATTAATTTAGTAATTAAATTAATTAATTAAATTAAAAATAAATTAAATTAAAAATTAAAAATTTAAAATTTAAAAATTTAAACTCATTTATTTAAATTTTAAAAACTCATATGTTTTTTTAAACATATGACATGTAAAACACTTTTCCGAGCTTTGCGCCTAGGTTAAACTAATGCATCTTAGAGGTTAAACTAAATGATATAGAAGTGCTAATGCTGTCTGCAATCCTAATTCTAAACTTATGTGAAACTCTTGCAATACACTGAAATTGAACAACTTTCACATATATATGACATGTAAAATACATTTCCGAGCTTTTGGGCCTAGGTTAAACTAACACATCTAAGAAGTTAAACTAAATGATATTGAACTGATAACGCTATCTGCAATCCTAGTAAAAAACTTATGTGAAATCTGGCAATACACTGAAATTGAACAACTTTCACATATATATGACATGTAAAACACTTGTCCGAGCTTTTTTGACTAGGTTAAACTAACACATCTAAGAAGTTAAACGAAATGATATAGAAGTGCTAATGCTATCAGGAATCCTAATTCTAAACTTATGTCAAAGTCTTGCAATACAATGAAATTCAACAACCTTCACATATATATGACATGTAAAACACTTTTCCTAGCTTTTGCGCCTAGGTTCAATTAACACATCTAAGAGGTTAAACTAAATGATATTGAACTGGTCACGCTATCAGCAATCCTAATTCTAAACATATGTGAAAGTCTTGCAATACACTGAAATTGAACAACGTTCACATATATATGACATGTAAAACACTTTTCCGAGCTTTGCGCCTAGGTTAAACTAAGGCATCTAAGAAGTTAAACTAAATGATATTGAACTGGTAACGCGATCTGCAATCCTAATTCAAAACTTATGTGAAACTCTTGCAATACACTGAAATTGAACTACGTTCACATATATATGACATGTAAAACAATTTTTCGAGATTTTGCGCCTAGGTTAAACTAACGCATCTAAGAAGTTAAACTAAACGATATAGAAGTGCTAATGCTATCTGCAATCCTAATTATAAACTTATGTGAAACTCTTGCAATACACTGAAATTAAACAACGTTCATATATATATGACATGTAAAACACTTTTCTGAGCTTCTGCGCCTAGGTTAAACTAACGCATCTAAGAAGTTAAACTAAATGATATTGAACTTTTCACGCTATCTGCAATCCTATTCTAAACTTATGTAAAACTCTTGCAATACATTGAAATTAAACAACGTTCTCATATATATATGACATGTTAAACACTTTTCCAAGTTTCTGCGCCTAGGTTAAACTAATGCATTTAAGAAGTTAAACTAAATGATATAGAAGTGCTAATGCTATCAGCAATCTTAGTTCTAAACTTATGTGAAAGTCTGCAATACACTGAAATTGAACAACGTTCACATATATATGACATGTAAAATACATTTCCGAGCTTTTGGGCCTAGATTAAACTAACGCATTTAAGAACTTAAACTAAATGATATTGAACTGGTAAGGCTATCTGCAATCCTAATTCTAAACTTATGTGAAATTCTTGCAATACACTGAATTTAAACAACTTTCACATATATATGACATGTAAAACACTTTTCCGAGCTTTTTTGAGTAGGTTAAACAAACACATCTAAGAAGTTAAACTAAATGATATTGAACTGGTAACGCTATCTGCAATCCTAGTTCTAAAGTTATGTGAAATGTTGCAATACACTGAAATTGAACAACTTTCACATATATATGACATGTAAAACACTTTTCTGAGCTTTTTTGACTAGGTTAAACTAACACATCTAAGAAGTTAAACGAAATGATATAGAAGTGCTAATGCTATCTGCAATCCTCATTCTAAAATTATGTGAAACTCTTGCAATACACTGAAATTGAACAACGTTCACATATATATGACATGTAAAACACTTTTCCGAGCTTTGAGCCTAGGTTAAACTAACGCATCTAATAGTTGAACTAAATGATATTGAACTGGTAAGGCTATCTCGAATCCTAATTCTAAACTTATGTGAAACTCTTGCAATACACTGAAATTGAACAACTTTCACATATATAAGACATGTAAAACAGTTTTCAGAGCTTTGTGCCTATGTTAAATTAACGCATCTAAGAAGTTAAAATAAATGATATAGAAGTGCTAATGATATCTGCAATCCTAATTCTAAACTTATGTGAAACTCTTGCAATACACTGAAATTGAACAACGTTCCCATATATATGACATGTAAAACACTTTTCTGAGCATCTGCGCCTAGGTTAAACTAACGCATTTAAGAAATAAAACTAAAGGATATTGAACTGATAACGCTATCTGCAATCCTAGTAAAAAACTTATGTGCAATCTGGCAATACAATGAAATTCAACAACCTTCACATATATATGACATGTAAAACACTTTTCTGAGCATCTGCGCCTAGGTTAAACTAACGCATTTAAGAAATAAAACTAAATGATATTGAACTGGTAAGGCTATCTGCAATCCTAATTCTAACCTTATGTGAAATTCTTGCAATAATAATCAATAATTGATAATTAATAATAATTAATAATAATTAATAATAATAATTATTATTAATTATTAATAATTAATAATAAGTAATAATTAATAAGTAATAACAATTAATAATAATTAATAACAATTAATAATTAATAATTAATACTAATTAATAATTAATAATAATTAATAATTAATTAATAATAATCAATTAATTAAATTAATTTAGTAATTAAATCAATTGATTAAATTAAAAATAAATTAAATTAAAAATTAAAAATTAAAAATTTAAAAATTTAAACTCATTTATTTAAATTTTAAAAACTCATATGTTTTTTTAAACATATGACATGTAAAACACTTTTCCGAGCTTTGCGCCTAGGTTAAACTAATGCATCTTAGAGGTTAAACTAAATGATATAGAAGTGCTAATGCTGTCTGCAATCCTAATTCTAAACTTATGTGAAACTCTTGCAATACACTGAAATTGAACAACTTTCACATATATATGACATGTAAAATACATTTCCGAGCTTTTGGGCCTAGGTTAAACTAAAACATCTAAGAAGTAAACTAAATGATATTGAACTGATAACGCTATCTGCAATCCTAGTAAAAAACTTATGTGAAATCTGGCAATACACTGAAATTGAACAACTTTCACATATATATGACATGTAAAACACTTGTCCGAGCTTTTTTGACTAGGTTAAACTAACACATCTAAGAAGTTAAACGAAATGATATAGAAGTGCTAATGCTATCAGGAATCCTAATTCTAAACTTATGTCAAAGTCTTGCAATACAATGAAATTCAACAACCTTCACATATATATGACATGTAAAACACTTTTCCTAGCTTTTGCGCCTAGGTTCAATTAACACATCTAAGAGGTTAAACTAAATGATATTGAACTGGTCACGCTATCAGCAATCCTAATTCTAAACATATGTGAAAGTCTGCAATTCACTGAAATTGAACAACTTTCACATATATAAGACATGTAAAACAGTTTTCAGAGCTTTGTGCCTATGTTAAATTAAAGCATCTAAGAAGTTAAAATAAATGATATAGAAGTGCTAATGCTATCAGGAATCCTAATTCTAAACTTATGTGAAACTCTTGCAATACACTGAAATTGAACAACGTTCACATATATATGACATGTAAAATACATTTCCGAGCTTTTGGGCCTAGATAAAACTAACGCATTTAAGAACTTAAACTAAATGATATTGAACTGGTAAGGCTATCTGCAATCCTAATTCTAAACTTATGTGAAATTCTTGCAATACACTGAATTTAAACAACTTTCACATATATATGACATGTAAAACACTTTTCCGAGCTTTTTTGAGTAGGTTAAACAAACACATCTAAGAAGTTAAACTAAATGATATTGAACTGGTAACGCTATCTGCAATCCTAGTTCTAAAGTTATGTGAAATGTTGCAATACACTGAAATTGAACAACTTTCACATATATATGACATGTAAAACACTTTTCTGAGCTTTTTTGACTAGGTTAAACTAACACATCTAAGAAGTTAAACGAAATGATATAGAAGTGCTAATGCTATCTGCAATCCTCATTCTAAAATTATGTGAAACTCTTGCAATACACTGAAATTGAACAACGTTCACATATATATGACATGTAAAACACTTTTCTGAGCATCTGCGCCTAGGTTAAACTAACGCATTTAAGAAATAAAACTAAATGATATTGAACTGGTAAGGCTATCTGCAATCCTAATTCTAACCTTATGTGAAATTCTTGCAATAATAATCAATAATTGATAATTAATAATAATTAATAATAATAAATAATTAATAGTAATTAATAATTATTAATTATTAATAATTAATAATAAGTAATAATTAATAATTAATAACTATTAATAATTATAATTAATAATTAATAACTATTAATAATAATTATAATTAATAATTAATAACAATTAATAATTAATAATAATTAATAATTAATTAATAATAATCAATTAATTAAATTAATTAAATTAATTTAGTAATTAAATTAATTAATTAAATTAAAAATAAATTAAATTAAAACTAAAAATTAAAAATTTAAAAATTTAAACTCATTTATTTAAATTTAAAAAACTCATATGTTTTTTTAAACATATGACATGTAAAACACTTTTCCGAGCTTTGCGCCTAGGTTAAACTAATGCATCTTAGAGGTTAAACTAAATGATATAGAAGTGCTAATGCTGTCTGCAATCCTAATTCTAAACTTATGTGAAACTCTTGCAATACACTGAAATTGAACAACTTTCACATATATATGACATGTAAAATACATTTCCGAGCTTTTGGGCCTAGGTTAAACTAACACATCTAAGAAGTTAAACTAAATGATATTGAACTGATAACGCTATCTGCAATCCTAGTAAAAAACTTATGTGAAATCTGGCAATACACTGAAATTGAACAACTTTCACATATATATGACATGTAAAACACTTGTCCGAGCTTTTTTGACTAGGTTAAACTAACACATCTAAGAAGTTAAACGAAATGATATAGAAGTGCTAATGCTATCAGGAATCCTAATTCTAAACTTATGTCAAAGTCTTGCAATACAATGAAATTCAACAACCTTCACATATATATGACATGTAAAACACTTTTCCTAGCTTTTGCGCCTAGGTTCAATTAACACATCTAAGAGGTTAAACTAAATGATATTGAACTGGTCACGCTATCAGCAATCCTAATTCTAAACATATGTGAAAGTCTTGCAATACACTGAAATTGAACAACGTTCACATATATATGACATGTAAAACACTTTTCCGAGCTTTGCGCCTAGGTTAAACTAAGGCATCTAAGAAGTTAAACTAAATGATATTGAACTGGTAACGCGATCTGCAATCCTAATTCAAAACTTATGTGAAACTCTTGCAATACACTGAAATTGAACTACGTTCACATATATATGACATGTAAAACAATTTTTCGAGATTTTGCGCCTAGGTTAAACTAACGCATCTAAGAAGTTAAACTAAACGATATAGAAGTGCTAATGCTATCTGCAATCCTAATTATAAACTTATGTGAAACTCTTGCAATACACTGAAATTAAACAACGTTCATATATATATGACATGTAAAACACTTTTCTGAGCTTCTGCGCCTAGGTTAAACTAACGCATCTAAGAAGTTAAACTAAATGATATTGAACTTTTCACGCTATCTGCAATCCTATTCTAAACTTATGTAAAACTCTTGCAATACATTGAAATTAAACAACGTTCTCATATATATATGACATGTTAAACACTTTTCCAAGTTTCTGCGCCTAGGTTAAACTAATGCATTTAAGAAGTTAAACTAAATGATATAGAAGTGCTAATGCTATCAGCAATCTTAGTTCTAAACTTATGTGAAAGTCTGCAATACACTGAAATTGAACAACGTTCACATATATATGACATGTAAAATACATTTCCGAGCTTTTGGGCCTAGATTAAACTAACGCATTTAAGAACTTAAACTAAATGATATTGAACTGGTAAGGCTATCTGCAATCCTAATTCTAAACTTATGTGAAATTCTTGCAATACACTGAATTTAAACAACTTTCACATATATATGACATGTAAAACACTTTTCCGAGCTTTTTTGAGTAGGTTAAACAAACACATCTAAGAAGTTAAACTAAATGATATTGAACTGGTAACGCTATCTGCAATCCTAGTTCTAAAGTTATGTGAAATGTTGCAATACACTGAAATTGAACAACTTTCACATATATATGACATGTAAAACACTTTTCTGAGCTTTTTTGACTAGGTTAAACTAACACATCTAAGAAGTTAAACGAAATGATATAGAAGTGCTAATGCTATCTGCAATCCTCATTCTAAAATTATGTGAAACTCTTGCAATACACTGAAATTGAACAACGTTCACATATATATGACATGTAAAACACTTTTCCGAGCTTTGAGCCTAGGTTAAACTAACGCATCTAATAGTTGAACTAAATGATATTGAACTGGTAAGGCTATCTCGAATCCTAATTCTAAACTTATGTGAAACTCTTGCAATACACTGAAATTGAACAACTTTCACATATATAAGACATGTAAAACAGTTTTCAGAGCTTTGTGCCTATGTTAAATTAACGCATCTAAGAAGTTATAATAAATGATATAGAAGTGCTAATGCTATCAGGAATCCTAATTCTAAACTTATGTGAAACTCTTGCAATACACTGAAATTGAACAACGTTCACATATATATGACATGTAAAACACTTTTCTGAGCATCTGCGCCTAGGTTAAACTAACGCATTTAAGAAATAAAACTAAATGATATTGAACTGGTAAGGCTATCTGCAATCCTAATTCTAACCTTATGTGAAATTCTTGCAATAATAATCAATAATTGATAATTAATAATAATTAATAATAATTAATAATAATAATTATTATTAATTATTAATAATTAATAATAAGTAATAATTAATAAGTAATAACAATTAATAATAATTAATAACAATTAATAATTAATAATTAATACTAATTAATAATTAATAATAATTAATAATTAATTAATAATAATCAATTAATTAAATTAATTTAGTAATTAAATCAATTGATTAAATTAAAAATAAATTAAATTAAAAATTAAAAATTAAAAATTTAAAAATTTAAACTCATTTATTTAAATTTTAAAAACTCATATGTTTTTTTAAACATATGACATGTAAAACACTTTTCCGAGCTTTGCGCCTAGGTTAAACTAATGCATCTTAGAGGTTAAACTAAATGATATAGAAGTGCTAATGCTGTCTGCAATCCTAATTCTAAACTTATGTGAAACTCTTGCAATACACTGAAATTGAACAACTTTCACATATATATGACATGTAAAATACATTTCCGAGCTTTTGGGCCTAGGTTAAACTAACACATCTACGAAGTTAAACTAAATGATATTGAACTGATAACGCTATCTGCAATCCTAGTAAAAAACTTATGTGAATTCTGGCAATACACTGAAATTGAACAACTTTCACATATATATGACATGTAAAACACTTGTCCGAGCTTTTTTGACTAGGTTAAACTAACACATCTAAGAAGTTAAACGAAATGATATAGAAGTGCTAATGCTATCAGGAATCCTAATTCTAAACTTATGTCAAAGTCTTGCAATACAATGAAATTCAACAACCTTCACATATATATGACATGTAAAACACTTTTCCTAGCTTTTGCGCCTAGGTTCAATTAACACATCTAAGAAGTTAAACGAAATGATATAGAAGTGCTAATGCTATCTGCAATCCTCATTTTAAAATTATGTGAAAGTCTGCAATACACTGAAATTGAACAACGTTCACATATATATGACATGTAAAACACTTTTCCGAGCTTCTGCGCCTAGATTAAACTAACGCATTTAAGAAGTTAAACTAAATGATATTGAACTGGTAAGGCTATCTGCAATCCTAATTCTAAACTTATGTGAAATTCTTGCAATACACTGAAATTGAACAACGTTCACATATATATGACATGTAAAATACATTTCCGCGCTTTTGGGCCTAGATTAAACTAACGCATTTAAGAAGTTAAACTAAATGATATTGAACTGGTAAGGCTATCTGCAATCCTAATTCTAACCTTATGTGAAATTCTTGCAATAATAATCAATAATTAATAATTAATAATAATTAATAATAAATAATAATCAATAATTAATAATTATTAATTATTAATAATAATTGATAATCAATAATAATTAATAATTGATAATTAATAATAATTGATAATTAATAATTAATAATTAACAATCACTAATTGATAACAATTAATAATTAATAATTAATAATAATTAATAATTAATAAAAAGTAATCAATTAATTAATTTAATTAATTTAATTTAATTAAATTAATTAATTAATTAAATTAATTAATTAAATTAAAAATAAATTAAATTAAAAATTAAAAATTTAAAAATTTAAACTCATTTATTTAAATTTAAAAAACTCATATGTTTTTTTAAACATATGACATGTAAAACACTTTTCCGAGCTTTGCGCCTAGGTTAAACTAATGCATCTTAGAGGTTAAACTAAATGATATAGAAGTGCTAATGCTGTCTGCAATCCTAATTCTAAACTTATGTGAAACTCTTGCAATACACTGAAATTGAACAACTTTCACATATATATGACATGTAAAATACATTTCCGAGCTTTTGGGCCTAGGTTAAACTAACACATCTAAGAAGTTAAACTAAATGATATTGAACTGATAACGGTATCTGCAATCCTAGTAAAAAACTTATGTGAAATCTGGCAATACACTGAAATTGAACAACTTTCACATATATATGACATGTAAAACACTTTTCCGAGCTTTTTTGACTAGGTTAAACTAACACATCTAAGAAGTTAAACGAAATGATATAGAAGTGCTAATGCTATCAGGAATCCTAATTCTAAACTTATGTCAAAGTCTTGCAATACAATGAAATTCAACAACCTTCACATATATATGACATGTAAAACACTTTTCCTAGCTTTTGCGCCTAGGTTCAATTAACACATCTAAGAGGTTAAAATAAATGATATTGAACTGGTCACGCTATCAGCAATCCTAATTCTAAACATATGTGAAAGTCTGCAATTCACTGAAATTGAACAACTTTCACATATATAAGACATGTAAAACAGTTTTCAGAGCTTTGTGCCTATGTTAAATTAAAGCATCTAAGAAGTTAAAATAAATGATATAGAAGTGCTAATGCTATCAGGAATCCTAATTCTAAACTTATGTGAAACTCTTGCAATACACTGAAATTGAACAACGTTCACATATATATGACATGTAAAATACATTTCCGAGCTTTTGGGCCTAGATTAAACTAACGCATTTAAGAACTTAAACTAAATGATATTGAACTGGTAAGGCTATCTGCAATCCTAATTCAAAACTTATGTGAAATTCTTGCAATACACTGAATTTAAACAACTTTCACATATATATGACATGTAAAACACATTTCCGAGCTTTTTTGAGTAGGTTAAACAAACACATCTAAGAAGTTAAACTAAATGATATTGAACTGGTAACGCTATCTGCAATCCTAGTTCTAAAGTTATGTGAAATGTTGCAATACACTGAAATTGAACAACTTTCACATATATATGACATGTAAAACACTTTTCTGAGCTTTTTTGACTAGGTTAAACTAACACATCTAAGAAGTTAAACGAAATGATATAGAAGTGCTAATGCTATCTGCAATCCTCATTCTAAAATTATGTGAAACTCTTGCAATACACTGAAATTGAACAACGTTCACATATATATGACATGTAAAACACTTTTCCGAGCTTTTTTTACTAGGTTAAACTAACACATCATAGAAGTTAAACGAAATGATATAGAAGTGCTAATGCTATCAGGAATCCTAATTCTAAACTTATGTCAAAGTCTTGCAATACAATGAAATTCAACAACCTTCACATATATATGACATGTAAAACACTTTTCCTAGCTTTTGCCCCTAGGTTCAATTAACACATCTAAGAGGTTAAACTAAATGATATTGAACTGGTCACGCTATCAGCAATCCTAATTCTAAACATATGTGAAAGTCTGCAATTCACTGAAATTGAACAACTTTCACATATATAAGACATGTAAAACAGTTTTCAGAGCTTTGTGCCTATGTTAAATTAACGCATCTAAGAAGTTAAAATAAATGATATAGAAGTGCTAATGCTATCAGGAATCCTAATTCTAAACTTATGTGAAACTCTTGCAATACACTGAAATTGAACAACGTTCACATATATATGACATGTAAAACACTTTTCTGAGCATCTGCGCCTAGGTTAAACTAACGCATTTAAGAAATAAAACTAAATGATATTGAACTGGTAAGGCTATCTGCAATCCTAATTCTAACCTTATGTGAAATTCTTGCAATAATAATCAATAATTGATAATTAATAATAATTAATAATAATTAATAATAATAATTATTAATTATTAATAATTAATAATAAGTAATAATTAATAATTAATAACAATTAATAATAATTAATAACAATTAATAATTAATAATTAATACTAATTAATAATTAATAATAATTAATAATTAATTAATAATCAATTAGTTAAATTAATTAAATTAATTTAGTAATTAAATTAATTAATTAAATTAAAAATAAATTAAATTAAAAATTAAAAATTTAAAATTTAAAAATTTAAACTCATTTATTTAAATTTTAAAAACTCATATGTTTTTTTAAACATATGACATGTAAAACACTTTTCCGAGCTTTGCGCCTAGGTTAAACTAATGCATCTTAGAGGTTAAACTAAATGATATAGAAGTGCTAATGCTGTCTGCAATCCTAATTCTAAACTTATGTGAAACTCTTGCAATACACTGAAATTGAACAACTTTCACATATATATGACATGTAAAATACATTTCCGAGCTTTTGGGCCTAGGTTAAACTAACACATCTAAGAAGTTAAACTAAATGATATTGAACTGATAACGCTATCTGCAATCCTAGTAAAAAACTTATGTGAAATCTGGCAATACACTGAAATTGAACAACTTTCACATATATATGACATGTAAAACACTTGTCCGAGCTTTTTTGACTAGGTTAAACTAACACATCTAAGAAGTTAAACGAAATGATATAGAAGTGCTAATGCTATCAGGAATCCTAATTCTAAACTTATGTCAAAGTCTTGCAATACAATGAAATTCAACAACCTTCACATATATATGACATGTAAAACACTTTTCCTAGCTTTTGCGCCTAGGTTCAATTAACACATCTAAGAGGTTAAACTAAATGATATTGAACTGGTCACGCTATCAGCAATCCTAATTCTAAACATATGTGAAAGTCTTGCAATACACTGAAATTGAACAACGTTCACATATATATGACATGTAAAACACTTTTCCGAGCTTTGCGCCTAGGTTAAACTAAGGCATCTAAGAAGTTAAACTAAATGATATTGAACTGGTAACGCGATCTGCAATCCTAATTCAAAACTTATGTGAAACTCTTGCAATACACTGAAATTGAACTACGTTCACATATATATGACATGTAAAACAATTTTTCGAGATTTTGCGCCTAGGTTAAACTAACGCATCTAAGAAGTTAAACTAAACGATATAGAAGTGCTAATGCTATCTGCAATCCTAATTATAAACTTATGTGAAACTCTTGCAATACACTGAAATTAAACAACGTTCATATATATATGACATGTAAAACACTTTTCTGAGCTTCTGCGCCTAGGTTAAACTAACGCATCTAAGAAGTTAAACTAAATGATATTGAACTTTTCACGCTATCTGCAATCCTATTCTAAACTTATGTAAAACTCTTGCAATACATTGAAATTAAACAACGTTCTCATATATATATGACATGTTAAACACTTTTCCAAGTTTCTGCGCCTAGGTTAAACTAATGCATTTAAGAAGTTAAACTAAATGATATAGAAGTGCTAATGCTATCAGCAATCTTAGTTCTAAACTTATGTGAAAGTCTGCAATACACTGAAATTGAACAACGTTCACATATATATGACATGTAAAATACATTTCCGAGCTTTTGGGCCTAGATTAAACTAACGCATTTAAGAACTTAAACTAAATGATATTGAACTGGTAAGGCTATCTGCAATCCTAATTCTAAACTTATGTGAAATTCTTGCAATACACTGAATTTAAACAACTTTCACATATATATGACATGTAAAACACTTTTCCGAGCTTTTTTGAGTAGGTTAAACAAACACATCTAAGAAGTTAAACTAAATGATATTGAACTGGTAACGCTATCTGCAATCCTAGTTCTAAAGTTATGTGAAATGTTGCAATACACTGAAATTGAACAACTTTCACATATATATGACATGTAAAACACTTTTCTGAGCTTTTTTGACTAGGTTAAACTAACACATCTAAGAAGTTAAACGAAATGATATAGAAGTGCTAATGCTATCTGCAATCCTCATTCTAAAATTATGTGAAACTCTTGCAATACACTGAAATTGAACAACGTTCACATATATATGACATGTAAAACACTTTTCCGAGCTTTGAGCCTAGGTTAAACTAACGCATCTAATAGTTGAACTAAATGATATTGAACTGGTAAGGCTATCTCGAATCCTAATTCTAAACTTATGTGAAACTCTTGCAATACACTGAAATTGAACAACTTTCACATATATAAGACATGTAAAACAGTTTTCAGAGCTTTGTGCCTATGTTAAATTAACGCATCTAAGAAGTTAAAATAAATGATATAGAAGTGCTAATGATATCTGCAATCCTAATTCTAAACTTATGTGAAACTCTTGCAATACACTGAAATTGAACAACGTTCCCATATATATGACATGTAAAACACTTTTCTGAGCATCTGCGCCTAGGTTAAACTAACGCATTTAAGAAATAAAACTAAAGGATATTGAACTGATAACGCTATCTGCAATCCTAGTAAAAAACTTATGTGCAATCTGGCAATACAATGAAATTCAACAACCTTCACATATATATGACATGTAAAACACTTTTCCTAGCTTTTGCGCCTAGGTTCAATTAACACATCTAAGAAGTTAAACGAAATGATATAGAAGTGCTAATGCTATCTGCAATCCTCATTTTAAAATTATGTGAAAGTCTGCAATACACTGAAATTGAACAACGTTCACATATATATGACATGTAAAACACTTTTCCGAGCTTCTGCGCCTAGATTAAACTAACGCATTTAAGAAGTTAAACTAAATGATATTGAACTGGTAAGGCTATCTGCAATCCTAATTCTAAACTTATGTGAAATTCTTGCAATACACTGAAATTGAACAACGTTCACATATATATGACATGTAAAATACATTTCCGCGCTTTTGGGCCTAGATTAAACTAACGCATTTAAGAAGTTAAACTAAATGATATTGAACTGGTAAGGCTATCTGCAATCCTAATTCTAACCTTATGTGAAATTCTTGCAATAATAATCAATAATTAATAATTAATAATAATTAATAATAAATAATAATCAATAATTAATAATTATTAATTATTAATAATAATTGATAATCAATAATAATTGATAATTAATAATAATTGATAATTAATAATTAATAATTAACAATCACTAATTGATAACAATTAATAATTAATAATTAATAATAATTAATAATTAATAAAAAGTAATCAATTAATTAATTTAATTAATTTAATTTAATTAAATTAATTAATTAATTAAATTAATTAATTAAATTAAAAATAAATTAAATTAAAAATTAAAAATTTAAAAATTTAAACTCATTTATTTAAATTTAAAAAACTCATATGTTTTTTTAAACATATGACATGTAAAACACTTTTCCGAGCTTTGCGCCTAGGTTAAACTAATGCATCTTAGAGGTTAAACTAAATGATATAGAAGTGCTAATGCTGTCTGCAATCCTAATTCTAAACTTATGTGAAACTCTTGCAATACACTGAAATTGAACAACTTTCACATATATATGACATGTAAAATACATTTCCGAGCTTTTGGGCCTAGGTTAAACTAAAACATCTAAGAAGTAAACTAAATGATATTGAACTGATAACGCTATCTGCAATCCTAGTAAAAAACTTATGTGAAATCTGGCAATACACTGAAATTGAACAACTTTCACATATATATGACATGTAAAACACTTGTCCGAGCTTTTTTGACTAGGTTAAACTAACACATCATAGAAGTTAAACGAAATGATATAGAAGTGCTAATGCTATCAGGAATCCTAATTCTAAACTTATGTCAAAGTCTTGCAATACAATGAAATTCAACAACCTTCACATATATATGACATGTAAAACACTTTTCCTAGCTTTTGCCCCTAGGTTCAATTAACACATCTAAGAGGTTAAACTAAATGATATTGAACTGGTCACGCTATCAGCAATCCTAATTCTAAACATATGTGAAAGTCTGCAATTCACTGAAATTGAACAACTTTCACATATATAAGACATGTAAAACAGTTTTCAGAGCTTTGTGCCTATGTTAAATTAACGCATCTAAGAAGTTAAAATAAATGATATAGAAGTGCTAATGCTATCAGGAATCCTAATTCTAAACTTATGTGAAACTCTTGCAATACACTGAAATTGAACAACGTTCACATATATATGACATGTAAAACACTTTTCTGAGCATCTGCGCCTAGGTTAAACTAACGCATTTAAGAAATAAAACTAAATGATATTGAACTGGTAAGGCTATCTGCAATCCTAATTCTAACCTTATGTGAAATTCTTGCAATAATAATCAATAATTGATAATTAATAATAATTAATAATAATTAATAATAATAATTATTAATTATTAATAATTAATAATAAGTAATAATTAATAATTAATAACAATTAATAATAATTAATAACAATTAATAATTAATAATTAATACTAATTAATAATTAATAATAATTAATAATTAATTAATAATCAATTAGTTAAATTAATTAAATTAATTTAGTAATTAAATTAATTAATTAAATTAAAAATAAATTAAATTAAAAATTAAAAATTTAAAATTTAAAAATTTAAACTCATTTATTTAAATTTTAAAAACTCATATGTTTTTTTAAACATATGACATGTAAAACACTTTTCCGAGCTTTGCGCCTAGGTTAAACTAATGCATCTTAGAGGTTAAACTAAATGATATAGAAGTGCTAATGCTGTCTGCAATCCTAATTCTAAACTTATGTGAAACTCTTGCAATACACTGAAATTGAACAACTTTCACATATATATGACATGTAAAATACATTTCCGAGCTTTTGGGCCTAGGTTAAACTAACACATCTAAGAAGTTAAACTAAATGATATTGAACTGATAACGCTATCTGCAATCCTAGTAAAAAACTTATGTGAAATCTGGCAATACACTGAAATTGAACAACTTTCACATATATATGACATGTAAAACACTTGTCCGAGCTTTTTTGACTAGGTTAAACTAACACATCTAAGAAGTTAAACGAAATGATATAGAAGTGCTAATGCTATCAGGAATCCTAATTCTAAACTTATGTCAAAGTCTTGCAATACAATGAAATTCAACAACCTTCACATATATATGACATGTAAAACACTTTTCCTAGCTTTTGCGCCTAGGTTCAATTAACACATCTAAGAGGTTAAACTAAATGATATTGAACTGGTCACGCTATCAGCAATCCTAATTCTAAACATATGTGAAAGTCTTGCAATACACTGAAATTGAACAACGTTCACATATATATGACATGTAAAACACTTTTCCGAGCTTTGCGCCTAGGTTAAACTAAGGCATCTAAGAAGTTAAACTAAATGATATTGAACTGGTAACGCGATCTGCAATCCTAATTCAAAACTTATGTGAAACTCTTGCAATACACTGAAATTGAACTACGTTCACATATATATGACATGTAAAACAATTTTTCGAGATTTTGCGCCTAGGTTAAACTAACGCATCTAAGAAGTTAAACTAAACGATATAGAAGTGCTAATGCTATCTGCAATCCTAATTATAAACTTATGTGAAACTCTTGCAATACACTGAAATTAAACAACGTTCATATATATATGACATGTAAAACACTTTTCTGAGCTTCTGCGCCTAGGTTAAACTAACGCATCTAAGAAGTTAAACTAAATGATATTGAACTTTTCACGCTATCTGCAATCCTATTCTAAACTTATGTAAAACTCTTGCAATACATTGAAATTAAACAACGTTCTCATATATATATGACATGTTAAACACTTTTCCAAGTTTCTGCGCCTAGGTTAAACTAATGCATTTAAGAAGTTAAACTAAATGATATAGAAGTGCTAATGCTATCAGCAATCTTAGTTCTAAACTTATGTGAAAGTCTGCAATACACTGAAATTGAACAACGTTCACATATATATGACATGTAAAATACATTTCCGAGCTTTTGGGCCTAGATTAAACTAACGCATTTAAGAACTTAAACTAAATGATATTGAACTGGTAAGGCTATCTGCAATCCTAATTCTAAACTTATGTGAAATTCTTGCAATACACTGAATTTAAACAACTTTCACATATATATGACATGTAAAACACTTTTCCGAGCTTTTTTGAGTAGGTTAAACAAACACATCTAAGAAGTTAAACTAAATGATATTGAACTGGTAACGCTATCTGCAATCCTAGTTCTAAAGTTATGTGAAATGTTGCAATACACTGAAATTGAACAACTTTCACATATATATGACATGTAAAACACTTTTCTGAGCTTTTTTGACTAGGTTAAACTAACACATCTAAGAAGTTAAACGAAATGATATAGAAGTGCTAATGCTATCTGCAATCCTCATTCTAAAATTATGTGAAACTCTTGCAATACACTGAAATTGAACAACGTTCACATATATATGACATGTAAAACACTTTTCCGAGCTTTGAGCCTAGGTTAAACTAACGCATCTAATAGTTGAACTAAATGATATTGAACTGGTAAGGCTATCTCGAATCCTAATTCTAAACTTATGTGAAACTCTTGCAATACACTGAAATTGAACAACTTTCACATATATAAGACATGTAAAACAGTTTTCAGAGCTTTGTGCCTATGTTAAATTAACGCATCTAAGAAGTTAAAATAAATGATATAGAAGTGCTAATGATATCTGCAATCCTAATTCTAAACTTATGTGAAACTCTTGCAATACACTGAAATTGAACAACGTTCCCATATATATGACATGTAAAACACTTTTCTGAGCATCTGCGCCTAGGTTAAACTAACGCATTTAAGAAATAAAACTAAAGGATATTGAACTGATAACGCTATCTGCAATCCTAGTAAAAAACTTATGTGCAATCTGGCAATACAATGAAATTCAACAACCTTCACATATATATGACATGTAAAACACTTTTCCTAGCTTTTGCGCCTAGGTTCAATTAACACATCTAAGAAGTTAAACGAAATGATATAGAAGTGCTAATGCTATCTGCAATCCTCATTTTAAAATTATGTGAAAGTCTGCAATACACTGAAATTGAACAACGTTCACATATATATGACATGTAAAACACTTTTCCGAGCTTCTGCGCCTAGATTAAACTAACGCATTTAAGAAGTTAAACTAAATGATATTGAACTGGTAAGGCTATCTGCAATCCTAATTCTAAACTTATGTGAAATTCTTGCAATACACTGAAATTGAACAACGTTCACATATATATGACATGTAAAATACATTTCCGCGCTTTTGGGCCTAGATTAAACTAACGCATTTAAGAAGTTAAACTAAATGATATTGAACTGGTAAGGCTATCTGCAATCCTAATTCTAACCTTATGTGAAATTCTTGCAATAATAATCAATAATTAATAATTAATAATAATTAATAATAAATAATAATCAATAATTATTAATTATTAATTATTAATAATAATTGATAATCAATAATAATTAATAATTGATAATTAATAATAATTGATAATTAATAATTAATAATTAACAATCACTAATTGATAACAATTAATAATTAATAATTAATAATAATTAATAATTAATAAAAAGTAATCAATTAATTAATTTAATTAATTTAATTTAATTAAATTAATTAATTAATTAAATTAATTAATTAAATTAAAAATAAATTAAATTAAAAATTAAAAATTTAAAAATTTAAACTCATTTATTTAAATTTAAAAAACTCATATGTTTTTTTAAACATATGACATGTAAAACACTTTTCCGAGCTTTGCGCCTAGGTTAAACTAATGCATCTTAGAGGTTAAACTAAATGATATAGAAGTGCTAATGCTGTCTGCAATCCTAATTCTAAACTTATGTGAAACTCTTGCAATACACTGAAATTGAACAACTTTCACATATATATGACATGTAAAATACATTTCCGAGCTTTTGGGCCTAGGTTAAACTAACACATCTAAGAAGTTAAACTAAATGATATTGAACTGATAACGCTATCTGCAATCCTAGTAAAAAACTTATGTGAAATCTGGCAATACACTGAAATTGAACAACTTTCACATATATATGACATGTAAAACACTTTTCCGAGCTTTTTTGACTAGGTTAAACTAACTCATCTAAGAAGTTAAACGAAATGATATAGAAGTGCTAATGCTATCAGGAATCCTAATTCTAAACTTATGTCAAAGTCTTGCAATACAATGAAATTCAACAACCTTCACATATATATGACATGTAAAACACTTTTCCTAGCTTTTGCCCCTAGGTTCAATTAACACATCTAAGAGGTTAAACTAAATGATATTGAACTGGTCACGCTATCAGCAATCCTAATTCTAAACATATGTGAAAGTCTGCAATTCACTGAAATTGAACAACTTTCACATATATAAGACATGTAAAACAGTTTTCAGAGCTTTGTGCCTATGTTAAATTAACGCATCTAAGAAGTTAAAATAAATGATATAGAAGTGCTAATGCTATCAGGAATCCTAATTCTAAACTTATGTGAAACTCTTGCAATACACTGAAATTGAACAACGTTCACATATATATGACATGTAAAACACTTTTCTGAGCATCTGCGCCTAGGTTAAACTAACGCATTTAAGAAATAAAACTAAATGATATTGAACTGGTAAGGCTATCTGCAATCCTAATTCTAACCTTATGTGAAATTCTTGCAATAATAATCAATAATTGATAATTAATAATAATTAATAATAATTAATAATAATAATTATTAATTATTAATAATTAATAATAAGTAATAATTAATAATTAATAACAATTAATAATAATTAATAACAATTAATAATTAATAATTAATACTAATTAATAATTAATAATAATTAATAATTAATTAATAATCAATTAGTTAAATTAATTAAATTAATTTAGTAATTAAATTAATTAATTAAATTAAAAATAAATTAAATTAAAAATTAAAAATTTAAAATTTAAAAATTTAAACTCATTTATTTAAATTTTAAAAACTCATATGTTTTTTTAAACATATGACATGTAAAACACTTTTCCGAGCTTTGCGCCTAGGTTAAACTAATGCATCTTAGAGGTTAAACTAAATGATATAGAAGTGCTAATGCTGTCTGCAATCCTAATTCTAAACTTATGTGAAACTCTTGCAATACACTGAAATTGAACAACTTTCACATATATATGACATGTAAAATACATTTCCGAGCTTTTGGGCCTAGGTTAAACTAACACATCTAAGAAGTTAAACTAAATGATATTGAACTGATAACGCTATCTGCAATCCTAGTAAAAAACTTATGTGAAATCTGGCAATACACTGAAATTGAACAACTTTCACATATATATGACATGTAAAACACTTGTCCGAGCTTTTTTGACTAGGTTAAACTAACACATCTAAGAAGTTAAACGAAATGATATAGAAGTGCTAATGCTATCAGGAATCCTAATTCTAAACTTATGTCAAAGTCTTGCAATACAATGAAATTCAACAACCTTCACATATATATGACATGTAAAACACTTTTCCTAGCTTTTGCGCCTAGGTTCAATTAACACATCTAAGAGGTTAAACTAAATGATATTGAACTGGTCACGCTATCAGCAATCCTAATTCTAAACATATGTGAAAGTCTTGCAATACACTGAAATTGAACAACGTTCACATATATATGACATGTAAAACACTTTTCCGAGCTTTGCGCCTAGGTTAAACTAAGGCATCTAAGAAGTTAAACTAAATGATATTGAACTGGTAACGCGATCTGCAATCCTAATTCAAAACTTATGTGAAACTCTTGCAATACACTGAAATTGAACTACGTTCACATATATATGACATGTAAAACAATTTTTCGAGATTTTGCGCCTAGGTTAAACTAACGCATCTAAGAAGTTAAACTAAACGATATAGAAGTGCTAATGCTATCTGCAATCCTAATTATAAACTTATGTGAAACTCTTGCAATACACTGAAATTAAACAACGTTCATATATATATGACATGTAAAACACTTTTCTGAGCTTCTGCGCCTAGGTTAAACTAACGCATCTAAGAAGTTAAACTAAATGATATTGAACTTTTCACGCTATCTGCAATCCTATTCTAAACTTATGTAAAACTCTTGCAATACATTGAAATTAAACAACGTTCTCATATATATATGACATGTTAAACACTTTTCCAAGTTTCTGCGCCTAGGTTAAACTAATGCATTTAAGAAGTTAAACTAAATGATATAGAAGTGCTAATGCTATCAGCAATCTTAGTTCTAAACTTATGTGAAAGTCTGCAATACACTGAAATTGAACAACGTTCACATATATATGACATGTAAAATACATTTCCGAGCTTTTGGGCCTAGATTAAACTAACGCATTTAAGAACTTAAACTAAATGATATTGAACTGGTAAGGCTATCTGCAATCCTAATTCTAAACTTATGTGAAATTCTTGCAATACACTGAATTTAAACAACTTTCACATATATATGACATGTAAAACACTTTTCCGAGCTTTTTTGAGTAGGTTAAACAAACACATCTAAGAAGTTAAACTAAATGATATTGAACTGGTAACGCTATCTGCAATCCTAGTTCTAAAGTTATGTGAAATGTTGCAATACACTGAAATTGAACAACTTTCACATATATATGACATGTAAAACACTTTTCTGAGCTTTTTTGACTAGGTTAAACTAACACATCTAAGAAGTTAAACGAAATGATATAGAAGTGCTAATGCTATCTGCAATCCTCATTCTAAAATTATGTGAAACTCTTGCAATACACTGAAATTGAACAACGTTCACATATATATGACATGTAAAACACTTTTCCGAGCTTTGAGCCTAGGTTAAACTAACGCATCTAATAGTTGAACTAAATGATATTGAACTGGTAAGGCTATCTCGAATCCTAATTCTAAACTTATGTGAAACTCTTGCAATACACTGAAATTGAACAACTTTCACATATATAAGACATGTAAAACAGTTTTCAGAGCTTTGTGCCTATGTTAAATTAACGCATCTAAGAAGTTAAAATAAATGATATAGAAGTGCTAATGATATCTGCAATCCTAATTCTAAACTTATGTGAAACTCTTGCAATACACTGAAATTGAACAACGTTCCCATATATATGACATGTAAAACACTTTTCTGAGCATCTGCGCCTAGGTTAAACTAACGCATTTAAGAAATAAAACTAAAGGATATTGAACTGATAACGCTATCTGCAATCCTAGTAAAAAACTTATGTGCAATCTGGCAATACAATGAAATTCAACAACCTTCACATATATATGACATGTAAAACACTTTTCCTAGCTTTTGCGCCTAGGTTCAATTAACACATCTAAGAAGTTAAACGAAATGATATAGAAGTGCTAATGCTATCTGCAATCCTCATTTTAAAATTATGTGAAAGTCTGCAATACACTGAAATTGAACAACGTTCACATATATATGACATGTAAAACACTTTTCCGAGCTTCTGCGCCTAGATTAAACTAACACATTTAAGAAGTTAAACTAAATGATATTGAACTGGTAAGGCTATCTGCAATCCTAATTCTAAACTTATGTGAAATTCTTGCAATACACTGAAATTGAACAACGTTCACATATATATGACATGTAAAATACATTTCCGCGCTTTTGGGCCTAGATTAAACTAACGCATTTAAGAAGTTAAACTAAATGATATTGAACTGGTAAGGCTATCTGCAATCCTAATTCTAACCTTATGTGAAATTCTTGCAATAATAATCAATAATTAATAATTAATAATAATTAATAATAAATAATAATCAATAATTATTAATTATTAATTATTAATAATAATTGATAATCAATAATAATTAATAATTGATAATTAATAATAATTGATAATTAATAATTAATAATTAACAATCACTAATTGATAACAATTAATAATTAATAATTAATAATAATTAATAATTAATAAAAAGTAATCAATTAATTAATTTAATTAATTTAATTAAATTAAATTAATTAATTAATTAAATTAATTAATTAAATTAAAAATAAATTAAATTAAAAATTAAAAATTTAAAAATTTAAACTCATTTATTTAAATTTAAAAAACTCATATGTTTTTTTAAACATATGACATGTAAAACACTTTTCCGAGCTTTGCGCCTAGGTTAAACTAATGCATCTTAGAGGTTAAACTAAATGATATAGAAGTGCTAATGCTGTCTGCAATCCTAATTCTAAACTTATGTGAAACTCTTGCAATACACTGAAATTGAACAACTTTCACATATATATGACATGTAAAATACATTTCCGAGCTTTTGGGCCTAGGTTAAACTAACACATCTAAGAAGTTAAACTAAATGATATTGAACTGATAACGCTATCTGCAATCCTAGTAAAAAACTTATGTGAAATCTGGCAATACACTGAAATTGAACAACTTTCACATATATATGACATGTAAAACACTTTTCCGAGCTTTTTTGACTAGGTTAAACTAACTCATCTAAGAAGTTAAACGAAATGATATAGAAGTGCTAATGCTATCAGGAATCCTAATTCTAAACTTATGTCAAAGTCTTGCAATACAATGAAATTCAACAACCTTCACATATATATGACATGTAAAACACTTTTCCTAGCTTTTGCGCCTAGGTTCAATTAACACATCTAAGAGGTTAAAATAAATGATATTGAACTGGTCACGCTATCAGCAATCCTAATTCTAAACATATGTGAAAGTCTGCAATTCACTGAAATTGAACAACTTTCACATATATAAGACATGTAAAACAGTTTTCAGAGCTTTGTGCCTATGTTAAATTAACGCATCTAAGAAGTTAAAATAAATGATATAGAAGTGCTAATGCTATCAGGAATCCTAATTCTAAACTTATGTGAAACTCTTGCAATACACTGAAATTGAACAACGTTCACATATATATGACATGTAAAATACATTTCCGAGCTTTTGGGCCTAGATTAAACTAACGCATTTAAGAACTTAAACTAAATGATATTGAACTGGTAAGGCTATCTGCAATCCTAATTCTAAACTTATGTGAAATTCTTGCAATACACTGAATTTAAACAACTTTCACATATATATGACATGTAAAACACTTTTCCGAGCTTTTTTGAGTAGGTTAAACAAACACATCTAAGAAGTTAAACTAAATGATATTGAACTGGTAACGCTATCTGCAATCCTAGTTCTAAAGTTATGTGAAATGTTGCAATACACTGAAATTGAACAACTTTCACATATATATGACATGTAAAACACTTTTCTGAGCTTTTTTGACTAGGTTAAACTAACACATCTAAGAAGTTAAACGAAATGATATAGAAGTGCTAATGCTATCTGCAATCCTCATTCTAAAATTATGTGAAACTCTTGCAATACACTGAAATTGAACAACGTTCACATATATATGACATGTAAAACACTTTTCCGAGCTTTGAGCCTAGGTTAAACTAACGCATCTAATAGTTGAACTAAATGATATTGAACTGGTAAGGCTATCTCGAATCCTAATTCTAAACTTATGTGAAACTCTTGCAATACACTGAAATTGAACAACTTTCACATATATAAGACATGTAAAACAGTTTTCAGAGCTTTGTGCCTATGTTAAATTAACGCATCTAAGAAGTTAAAATAAATGATATAGAAGTGCTAATGATATCTGCAATCCTAATTCTAAACTTATGTGAAACTCTTGCAATACACTGAAATTGAACAACGTTCCCATATATATGACATGTAAAACACTTTTCTGAGCATCTGCGCCTAGGTTAAACTAACGCATTTAAGAAATAAAACTAAAGGATATTGAACTGATAACGCTATCTGCAATCCTAGTAAAAAACTTATGTGCAATCTGGCAATACAATGAAATTCAACAACCTTCACATATATATGACATGTAAAACACTTTTCCTAGCTTTTGCGCCTAGGTTCAATTAACACATCTAAGAAGTTAAACGAAATGATATAGAAGTGCTAATGCTATCTGCAATCCTCATTTTAAAATTATGTGAAAGTCTGCAATACACTGAAATTGAACAACGTTCACATATATATGACATGTAAAACACTTTTCCGAGCTTCTGCGCCTAGATTAAACTAACGCATTTAAGAAGTTAAACTAAATGATATTGAACTGGTAAGGCTATCTGCAATCCTAATTCTAAACTTATGTGAAATTCTTGCAATACACTGAAATTGAACAACGTTCACATATATATGACATGTAAAATACATTTCCGCGCTTTTGGGCCTAGATTAAACTAACGCATTTAAGAAGTTAAACTAAATGATATTGAACTGGTAAGGCTATCTGCAATCCTAATTCTAACCTTATGTGAAATTCTTGCAATAATAATCAATAATTAATAATTAATAATAATTAATAATAAATAATAATCAATAATTAATAATTATTAATTATTAATAATAATTGATAATCAATAATAATTAATAATTGATAATTAATAATAATTGATAATTAATAATTAATAATTAACAATCACTAATTGATAACAATTAATAATTAATAATTAATAATAATTAATAATTAATAAAAAGTAATCAATTAATTAATTTAATTAATTTAATTTAATTAAATTAATTAATTAATTAAATTAATTAATTAAATTAAAAATAAATTAAATTAAAAATTAAAAATTTAAAAATTTAAACTCATTTATTTAAATTTAAAAAACTCATATGTTTTTTTAAACATATGACATGTAAAACACTTTTCCGAGCTTTGCGCCTAGGTTAAACTAATGCATCTTAGAGGTTAAACTAAATGATATAGAAGTGCTAATGCTGTCTGCAATCCTAATTCTAAACTTATGTGAAACTCTTGCAATACACTGAAATTGAACAACTTTCACATATATATGACATGTAAAATACATTTCCGAGCTTTTGGGCCTAGGTTAAACTAACACATCTAAGAAGTTAAACTAAATGATATTGAACTGATAACGCTATCTGCAATCCTAGTAAAAAACTTATGTGAAATCTGGCAATACACTGAAATTGAACAACTTTCACATATATATGACATGTAAAACACTTTTCCGAGCTTTTTTGACTAGGTTAAACTAACTCATCTAAGAAGTTAAACGAAATGATATAGAAGTGCTAATGCTATCAGGAATCCTAATTCTAAACTTATGTCAAAGTCTTGCAATACAATGAAATTCAACAACCTTCACATATATATGACATGTAAAACACTTTTCCTAGCTTTTGCCCCTAGGTTCAATTAACACATCTAAGAGGTTAAACTAAATGATATTGAACTGGTCACGCTATCAGCAATCCTAATTCTAAACATATGTGAAAGTCTGCAATTCACTGAAATTGAACAACTTTCACATATATAAGACATGTAAAACAGTTTTCAGAGCTTTGTGCCTATGTTAAATTAACGCATCTAAGAAGTTAAAATAAATGATATAGAAGTGCTAATGCTATCAGGAATCCTAATTCTAAACTTATGTGAAACTCTTGCAATACACTGAAATTGAACAACGTTCACATATATATGACATGTAAAACACTTTTCTGAGCATCTGCGCCTAGGTTAAACTAACGCATTTAAGAAATAAAACTAAATGATATTGAACTGGTAAGGCTATCTGCAATCCTAATTCTAACCTTATGTGAAATTCTTGCAATAATAATCAATAATTGATAATTAATAATAATTAATAATAATTAATAATAATAATTATTAATTATTAATAATTAATAATAAGTAATAATTAATAATTAATAACAATTAATAATAATTAATAACAATTAATAATTAATAATTAATACTAATTAATAATTAATAATAATTAATAATTAATTAATAATCAATTAGTTAAATTAATTAAATTAATTTAGTAATTAAATTAATTAATTAAATTAAAAATAAATTAAATTAAAAATTAAAAATTTAAAATTTAAAAATTTAAACTCATTTATTTAAATTTTAAAAACTCATATGTTTTTTTAAACATATGACATGTAAAACACTTTTCCGAGCTTTGCGCCTAGGTTAAACTAATGCATCTTAGAGGTTAAACTAAATGATATAGAAGTGCTAATGCTGTCTGCAATCCTAATTCTAAACTTATGTGAAACTCTTGCAATACACTGAAATTGAACAACTTTCACATATATATGACATGTAAAATACATTTCCGAGCTTTTGGGCCTAGGTTAAACTAACACATCTAAGAAGTTAAACTAAATGATATTGAACTGATAACGCTATCTGCAATCCTAGTAAAAAACTTATGTGAAATCTGGCAATACACTGAAATTGAACAACTTTCACATATATATGACATGTAAAACACTTGTCCGAGCTTTTTTGACTAGGTTAAACTAACACATCTAAGAAGTTAAACGAAATGATATAGAAGTGCTAATGCTATCAGGAATCCTAATTCTAAACTTATGTCAAAGTCTTGCAATACAATGAAATTCAACAACCTTCACATATATATGACATGTAAAACACTTTTCCTAGCTTTTGCGCCTAGGTTCAATTAACACATCTAAGAGGTTAAACTAAATGATATTGAACTGGTCACGCTATCAGCAATCCTAATTCTAAACATATGTGAAAGTCTTGCAATACACTGAAATTGAACAACGTTCACATATATATGACATGTAAAACACTTTTCCGAGCTTTGCGCCTAGGTTAAACTAAGGCATCTAAGAAGTTAAACTAAATGATATTGAACTGGTAACGCGATCTGCAATCCTAATTCAAAACTTATGTGAAACTCTTGCAATACACTGAAATTGAACTACGTTCACATATATATGACATGTAAAACAATTTTTCGAGATTTTGCGCCTAGGTTAAACTAACGCATCTAAGAAGTTAAACTAAACGATATAGAAGTGCTAATGCTATCTGCAATCCTAATTATAAACTTATGTGAAACTCTTGCAATACACTGAAATTAAACAACGTTCATATATATATGACATGTAAAACACTTTTCTGAGCTTCTGCGCCTAGGTTAAACTAACGCATCTAAGAAGTTAAACTAAATGATATTGAACTTTTCACGCTATCTGCAATCCTATTCTAAACTTATGTAAAACTCTTGCAATACATTGAAATTAAACAACGTTCTCATATATATATGACATGTTAAACACTTTTCCAAGTTTCTGCGCCTAGGTTAAACTAATGCATTTAAGAAGTTAAACTAAATGATATAGAAGTGCTAATGCTATCAGCAATCTTAGTTCTAAACTTATGTGAAAGTCTGCAATACACTGAAATTGAACAACGTTCACATATATATGACATGTAAAATACATTTCCGAGCTTTTGGGCCTAGATTAAACTAACGCATTTAAGAACTTAAACTAAATGATATTGAACTGGTAAGGCTATCTGCAATCCTAATTCTAAACTTATGTGAAATTCTTGCAATACACTGAATTTAAACAACTTTCACATATATATGACATGTAAAACACTTTTCCGAGCTTTTTTGAGTAGGTTAAACAAACACATCTAAGAAGTTAAACTAAATGATATTGAACTGGTAACGCTATCTGCAATCCTAGTTCTAAAGTTATGTGAAATGTTGCAATACACTGAAATTGAACAACTTTCACATATATATGACATGTAAAACACTTTTCTGAGCTTTTTTGACTAGGTTAAACTAACACATCTAAGAAGTTAAACGAAATGATATAGAAGTGCTAATGCTATCTGCAATCCTCATTCTAAAATTATGTGAAACTCTTGCAATACACTGAAATTGAACAACGTTCACATATATATGACATGTAAAACACTTTTCCGAGCTTTGAGCCTAGGTTAAACTAACGCATCTAATAGTTGAACTAAATGATATTGAACTGGTAAGGCTATCTCGAATCCTAATTCTAAACTTATGTGAAACTCTTGCAATACACTGAAATTGAACAACTTTCACATATATAAGACATGTAAAACAGTTTTCAGAGCTTTGTGCCTATGTTAAATTAACGCATCTAAGAAGTTAAAATAAATGATATAGAAGTGCTAATGATATCTGCAATCCTAATTCTAAACTTATGTGAAACTCTTGCAATACACTGAAATTGAACAACGTTCCCATATATATGACATGTAAAACACTTTTCTGAGCATCTGCGCCTAGGTTAAACTAACGCATTTAAGAAATAAAACTAAAGGATATTGAACTGATAACGCTATCTGCAATCCTAGTAAAAAACTTATGTGCAATCTGGCAATACAATGAAATTCAACAACCTTCACATATATATGACATGTAAAACACTTTTCCTAGCTTTTGCGCCTAGGTTCAATTAACACATCTAAGAAGTTAAACGAAATGATATAGAAGTGCTAATGCTATCTGCAATCCTCATTTTAAAATTATGTGAAAGTCTGCAATACACTGAAATTGAACAACGTTCACATATATATGACATGTAAAACACTTTTCCGAGCTTCTGCGCCTAGATTAAACTAACACATTTAAGAAGTTAAACTAAATGATATTGAACTGGTAAGGCTATCTGCAATCCTAATTCTAAACTTATGTGAAATTCTTGCAATACACTGAAATTGAACAACGTTCACATATATATGACATGTAAAATACATTTCCGCGCTTTTGGGCCTAGATTAAACTAACGCATTTAAGAAGTTAAACTAAATGATATTGAACTGGTAAGGCTATCTGCAATCCTAATTCTAACCTTATGTGAAATTCTTGCAATAATAATCAATAATTAATAATTAATAATAATTAATAATAAATAATAATCAATAATTATTAATTATTAATTATTAATAATAATTGATAATCAATAATAATTAATAATTGATAATTAATAATAATTGATAATTAATAATTAATAATTAACAATCACTAATTGATAACAATTAATAATTAATAATTAATAATAATTAATAATTAATAAAAAGTAATCAATTAATTAATTTAATTAATTTAATTAAATTAAATTAATTAATTAATTAAATTAATTAATTAAATTAAAAATAAATTAAATTAAAAATTAAAAATTTAAAAATTTAAACTCATTTATTTAAATTTAAAAAACTCATATGTTTTTTTAAACATATGACATGTAAAACACTTTTCCGAGCTTTGCGCCTAGGTTAAACTAATGCATCTTAGAGGTTAAACTAAATGATATAGAAGTGCTAATGCTGTCTGCAATCCTAATTCTAAACTTATGTGAAACTCTTGCAATACACTGAAATTGAACAACTTTCACATATATATGACATGTAAAATACATTTCCGAGCTTTTGGGCCTAGGTTAAACTAACACATCTAAGAAGTTAAACTAAATGATATTGAACTGATAACGCTATCTGCAATCCTAGTAAAAAACTTATGTGAAATCTGGCAATACACTGAAATTGAACAACTTTCACATATATATGACATGTAAAACACTTTTCCGAGCTTTTTTGACTAGGTTAAACTAACTCATCTAAGAAGTTAAACGAAATGATATAGAAGTGCTAATGCTATCAGGAATCCTAATTCTAAACTTATGTCAAAGTCTTGCAATACAATGAAATTCAACAACCTTCACATATATATGACATGTAAAACACTTTTCCTAGCTTTTGCGCCTAGGTTCAATTAACACATCTAAGAGGTTAAAATAAATGATATTGAACTGGTCACGCTATCAGCAATCCTAATTCTAAACATATGTGAAAGTCTGCAATTCACTGAAATTGAACAACTTTCACATATATAAGACATGTAAAACAGTTTTCAGAGCTTTGTGCCTATGTTAAATTAAAGCATCTAAGAAGTTAAAATAAATGATATAGAAGTGCTAATGCTATCAGGAATCCTAATTCTAAACTTATGTGAAACTCTTGCAATACACTGAAATTGAACAACGTTCACATATATATGACATGTAAAATACATTTCCGAGCTTTTGGGCCTAGATTAAACTAACGCATTTAAGAACTTAAACTAAATGATATTGAACTGGTAAGGCTATCTGCAATCCTAATTCAAAACTTATGTGAAATTCTTGCAATACACTGAATTTAAACAACTTTCACATATATATGACATGTAAAACACATTTCCGAGCTTTTTTGAGTAGGTTAAACAAACACATCTAAGAAGTTAAACTAAATGATATTGAACTGGTAACGCTATCTGCAATCCTAGTTCTAAAGTTATGTGAAATGTTGCAATACACTGAAATTGAACAACTTTCACATATATATGACATGTAAAACACTTTTCTGAGCTTTTTTGACTAGGTTAAACTAACACATCTAAGAAGTTAAACGAAATGATATAGAAGTGCTAATGCTATCTGCAATCCTCATTCTAAAATTATGTGAAACTCTTGCAATACACTGAAATTGAACAACGTTCACATATATATGACATGTAAAACACTTTTCCGAGCTTTTTTTACTAGGTTAAACTAACACATCATAGAAGTTAAACGAAATGATATAGAAGTGCTAATGCTATCAGGAATCCTAATTCTAAACTTATGTCAAAGTCTTGCAATACAATGAAATTCAACAACCTTCACATATATATGACATGTAAAACACTTTTCCTAGCTTTTGCCCCTAGGTTCAATTAACACATCTAAGAGGTTAAACTAAATGATATTGAACTGGTCACGCTATCAGCAATCCTAATTCTAAACATATGTGAAAGTCTGCAATTCACTGAAATTGAACAACTTTCACATATATAAGACATGTAAAACAGTTTTCAGAGCTTTGTGCCTATGTTAAATTAACGCATCTAAGAAGTTAAAATAAATGATATAGAAGTGCTAATGCTATCAGGAATCCTAATTCTAAACTTATGTGAAACTCTTGCAATACACTGAAATTGAACAACGTTCACATATATATGACATGTAAAACACTTTTCTGAGCATCTGCGCCTAGGTTAAACTAACGCATTTAAGAAATAAAACTAAATGATATTGAACTGGTAAGGCTATCTGCAATCCTAATTCTAACCTTATGTGAAATTCTTGCAATAATAATCAATAATTGATAATTAATAATAATTAATAATAATTAATAATAATAATTATTAATTATTAATAATTAATAATAAGTAATAATTAATAATTAATAACAATTAATAATAATTAATAACAATTAATAATTAATAATTAATACTAATTAATAATTAATAATAATTAATAATTAATTAATAATCAATTAGTTAAATTAATTAAATTAATTTAGTAATTAAATTAATTAATTAAATTAAAAATAAATTAAATTAAAAATTAAAAATTTAAAATTTAAAAATTTAAACTCATTTATTTAAATTTTAAAAACTCATATGTTTTTTTAAACATATGACATGTAAAACACTTTTCCGAGCTTTGCGCCTAGGTTAAACTAATGCATCTTAGAGGTTAAACTAAATGATATAGAAGTGCTAATGCTGTCTGCAATCCTAATTCTAAACTTATGTGAAACTCTTGCAATACACTGAAATTGAACAACTTTCACATATATATGACATGTAAAATACATTTCCGAGCTTTTGGGCCTAGGTTAAACTAACACATCTAAGAAGTTAAACTAAATGATATTGAACTGATAACGCTATCTGCAATCCTAGTAAAAAACTTATGTGAAATCTGGCAATACACTGAAATTGAACAACTTTCACATATATATGACATGTAAAACACTTGTCCGAGCTTTTTTGACTAGGTTAAACTAACACATCTAAGAAGTTAAACGAAATGATATAGAAGTGCTAATGCTATCAGGAATCCTAATTCTAAACTTATGTCAAAGTCTTGCAATACAATGAAATTCAACAACCTTCACATATATATGACATGTAAAACACTTTTCCTAGCTTTTGCGCCTAGGTTCAATTAACACATCTAAGAGGTTAAACTAAATGATATTGAACTGGTCACGCTATCAGCAATCCTAATTCTAAACATATGTGAAAGTCTTGCAATACACTGAAATTGAACAACGTTCACATATATATGACATGTAAAACACTTTTCCGAGCTTTGCGCCTAGGTTAAACTAAGGCATCTAAGAAGTTAAACTAAATGATATTGAACTGGTAACGCGATCTGCAATCCTAATTCAAAACTTATGTGAAACTCTTGCAATACACTGAAATTGAACTACGTTCACATATATATGACATGTAAAACAATTTTTCGAGATTTTGCGCCTAGGTTAAACTAACGCATCTAAGAAGTTAAACTAAACGATATAGAAGTGCTAATGCTATCTGCAATCCTAATTATAAACTTATGTGAAACTCTTGCAATACACTGAAATTAAACAACGTTCATATATATATGACATGTAAAACACTTTTCTGAGCTTCTGCGCCTAGGTTAAACTAACGCATCTAAGAAGTTAAACTAAATGATATTGAACTTTTCACGCTATCTGCAATCCTATTCTAAACTTATGTAAAACTCTTGCAATACATTGAAATTAAACAACGTTCTCATATATATATGACATGTTAAACACTTTTCCAAGTTTCTGCGCCTAGGTTAAACTAATGCATTTAAGAAGTTAAACTAAATGATATAGAAGTGCTAATGCTATCAGCAATCTTAGTTCTAAACTTATGTGAAAGTCTGCAATACACTGAAATTGAACAACGTTCACATATATATGACATGTAAAATACATTTCCGAGCTTTTGGGCCTAGATTAAACTAACGCATTTAAGAACTTAAACTAAATGATATTGAACTGGTAAGGCTATCTGCAATCCTAATTCTAAACTTATGTGAAATTCTTGCAATACACTGAATTTAAACAACTTTCACATATATATGACATGTAAAACACTTTTCCGAGCTTTTTTGAGTAGGTTAAACAAACACATCTAAGAAGTTAAACTAAATGATATTGAACTGGTAACGCTATCTGCAATCCTAGTTCTAAAGTTATGTGAAATGTTGCAATACACTGAAATTGAACAACTTTCACATATATATGACATGTAAAACACTTTTCTGAGCTTTTTTGACTAGGTTAAACTAACACATCTAAGAAGTTAAACGAAATGATATAGAAGTGCTAATGCTATCTGCAATCCTCATTCTAAAATTATGTGAAACTCTTGCAATACACTGAAATTGAACAACGTTCACATATATATGACATGTAAAACACTTTTCCGAGCTTTGAGCCTAGGTTAAACTAACGCATCTAATAGTTGAACTAAATGATATTGAACTGGTAAGGCTATCTCGAATCCTAATTCTAAACTTATGTGAAACTCTTGCAATACACTGAAATTGAACAACTTTCACATATATAAGACATGTAAAACAGTTTTCAGAGCTTTGTGCCTATGTTAAATTAACGCATCTAAGAAGTTAAAATAAATGATATAGAAGTGCTAATGATATCTGCAATCCTAATTCTAAACTTATGTGAAACTCTTGCAATACACTGAAATTGAACAACGTTCCCATATATATGACATGTAAAACACTTTTCTGAGCATCTGCGCCTAGGTTAAACTAACGCATTTAAGAAATAAAACTAAAGGATATTGAACTGATAACGCTATCTGCAATCCTAGTAAAAAACTTATGTGCAATCTGGCAATACAATGAAATTCAACAACCTTCACATATATATGACATGTAAAACACTTTTCCTAGCTTTTGCGCCTAGGTTCAATTAACACATCTAAGAAGTTAAACGAAATGATATAGAAGTGCTAATGCTATCTGCAATCCTCATTTTAAAATTATGTGAAAGTCTGCAATACACTGAAATTGAACAACGTTCACATATATATGACATGTAAAACACTTTTCCGAGCTTCTGCGCCTAGATTAAACTAACGCATTTAAGAAGTTAAACTAAATGATATTGAACTGGTAAGGCTATCTGCAATCCTAATTCTAAACTTATGTGAAATTCTTGCAATACACTGAAATTGAACAACGTTCACATATATATGACATGTAAAATACATTTCCGCGCTTTTGGGCCTAGATTAAACTAACGCATTTAAGAAGTTAAACTAAATGATATTGAACTGGTAAGGCTATCTGCAATCCTAATTCTAACCTTATGTGAAATTCTTGCAATAATAATCAATAATTAATAATTAATAATAATTAATAATAAATAATAATCAATAATTGTTAATTATTAATTATTAATAATAATTGATAATCAATAATAATTAATAATTGATAATTAATAATAATTGATAATTAATAATTAATAATTAACAATCACTAATTGATAACAATTAATAATTAATAATTAATAATAATTAATAATTAATAAAAAGTAATCAATTAATTAATTTAATTAATTTAATTTAATTAAATTAATTAATTAATTAAATTAATTAATTAAATTAAAAATAAATTAAATTAAAAATTAAAAATTTAAAAATTTAAACTCATTTATTTAAATTTAAAAAACTCATATGTTTTTTTAAACATATGACATGTAAAACACTTTTCCGAGCTTTGCGCCTAGGTTAAACTAATGCATCTTAGAGGTTAAACTAAATGATATAGAAGTGCTAATGCTGTCTGCAATCCTAATTCTAAACTTATGTGAAACTCTTGCAATACACTGAAATTGAACAACTTTCACATATATATGACATGTAAAATACATTTCCGAGCTTTTGGGCCTAGGTTAAACTAAAACATCTAAGAAGTAAACTAAATGATATTGAACTGATAACGCTATCTGCAATCCTAGTAAAAAACTTATGTGAAATCTGGCAATACACTGAAATTGAACAACTTTCACATATATATGACATGTAAAACACTTGTCCGAGCTTTTTTGACTAGGTTAAACTAACACATCTAAGAAGTTAAACGAAATGATATAGAAGTGCTAATGCTATCAGGAATCCTAATTCTAAACTTATGTCAAAGTCTTGCAATACAATGAAATTCAACAACCTTCACATATATATGACATGTAAAACACTTTTCCTAGCTTTTGCGCCTAGGTTCAATTAACACATCTAAGAGGTTAAACTAAATGATATTGAACTGGTCACGCTATCAGCAATCCTAATTCTAAACATATGTGAAAGTCTGCAATTCACTGAAATTGAACAACTTTCACATATATAAGACATGTAAAACAGTTTTCAGAGCTTTGTGCCTATGTTAAATTAAAGCATCTAAGAAGTTAAAATAAATGATATAGAAGTGCTAATGCTATCAGGAATCCTAATTCTAAACTTATGTGAAACTCTTGCAATACACTGAAATTGAACAACGTTCACATATATATGACATGTAAAATACATTTCCGAGCTTTTGGGCCTAGATAAAACTAACGCATTTAAGAACTTAAACTAAATGATATTGAACTGGTAAGGCTATCTGCAATCCTAATTCTAAACTTATGTGAAATTCTTGCAATACACTGAATTTAAACAACTTTCACATATATATGACATGTAAAACACTTTTCCGAGCTTTTTTGAGTAGGTTAAACAAACACATCTAAGAAGTTAAACTAAATGATATTGAACTGGTAACGCTATCTGCAATCCTAGTTCTAAAGTTATGTGAAATGTTGCAATACACTGAAATTGAACAACTTTCACATATATATGACATGTAAAACACTTTTCTGAGCTTTTTTGACTAGGTTAAACTAACACATCTAAGAAGTTAAACGAAATGATATAGAAGTGCTAATGCTATCTGCAATCCTCATTCTAAAATTATGTGAAACTCTTGCAATACACTGAAATTGAACAACGTTCACATATATATGACATGTAAAACACTTTTCTGAGCATCTGCGCCTAGGTTAAACTAACGCATTTAAGAAATAAAACTAAATGATATTGAACTGGTAAGGCTATCTGCAATCCTAATTCTAACCTTATGTGAAATTCTTGCAATAATAATCAATAATTGATAATTAATAATAATTAATAATAATAAATAATTAATAGTAATTAATAATTATTAATTATTAATAATTAATAATAAGTAATAATTAATAATTAATAACTATTAATAATTATAATTAATAATTAATAACTATTAATAATAATTATAATTAATAATTAATAACAATTAATAATTAATAATAATTAATAATTAATTAATAATAATCAATTAATTAAATTAATTAAATTAATTTAGTAATTAAATTAATTAATTAAATTAAAAATAAATTAAATTAAAACTAAAAATTAAAAATTTAAAAATTTAAACTCATTTATTTAAATTTAAAAAACTCATATGTTTTTTTAAACATATGACATGTAAAACACTTTTCCGAGCTTTGCGCCTAGGTTAAACTAATGCATCTTAGAGGTTAAACTAAATGATATAGAAGTGCTAATGCTGTCTGCAATCCTAATTCTAAACTTATGTGAAACTCTTGCAATACACTGAAATTGAACAACTTTCACATATATATGACATGTAAAATACATTTCCGAGCTTTTGGGCCTAGGTTAAACTAACACATCTAAGAAGTTAAACTAAATGATATTGAACTGATAACGCTATCTGCAATCCTAGTAAAAAACTTATGTGAAATCTGGCAATACACTGAAATTGAACAACTTTCACATATATATGACATGTAAAACACTTGTCCGAGCTTTTTTGACTAGGTTAAACTAACACATCTAAGAAGTTAAACGAAATGATATAGAAGTGCTAATGCTATCAGGAATCCTAATTCTAAACTTATGTCAAAGTCTTGCAATACAATGAAATTCAACAACCTTCACATATATATGACATGTAAAACACTTTTCCTAGCTTTTGCGCCTAGGTTCAATTAACACATCTAAGAGGTTAAACTAAATGATATTGAACTGGTCACGCTATCAGCAATCCTAATTCTAAACATATGTGAAAGTCTTGCAATACACTGAAATTGAACAACGTTCACATATATATGACATGTAAAACACTTTTCCGAGCTTTGCGCCTAGGTTAAACTAAGGCATCTAAGAAGTTAAACTAAATGATATTGAACTGGTAACGCGATCTGCAATCCTAATTCAAAACTTATGTGAAACTCTTGCAATACACTGAAATTGAACTACGTTCACATATATATGACATGTAAAACAATTTTTCGAGATTTTGCGCCTAGGTTAAACTAACGCATCTAAGAAGTTAAACTAAACGATATAGAAGTGCTAATGCTATCTGCAATCCTAATTATAAACTTATGTGAAACTCTTGCAATACACTGAAATTAAACAACGTTCATATATATATGACATGTAAAACACTTTTCTGAGCTTCTGCGCCTAGGTTAAACTAACGCATCTAAGAAGTTAAACTAAATGATATTGAACTTTTCACGCTATCTGCAATCCTATTCTAAACTTATGTAAAACTCTTGCAATACATTGAAATTAAACAACGTTCTCATATATATATGACATGTTAAACACTTTTCCAAGTTTCTGCGCCTAGGTTAAACTAATGCATTTAAGAAGTTAAACTAAATGATATAGAAGTGCTAATGCTATCAGCAATCTTAGTTCTAAACTTATGTGAAAGTCTGCAATACACTGAAATTGAACAACGTTCACATATATATGACATGTAAAATACATTTCCGAGCTTTTGGGCCTAGATTAAACTAACGCATTTAAGAACTTAAACTAAATGATATTGAACTGGTAAGGCTATCTGCAATCCTAATTCTAAACTTATGTGAAATTCTTGCAATACACTGAATTTAAACAACTTTCACATATATATGACATGTAAAACACTTTTCCGAGCTTTTTTGAGTAGGTTAAACAAACACATCTAAGAAGTTAAACTAAATGATATTGAACTGGTAACGCTATCTGCAATCCTAGTTCTAAAGTTATGTGAAATGTTGCAATACACTGAAATTGAACAACTTTCACATATATATGACATGTAAAACACTTTTCTGAGCTTTTTTGACTAGGTTAAACTAACACATCTAAGAAGTTAAACGAAATGATATAGAAGTGCTAATGCTATCTGCAATCCTCATTCTAAAATTATGTGAAACTCTTGCAATACACTGAAATTGAACAACGTTCACATATATATGACATGTAAAACACTTTTCCGAGCTTTGAGCCTAGGTTAAACTAACGCATCTAATAGTTGAACTAAATGATATTGAACTGGTAAGGCTATCTCGAATCCTAATTCTAAACTTATGTGAAACTCTTGCAATACACTGAAATTGAACAACTTTCACATATATAAGACATGTAAAACAGTTTTCAGAGCTTTGTGCCTATGTTAAATTAACGCATCTAAGAAGTTATAATAAATGATATAGAAGTGCTAATGCTATCAGGAATCCTAATTCTAAACTTATGTGAAACTCTTGCAATACACTGAAATTGAACAACGTTCACATATATATGACATGTAAAACACTTTTCTGAGCATCTGCGCCTAGGTTAAACTAACGCATTTAAGAAATAAAACTAAATGATATTGAACTGGTAAGGCTATCTGCAATCCTAATTCTAACCTTATGTGAAATTCTTGCAATAATAATCAATAATTGATAATTAATAATAATTAATAATAATTAATAATAATAATTATTATTAATTATTAATAATTAATAATAAGTAATAATTAATAAGTAATAACAATTAATAATAATTAATAACAATTAATAATTAATAATTAATACTAATTAATAATTAATAATAATTAATAATTAATTAATAATAATCAATTAATTAAATTAATTTAGTAATTAAATCAATTGATTAAATTAAAAATAAATTAAATTAAAAATTAAAAATTAAAAATTTAAAAATTTAAACTCATTTATTTAAATTTTAAAAACTCATATGTTTTTTTAAACATATGACATGTAAAACACTTTTCCGAGCTTTGCGCCTAGGTTAAACTAATGCATCTTAGAGGTTAAACTAAATGATATAGAAGTGCTAATGCTGTCTGCAATCCTAATTCTAAACTTATGTGAAACTCTTGCAATACACTGAAATTGAACAACTTTCACATATATATGACATGTAAAATACATTTCCGAGCTTTTGGGCCTAGGTTAAACTAACACATCTACGAAGTTAAACTAAATGATATTGAACTGATAACGCTATCTGCAATCCTAGTAAAAAACTTATGTGAATTCTGGCAATACACTGAAATTGAACAACTTTCACATATATATGACATGTAAAACACTTGTCCGAGCTTTTTTGACTAGGTTAAACTAACACATCTAAGAAGTTAAACGAAATGATATAGAAGTGCTAATGCTATCAGGAATCCTAATTCTAAACTTATGTCAAAGTCTTGCAATACAATGAAATTCAACAACCTTCACATATATATGACATGTAAAACACTTTTCCTAGCTTTTGCGCCTAGGTTCAATTAACACATCTAAGAGGTTAAACTAAATGATATTGAACTGGTCACGCTATCAGCAATCCTAATTCTAAACATATGTGAAAGTCTTGCAATACACTGAAATTGAACAACGTTCACATATATATGACATGTAAAACACTTTTCCGAGCTTTGCGCCTAGGTTAAACTAAGGCATCTAAGAAGTTAAACTAAATGATATTGAACTGGTAACGCGATCTGCAATCCTAATTCAAAACTTATGTGAAACTCTTGCAATACACTGAAATTGAACTACGTTCACATATATATGACATGTAAAACAATTTTTCGAGATTTTGCGCCTAGGTTAAACTAACGCATCTAAGAAGTTAAACTAAACGATATAGAAGTGCTAATGCTATCTGCAATCCTAATTATAAACTTATGTGAAACTCTTGCAATACACTGAAATTAAACAACGTTCATATATATATGACATGTAAAACACTTTTCTGAGCTTCTGCGCCTAGGTTAAACTAACGCATCTAAGAAGTTAAACTAAATGATATTGAACTTTTCACGCTATCTGCAATCCTATTCTAAACTTATGTAAAACTCTTGCAATACATTGAAATTAAACAACGTTCTCATATATATATGACATGTTAAACACTTTTCCAAGTTTCTGCGCCTAGGTTAAACTAATGCATTTAAGAAGTTAAACTAAATGATATAGAAGTGCTAATGCTATCAGCAATCTTAGTTCTAAACTTATGTGAAAGTCTGCAATACACTGAAATTGAACAACGTTCACATATATATGACATGTAAAATACATTTCCGAGCTTTTGGGCCTAGATTAAACTAACGCATTTAAGAACTTAAACTAAATGATATTGAACTGGTAAGGCTATCTGCAATCCTAATTCTAAACTTATGTGAAATTCTTGCAATACACTGAATTTAAACAACTTTCACATATATATGACATGTAAAACACTTTTCCGAGCTTTTTTGAGTAGGTTAAACAAACACATCTAAGAAGTTAAACTAAATGATATTGAACTGGTAACGCTATCTGCAATCCTAGTTCTAAAGTTATGTGAAATGTTGCAATACACTGAAATTGAACAACTTTCACATATATATGACATGTAAAACACTTTTCTGAGCTTTTTTGACTAGGTTAAACTAACACATCTAAGAAGTTAAACGAAATGATATAGAAGTGCTAATGCTATCTGCAATCCTCATTCTAAAATTATGTGAAACTCTTGCAATACACTGAAATTGAACAACGTTCACATATATATGACATGTAAAACACTTTTCCGAGCTTTGAGCCTAGGTTAAACTAACGCATCTAATAGTTGAACTAAATGATATTGAACTGGTAAGGCTATCTCGAATCCTAATTCTAAACTTATGTGAAACTCTTGCAATACACTGAAATTGAACAACTTTCACATATATAAGACATGTAAAACAGTTTTCAGAGCTTTGTGCCTATGTTAAATTAACGCATCTAAGAAGTTAAAATAAATGATATAGAAGTGCTAATGATATCTGCAATCCTAATTCTAAACTTATGTGAAACTCTTGCAATACACTGAAATTGAACAACGTTCCCATATATATGACATGTAAAACACTTTTCTGAGCATCTGCGCCTAGGTTAAACTAACGCATTTAAGAAATAAAACTAAAGGATATTGAACTGATAACGCTATCTGCAATCCTAGTAAAAAACTTATGTGCAATCTGGCAATACAATGAAATTCAACAACCTTCACATATATATGACATGTAAAACACTTTTCCTAGCTTTTGCGCCTAGGTTCAATTAACACATCTAAGAAGTTAAACGAAATGATATAGAAGTGCTAATGCTATCTGCAATCCTCATTTTAAAATTATGTGAAAGTCTGCAATACACTGAAATTGAACAACGTTCACATATATATGACATGTAAAACACTTTTCCGAGCTTCTGCGCCTAGATTAAACTAACGCATTTAAGAAGTTAAACTAAATGATATTGAACTGGTAAGGCTATCTGCAATCCTAATTCTAAACTTATGTGAAATTCTTGCAATACACTGAAATTGAACAACGTTCACATATATATGACATGTAAAATACATTTCCGCGCTTTTGGGCCTAGATTAAACTAACGCATTTAAGAAGTTAAACTAAATGATATTGAACTGGTAAGGCTATCTGCAATCCTAATTCTAACCTTATGTGAAATTCTTGCAATAATAATCAATAATTAATAATTAATAATAATTAATAATAAATAATAATCAATAATTATTAATTATTAATTATTAATAATAATTGATAATCAATAATAATTAATAATTGATAATTAATAATAATTGATAATTAATAATTAATAATTAACAATCACTAATTGATAACAATTAATAATTAATAATTAATAATAATTAATAATTAATAAAAAGTAATCAATTAATTAATTTAATTAATTTAATTTAATTAAATTAATTAATTAATTAAATTAATTAATTAAATTAAAAATAAATTAAATTAAAAATTAAAAATTTAAAAATTTAAACTCATTTATTTAAATTTAAAAAACTCATATGTTTTTTTAAACATATGACATGTAAAACACTTTTCCGAGCTTTGCGCCTAGGTTAAACTAATGCATCTTAGAGGTTAAACTAAATGATATAGAAGTGCTAATGCTGTCTGCAATCCTAATTCTAAACTTATGTGAAACTCTTGCAATACACTGAAATTGAACAACTTTCACATATATATGACATGTAAAATACATTTCCGAGCTTTTGGGCCTAGGTTAAACTAACACATCTAAGAAGTTAAACTAAATGATATTGAACTGATAACGCTATCTGCAATCCTAGTAAAAAACTTATGTGAAATCTGGCAATACACTGAAATTGAACAACTTTCACATATATATGACATGTAAAACACTTGTCCGAGCTTTTTTGACTAGGTTAAACTAACACATCTAAGAAGTTAAACGAAATGATATAGAAGTGCTAATGCTATCAGGAATCCTAATTCTAAACTTATGTCAAAGTCTTGCAATACAATGAAATTCAACAACCTTCACATATATATGACATGTAAAACACTTTTCCTAGCTTTTGCGCCTAGGTTCAATTAACACATCTAAGAGGTTAAACTAAATGATATTGAACTGGTCACGCTATCAGCAATCCTAATTCTAAACATATGTGAAAGTCTTGCAATACACTGAAATTGAACAACGTTCACATATATATGACATGTAAAACACTTTTCCGAGCTTTGCGCCTAGGTTAAACTAAGGCATCTAAGAAGTTAAACTAAATGATATTGAACTGGTAACGCGATCTGCAATCCTAATTCAAAACTTATGTGAAACTCTTGCAATACACTGAAATTGAACTACGTTCACATATATATGACATGTAAAACAATTTTTCGAGATTTTGCGCCTAGGTTAAACTAACGCATCTAAGAAGTTAAACTAAACGATATAGAAGTGCTAATGCTATCTGCAATCCTAATTATAAACTTATGTGAAACTCTTGCAATACACTGAAATTGAACAACGTTCATATATATATGACATGTAAAACACTTTTCTGAGCTTCTGCGCCTAGGTTAAACTAACGCATCTAAGAAGTTAAACTAAATGATATTGAACTTTTCACGCTATCTGCAATCCTATTCTAAACTTATGTAAAACTCTTGCAATACATTGAAATTAAACAACGTTCTCATATATATGACATGTTAAACACTTTTCCAAGTTTCTGCGCCTAGGTTAAACTAATGCATTTAAGAAGTTAAACTAAATGATATAGAAGTGCTAATGCTATCAGCAATCTTAGTTCTAAACTTATGTGAAAGTCTGCAATACACTGAAATTGAACAACGTTCACATATATATGACATGTAAAATACATTTCCGAGCTTTTGGGCCTAGATTAAACTAACGCATTTAAGAACTTTAAATGATATTGAACTGGTAAGGCTATCTGCAATCCTAATTCTAAACTTATGTGAAATTCTTGCAATACACTGAATTTAAACAACTTTCACATATATATGACATGTAAAACACTTTTCCGAGCTTTTTTTGAGTAGGTTAAACAAACACATCTAAGAAGTTAAACTAAATGATATTGAACTGGTAACGCTATCTGCAATCCTAGTTCTAAAGTTATGTGAAATGTTGCAATACACTGAAATTGAACAACTTTCACATATATATGACATGTAAAACACTTTTCTGAGCTTTTTTGACTAGGTTAAACTAACACATCTAAGAAGTTAAACGAAATGATATAGAAGTGCTAATGCTATCTGCAATCCTCATTCTAAAATTATGTGAAACTCTTGCAATACACTGAAATTGAACAACGTTCACATATATATGACATGTAAAACACTTTTCCGAGCTTTGAGCCTAGGTTAAACTAACGCATCTAATAGTTGAACTAAATGATATTGAACTGGTAAGGCTATCTCGAATCCTAATTCTAAACTTATGTGAAACTCTTGCAATACACTGAAATTGAACAACTTTCACATATATAAGACATGTAAAACAGTTTTCAGAGCTTTGTGCCTATGTTAAATTAACGCATCTAAGAAGTTAAAATAAATGATATAGAAGTGCTAATGCTATCAGGAATCCTAATTCTAAACTTATGTGAAACTCTTGCAATACACTGAAATTGAACAACGTTCCCATATATATGACATGTAAAACACTTTTCTGAGCATCTGCGCCTAGGTTAAACTAACGCATTTAAGAAATAAAACTAAATGATATTTAACTGATAACGCTATCTGCAATCCTAGTAAAAAACTTATGTGAAATCTGGCAATACAATGAAATTCAACAACCTTCACATATATATGACATGTAAAACACTTTTCCTAGCTTTTGCGCCTAGGTTCAATTAACACATCTAAGAAGTTAAACGAAATGATATAGAAGTGCTAATGCTATCTGCAATCCTCATTTTAAAATTATGTGAAAGTCTGCAATACACTGAAATTGAACAACGTTCACATATATATGACATGTAAAATACATTTCCGAGCTTCTGCGCCTAGATTAAACTAACGCATTTAAGAAGTTAAACTAAATGATATTGAACTGGTAAGGCTATCTGCAATCCTAATTCTAACCTTATGTGAAATTCTTGCAATAATAATCAATAATTAATAATTAATAATAATTAATAATAATAAGTAATTAATAGTAATTAATAATTATTAATTATTAATAATTAATAATAAGTAATAATTAATAATTAATAACTATTAATAATAATTATAATTAATAATTAATAACTATTAATAATAATTATAATTAATAATTAATAACAATTAATAATTAATAATAATTAATAATTAATTAATAATAATCAATTAATTAAATTAATTAAATTAATTTAGTAATTAAATTAATTAATTAAATTAAAAATAAATTAAATTAAAAATTAAAAATTAAAAATTTAAAAATTTAAACTCATTTATTTAAATTTAAAAAACTCATATGTTTTTTTAAACATATGACATGTAAAACACTTTTCCGAGCTTTGCGCCTAGGTTAAACTAATGCATCTTAGAGGTTAAACTAAATGATATAGAAGTGCTAATGCTGTCTGCAATCCTAATTCTAAACTTATGTGAAACTCTTGCAATACACTGAAATTGAACAACTTTCACATATATATGACATGTAAAATACATTTCCGAGCTTTTGGGCCTAGGTTAAACTAACACATCTAAGAAGTTAAACTAAATGATATTGAACTGATAACGCTATCTGCAATCCTAGTAAAAAACTTATGTGAAATCTGGCAATACACTGAAATTGAACAACTTTCACATATATATGACATGTAAAACACTTGTCCGAGCTTTTTTGACTAGGTTAAACTAACACATCTAAGAAGTTAAACGAAATGATATAGAAGTGCTAATGCTATCAGGAATCCTAATTCTAAACTTATGTCAAAGTCTTGCAATACAATGAAATTCAACAACCTTCACATATATATGACATGTAAAACACTTTTCCTAGCTTTTGCGCCTAGGTTCAATTAACACATCTAAGAGGTTAAACTAAATGATATTGAACTGGTCACGCTATCAGCAATCCTAATTCTAAACATATGTGAAAGTCTTGCAATACACTGAAATTGAACAACGTTCACATATATATGACATGTAAAACACTTTTCCGAGCTTTGCGCCTAGGTTAAACTAAGGCATCTAAGAAGTTAAACTAAATGATATTGAACTGGTAACGCGATCTGCAATCCTAATTCAAAACTTATGTGAAACTCTTGCAATACACTGAAATTGAACTACGTTCACATATATATGACATGTAAAACAATTTTTCGAGATTTTGCGCCTAGGTTAAACTAACGCATCTAAGAAGTTAAACTAAACGATATAGAAGTGCTAATGCTATCTGCAATCCTAATTATAAACTTATGTGAAACTCTTGCAATACACTGAAATTGAACAACGTTCATATATATATGACATGTAAAACACTTTTCTGAGCTTCTGCGCCTAGGTTAAACTAACGCATCTAAGAAGTTAAACTAAATGATATTGAACTTTTCACGCTATCTGCAATCCTATTCTAAACTTATGTAAAACTCTTGCAATACATTGAAATTAAACAACGTTCTCATATATATGACATGTTAAACACTTTTCCAAGTTTCTGCGCCTAGGTTAAACTAATGCATTTAAGAAGTTAAACTAAATGATATAGAAGTGCTAATGCTATCAGCAATCTTAGTTCTAAACTTATGTGAAAGTCTGCAATACACTGAAATTGAACAACGTTCACATATATATGACATGTAAAATACATTTCCGAGCTTTTGGGCCTAGATTAAACTAACGCATTTAAGAACTTAAACTAAATGATATTGAACTGGTAAGGCTATCTGCAATCCTAATTCTAAACTTATGTGAAATTCTTGCAATACACTGAATTTAAACAACTTTCACATATATATGACATGTAAAACACTTTTCCGAGCTTTTTTGAGTAGGTTAAACAAACACATCTAAGAAGTTAAACTAAATGATATTGAACTGGTAACGCTATCTGCAATCCTAGTTCTAAAGTTATGTGAAATGTTGCAATACACTGAAATTGAACAACTTTCACATATATATGACATGTAAAACACTTTTCTGAGCTTTTTTGACTAGGTTAAACTAACACATCTAAGAAGTTAAACGAAATGATATAGAAGTGCTAATGCTATCTGCAATCCTCATTCTAAAATTATGTGAAACTCTTGCAATACACTGAAATTGAACAACGTTCACATATATATGACATGTAAAACACTTTTCCGAGCTTTGAGCCTAGGTTAAACTAACGCATCTAATAGTTGAACTAAATGATATTGAACTGGTAAGGCTATCTCGAATCCTAATTCTAAACTTATGTGAAACTCTTGCAATACACTGAAATTGAACAACTTTCACATATATAAGACATGTAAAACAGTTTTCAGAGCTTTGTGCCTATGTTAAATTAACGCATCTAAGAAGTTAAAATAAATGATATAGAAGTGCTAATGATATCTGCAATCCTAATTCTAAACTTATGTGAAACTCTTGCAATACACTGAAATTGAACAACGTTCCCATATATATGACATGTAAAACACTTTTCTGAGCATCTGCGCCTAGGTTAAACTAACGCATTTAAGAAATAAAACTAAATGATATTTAACTGATAACGCTATCTGCAATCCTAGTAAAAAACTTATGTGAAATCTGGCAATACAATGAAATTCAACAACCTTCACATATATATGACATGTAAAACACTTTTCCTAGCTTTTGCGCCTAGGTTCAATTAACACATCTAAGAAGTTAAACGAAATGATATAGAAGTGCTAATGCTATCTGCAATCCTCATTTTAAAATTATGTGAAAGTCTGCAATACACTGAAATTGAACAACGTTCACATATATATGACATGTAAAATACATTTCCGAGCTTCTGCGCCTAGATTAAACTAACGCATTTAAGAAGTTAAACTAAATGATATTGAACTGGTAAGGCTATCTGCAATCCTAATTCTAACCTTATGTGAAATTCTTGCAATACACTGAATTTAAACAACTTTCACATATATATGACATGTAAAACACTTTTCCGAGCTTTTTTGAGTAGGTTAAACAAACACATCTAAGAAGTTAAACTAAATGATATTGAACTGGTAACGCTATCTGCAATCCTAGTTCTAAAGTTATGTGAAATGTTGCAATACACTGAAATTGAACAACTTTCACATATATATGACATGTAAAACACTTTTCTGAGCTTTTTTGACTAGGTTAAACTAACACATCTAAGAAGTTAAACGAAATGATATAGAAGTGCTAATGCTATCTGCAATCCTCATTCTAAAATTATGTGAAACTCTTGCAATACACTGAAATTGAACAACGTTCACATATATATGACATGTAAAACACTTTTCCGAGCTTTTTTTACTAGGTTAAACTAACACATCTAAGAAGTTAAACGAAATGATATAGAAGTGCTAATGCTATCAGGAATCCTAATTCTAAACTTATGTGAAACTCTTGCAATACACTGAAATTGAACAACGTTCCCATATATATGACATGTAAAACACTTTTCTGAGCATCTGCGCCTAGGTTAAACTAACGCATTTAAGAAATAAAACTAAATGATATTTAACTGATAACGCTATCTGCAATCCTAGTAAAAAACTTATGTGAAATCTGGCAATACAATGAAATTCAACAACCTTCACATATATATGACATGTAAAACACTTTTCCTAGCTTTTGCGCCTAGGTTCAATTAACACATCTAAGAAGTTAAACGAAATGATATAGAAGTGCTAATGCTATCTGCAATCCTCATTTTAAAATTATGTGAAAGTCTGCAATACACTGAAATTGAACAACGTTCACATATATATGACATGTAAAATACATTTCCGAGCTTCTGCGCCTAGATTAAACTAACGCATTTAAGAAGTTAAACTAAATGATATTGAACTGGTAAGGCTATCTGCAATCCTAATTCTAACCTTATGTGAAATTCTTGCAATACACTGAATTTAAACAACTTTCACATATATATGACATGTAAAACACTTTTCCGAGCTTTTTTGAGTAGGTTAAACAAACACATCTAAGAAGTTAAACTAAATGATATTGAACTGGTAACGCTATCTGCAATCCTAGTTCTAAAGTTATGTGAAATGTTGCATTACACTGAAATTGAACAACTTTCACATATATATGACATGTAAAACACTTTTCTGAGCTTTTTTGACTAGGTTAAACTAACACATCTAAGAAGTTAAACGAAATGATATAGAAGTGCTAATGCTATCTGCAATCCTCATTCTAAAATTATGTGAAACTCTTGCAATACACTGAAATTGAACAACGTTCACATATATATGACATGTAAAACACTTTTCCGAGCTTTTTTTACTAGGTTAAACTAACACATCTAAGAAGTTAAACGAAATGATATAGAAGTGCTAATGCTATCAGGAATCCTAATTCTAAACTTATGTGAAACTCTTGCAATACACTGAAATTGAACAACGTTCCCATATATATGACATGTAAAACACTTTTCTGAGCATCTGCGCCTAGGTTAAACTAACGCATTTAAGAAATAAAACTAAATGATATTTAACTGATAACGCTATCTGCAATCCTAGTAAAAAACTTATGTGAAATCTGGCAATACAATGAAATTCAACAACCTTCACATATATATGACATGTAAAACACTTTTCCTAGCTTTTGCGCCTAGGTTCAATTAACACATCTAAGAAGTTAAACGAAATGATATAGAAGTGCTAATGCTATCTGCAATCCTCATTTTAAAATTATGTGAAAGTCTGCAATACACTGAAATTGAACAACGTTCACATATATATGACATGTAAAATACATTTCCGAGCTTCTGCGCCTAGATTAAACTAACGCATTTAAGAAGTTAAACTAAATGATATTGAACTGGTAAGGCTATCTGCAATCCTAATTCTAACCTTATGTGAAATTCTTGCAATAATAATCAATAATTAATAATTAATAATAATTAATAATAATAAGTAATTAATAGTAATTAATAATTATTAATTATTAATAATTAATAATAAGTAATAATTAATAATTAATAACTATTAATAATAATTATAATTAATAATTAATAACTATTAATAATAATTATAATTAATAATTAATAACAATTAATAATTAATAATAATTAATAATTAATTAATAATAATCAATTAATTAAATTAATTAAATTAATTTAGTAATTAAATTAATTAATTAAATTAAAAATAAATTAAATTAAAAATTAAAAATTAAAAATTTAAAAATTTAAACTCATTTATTTAAATTTAAAAAACTCATATGTTTTTTTAAACATATGACATGTAAAACACTTTTCCGAGCTTTGCGCCTAGGTTAAACTAATGCATCTTAGAGGTTAAACTAAATGATATAGAAGTGCTAATGCTGTCTGCAATCCTAATTCTAAACTTATGTGAAACTCTTGCAATACACTGAAATTGAACAACTTTCACATATATATGACATGTAAAATACATTTCCGAGCTTTTGGGCCTAGGTTAAACTAACACATCTAAGAAGTTAAACTAAATGATATTGAACTGATAACGCTATCTGCAATCCTAGTAAAAAACTTATGTGAAATCTGGCAATACACTGAAATTGAACAACTTTCACATATATATGACATGTAAAACACTTGTCCGAGCTTTTTTGACTAGGTTAAACTAACACATCTAAGAAGTTAAACGAAATGATATAGAAGTGCTAATGCTATCAGGAATCCTAATTCTAAACTTATGTCAAAGTCTTGCAATACAATGAAATTCAACAACCTTCACATATATATGACATGTAAAACACTTTTCCTAGCTTTTGCGCCTAGGTTCAATTAACACATCTAAGAGGTTAAACTAAATGATATTGAACTGGTCACGCTATCAGCAATCCTAATTCTAAACATATGTGAAAGTCTTGCAATACACTGAAATTGAACAACGTTCACATATATATGACATGTAAAACACTTTTCCGAGCTTTGCGCCTAGGTTAAACTAAGGCATCTAAGAAGTTAAACTAAATGATATTGAACTGGTAACGCGATCTGCAATCCTAATTCAAAACTTATGTGAAACTCTTGCAATACACTGAAATTGAACTACGTTCACATATATATGACATGTAAAACAATTTTTCGAGATTTTGCGCCTAGGTTAAACTAACGCATCTAAGAAGTTAAACTAAACGATATAGAAGTGCTAATGCTATCTGCAATCCTAATTATAAACTTATGTGAAACTCTTGCAATACACTGAAATTGAACAACGTTCATATATATATGACATGTAAAACACTTTTCTGAGCTTCTGCGCCTAGGTTAAACTAACGCATCTAAGAAGTTAAACTAAATGATATTGAACTTTTCACGCTATCTGCAATCCTATTCTAAACTTATGTAAAACTCTTGCAATACATTGAAATTAAACAACGTTCTCATATATATGACATGTTAAACACTTTTCCAAGTTTCTGCGCCTAGGTTAAACTAATGCATTTAAGAAGTTAAACTAAATGATATAGAAGTGCTAATGCTATCAGCAATCTTAGTTCTAAACTTATGTGAAAGTCTGCAATACACTGAAATTGAACAACGTTCACATATATATGACATGTAAAATACATTTCCGAGCTTTTGGGCCTAGATTAAACTAACGCATTTAAGAACTTAAACTAAATGATATTGAACTGGTAAGGCTATCTGCAATCCTAATTCTAAACTTATGTGAAATTCTTGCAATACACTGAATTTAAACAACTTTCACATATATATGACATGTAAAACACTTTTCCGAGCTTTTTTGAGTAGGTTAAACAAACATCTAAGAAGTTAAACTAAATGATATTGAACTGGTAACGCTATCTGCAATCCTAGTTCTAAAGTTATGTGAAATGTTGCAATACACTGAAATTGAACAACTTTCACATATATATGACATGTAAAACACTTTTCTGAGCTTTTTTGACTAGGTTAAACTAACACATCTAAGAAGTTAAACGAAATGATATAGAAGTGCTAATGCTATCTGCAATCCTCATTCTAAAATTATGTGAAACTCTTGCAATACACTGAAATTGAACAACGTTCACATATATATGACATGTAAAACACTTTTCCGAGCTTTGAGCCTAGGTTAAACTAACGCATCTAATAGTTGAACTAAATGATATTGAACTGGTAAGGCTATCTCGAATCCTAATTCTAAACTTATGTGAAACTCTTGCAATACACTGAAATTGAACAACTTTCACATATATAAGACATGTAAAACAGTTTTCAGAGCTTTGTGCCTATGTTAAATTAACGCATCTAAGAAGTTAAAATAAATGATATAGAAGTGCTAATGCTATCAGGAATCCTAATTCTAAACTTATGTGAAACTCTTGCAATACACTGAAATTGAACAACGTTCCCATATATATGACATGTAAAACACTTTTCTGAGCATCTGCGCCTAGGTTAAACTAACGCATTTAAGAAATAAAACTAAATGATATTTAACTGATAACGCTATCTGCAATCCTAGTAAAAAACTTATGTGAAATCTGGCAATACAATGAAATTCAACAACCTTCACATATATATGACATGTAAAACACTTTTCCTAGCTTTTGCGCCTAGGTTCAATTAACACATCTAAGAAGTTAAACGAAATGATATAGAAGTGCTAATGCTATCTGCAATCCTCATTTTAAAATTATGTGAAAGTCTGCAATACACTGAAATTGAACAACGTTCACATATATATGACATGTAAAATACATTTCCGAGCTTCTGCGCCTAGATTAAACTAACGCATTTAAGAAGTTAAACTAAATGATATTGAACTGGTAAGGCTATCTGCAATCCTAATTCTAACCTTATGTGAAATTCTTGCAATAATAATCAATAATTAATAATTAATAATAATTAATAATAATAAGTAATTAATAGTAATTAATAATTATTAATTATTAATAATTAATAATAAGTAATAATTAATAATTAATAACTATTAATAATAATTATAATTAATAATTAATAACTATTAATAATAATTATAATTAATAATTAATAACAATTAATAATTAATAATAATTAATAATTAATTAATAATAATCAATTAATTAAATTAATTAAATTAATTTAGTAATTAAATTAATTAATTAAATTAAAAATAAATTAAATTAAAAATTAAAAATTAAAAATTTAAAAATTTAAACTCATTTATTTAAATTTAAAAAACTCATATGTTTTTTTAAACATATGACATGTAAAACACTTTTCCGAGCTTTGCGCCTAGGTTAAACTAATGCATCTTAGAGGTTAAACTAAATGATATAGAAGTGCTAATGCTGTCTGCAATCCTAATTCTAAACTTATGTGAAACTCTTGCAATACACTGAAATTGAACAACTTTCACATATATATGACATGTAAAATACATTTCCGAGCTTTTGGGCCTAGGTTAAACTAACACATCTAAGAAGTTAAACTAAATGATATTGAACTGATAACGCTATCTGCAATCCTAGTAAAAAACTTATGTGAAATCTGGCAATACACTGAAATTGAACAACTTTCACATATATATGACATGTAAAACACTTGTCCGAGCTTTTTTGACTAGGTTAAACTAACACATCTAAGAAGTTAAACGAAATGATATAGAAGTGCTAATGCTATCAGGAATCCTAATTCTAAACTTATGTCAAAGTCTTGCAATACAATGAAATTCAACAACCTTCACATATATATGACATGTAAAACACTTTTCCTAGCTTTTGCGCCTAGGTTCAATTAACACATCTAAGAGGTTAAACTAAATGATATTGAACTGGTCACGCTATCAGCAATCCTAATTCTAAACATATGTGAAAGTCTTGCAATACACTGAAATTGAACAACGTTCACATATATATGACATGTAAAACACTTTTCCGAGCTTTGCGCCTAGGTTAAACTAAGGCATCTAAGAAGTTAAACTAAATGATATTGAACTGGTAACGCGATCTGCAATCCTAATTCAAAACTTATGTGAAACTCTTGCAATACACTGAAATTGAACTACGTTCACATATATATGACATGTAAAACAATTTTTCGAGATTTTGCGCCTAGGTTAAACTAACGCATCTAAGAAGTTAAACTAAACGATATAGAAGTGCTAATGCTATCTGCAATCCTAATTATAAACTTATGTGAAACTCTTGCAATACACTGAAATTGAACAACGTTCATATATATATGACATGTAAAACACTTTTCTGAGCTTCTGCGCCTAGGTTAAACTAACGCATCTAAGAAGTTAAACTAAATGATATTGAACTTTTCACGCTATCTGCAATCCTATTCTAAACTTATGTAAAACTCTTGCAATACATTGAAATTAAACAACGTTCTCATATATATGACATGTTAAACACTTTTCCAAGTTTCTGCGCCTAGGTTAAACTAATGCATTTAAGAAGTTAAACTAAATGATATAGAAGTGCTAATGCTATCAGCAATCTTAGTTCTAAACTTATGTGAAAGTCTGCAATACACTGAAATTGAACAACGTTCACATATATATGACATGTAAAATACATTTCCGAGCTTTTGGGCCTAGATTAAACTAACGCATTTAAGAACTTAAACTAAATGATATTGAACTGGTAAGGCTATCTGCAATCCTAATTCTAAACTTATGTGAAATTCTTGCAATACACTGAATTTAAACAACTTTCACATATATATGACATGTAAAACACTTTTCCGAGCTTTTTTGAGTAGGTTAAACAAACACATCTAAGAAGTTAAACTAAATGATATTGAACTGGTAACGCTATCTGCAATCCTAGTTCTAAAGTTATGTGAAATGTTGCAATACACTGAAATTGAACAACTTTCACATATATATGACATGTAAAACACTTTTCTGAGCTTTTTTGACTAGGTTAAACTAACACATCTAAGAAGTTAAACGAAATGATATAGAAGTGCTAATGCTATCTGCAATCCTCATTCTAAAATTATGTGAAACTCTTGCAATACACTGAAATTGAACAACGTTCACATATATATGACATGTAAAACACTTTTCCGAGCTTTGAGCCTAGGTTAAACTAACGCATCTAATAGTTGAACTAAATGATATTGAACTGGTAAGGCTATCTCGAATCCTAATTCTAAACTTATGTGAAACTCTTGCAATACACTGAAATTGAACAACTTTCACATATATAAGACATGTAAAACAGTTTTCAGAGCTTTGTGCCTATGTTAAATTAACGCATCTAAGAAGTTAAAATAAATGATATAGAAGTGCTAATGATATCTGCAATCCTAATTCTAAACTTATGTGAAACTCTTGCAATACACTGAAATTGAACAACGTTCCCATATATATGACATGTAAAACACTTTTCTGAGCATCTGCGCCTAGGTTAAACTAACGCATTTAAGAAATAAAACTAAATGATATTTAACTGATAACGCTATCTGCAATCCTAGTAAAAAACTTATGTGAAATCTGGCAATACAATGAAATTCAACAACCTTCACATATATATGACATGTAAAACACTTTTCCTAGCTTTTGCGCCTAGGTTCAATTAACACATCTAAGAAGTTAAACGAAATGATATAGAAGTGCTAATGCTATCTGCAATCCTCATTTTAAAATTATGTGAAAGTCTGCAATACACTGAAATTGAACAACGTTCACATATATATGACATGTAAAATACATTTCCGAGCTTCTGCGCCTAGATTAAACTAACGCATTTAAGAAGTTAAACTAAATGATATTGAACTGGTAAGGCTATCTGCAATCCTAATTCTAACCTTATGTGAAATTCTTGCAATACACTGAATTTAAACAACTTTCACATATATATGACATGTAAAACACTTTTCCGAGCTTTTTTGAGTAGGTTAAACAAACACATCTAAGAAGTTAAACTAAATGATATTGAACTGGTAACGCTATCTGCAATCCTAGTTCTAAAGTTATGTGAAATGTTGCAATACACTGAAATTGAACAACTTTCACATATATATGACATGTAAAACACTTTTCTGAGCTTTTTTGACTAGGTTAAACTAACACATCTAAGAAGTTAAACGAAATGATATAGAAGTGCTAATGCTATCTGCAATCCTCATTCTAAAATTATGTGAAACTCTTGCAATACACTGAAATTGAACAACGTTCACATATATATGACATGTAAAACACTTTTCCGAGCTTTTTTTACTAGGTTAAACTAACACATCTAAGAAGTTAAACGAAATGATATAGAAGTGCTAATGCTATCAGGAATCCTAATTCTAAACTTATGTGAAACTCTTGCAATACACTGAAATTGAACAACGTTCCCATATATATGACATGTAAAACACTTTTCTGAGCATCTGCGCCTAGGTTAAACTAACGCATTTAAGAAATAAAACTAAATGATATTGAACTGATAACGCTATCTGCAATCCTAGTAAAAAACTTATGTGAAATCTGGCAATACAATGAAATTCAACAACCTTCACATATATATGACATGTAAAACACTTTTCCTAGCTTTTGCGCCTAGGTTCAATTAACACATCTAAGAAGTTAAACGAAATGATATAGAAGTGCTAATGCTATCTGCAATCCTCATTTTAAAATTATGTGAAAGTCTGCAATACACTGAAATTGAACAACGTTCACATATATATGACATGTAAAATACATTTCCGAGCTTCTGCGCCTAGATTAAACTAACGCATTTAAGAAGTTAAACTAAATGATATTGAACTGGTAAGGCTATCTGCAATCCTAATTCTAAATTTATGTGAAATTCTTGCAATACACTGAACTTAAACAACTTTCACATATATATGACATGTAAAACACTTTTCCGAGCTTTTTTGCCTAGGTTAAACTAACACATCTAAGAAGTTAATCTAATTGATATAGAAGTTCTAATGCTATCTGCAATCCTAATTCTAAACTTATGTGAAAATCTTGCAATACACTGAAATTGAAGAACGTTCACATATATATGACATGTAAAACACTTTTCCGAGCTTCTGCGCCAAGGTTAAACTAACGCATCTAAGAAGTTAAAATAAATGATATTGAACTGTTAAGGCTATCTGCAATCCTAATTCTAAACTTATGTGAAATTCTTGCAATACACTGAATTTAAACAACGTTCACATATATATGACATGTAAAACACTTTTCTGAGCTTCTGCGCCTAGGTTAAACTAACGCTTCTAAGAAGTTAAACTAAATGATATTGAACTGGTAACACTATCTGCAATCCTAGTTCTAAACTTCTGTGAAATCTTGCAATACACTGAAATTGAACAACTTTCACATATATATGACATGTAAAATACATTTCCGAGCTTTTGGGCCTAGGTTAAACTAACACATCTAAGAAGTTAATCTAAATGATATTGAACTGGTAATGCTATCTGCAATCCTAATTCTAAACTTATGTGAAACTCTTGAAATACACTGAAATTGAATAACTTTCATATATATATATGACATGTAAAACACTTTTTCGAGCTTCTGAGCCTATATTAAACTGACACATCTAAGAAGTTAAACTAAATGATATTGAACTGGTAAGGCTATCTGCAATCCTAATTCTAAACTTTTGTGAAACTCTTGCAATACACTGAAATTGAACAACTTTCACATATACATGACATGTAAAACACTTTTCCGAGCTTTTGTGCCTAGGGTAAACTAAGGCATATAAGTAGTTAAACTAAATGATATAGAAGTGCTAACGCTATCTGCAATCCTAATTCTAAACTCATGTGAAACTCTTGCAATACAATGAAATTCAACAACCTTCACTTATATATGACATGTAAAACACTTTTCCAAGCTTTTGCGCCTAGGTTAAACTAACGCATCTAAGAAGTTAAACTAAATGATATTGAACTGGTCACGCTATCTGCAATCCTAATTCTAAACTTATGTGAAACTCTTGCAACACACTGAAATTGAACAACGTTCACATATATATGACATGTAAAACACTTTTCCGAACTTTTGCACGTACGTTAAACTAACACATCAAGAAGTTAAACTAAATGATACAGAAGGGCTAATGGTATCAGCAATCCTAATTCTAATCTTAAGTGAAAGTCTTGTAATACACTGAAATTGAACAACTTTCACATATATATGAAAGTAAAATACTTTTCCGAGATTCCTCGCCTAGGTTAAATTAACGCATTTAAGAAATTAAACTAAAAGATATAGAAGGGCTAACGCTATCTGCAATCCTAATATAAACTTATGTGAAACTCTTGCAATACACTGAAATTGAACAACTTTCACATATACATAACATGTAAAACACTTGTCCAAGCTTTTGCGCCTAGGTTAAACTAACGCATCTAAGAAGTTAAACTAAAGGATATAGAAGTGCTAATGCTATCTGCAATCCTAATTCTAAACTTATGTGAAAGTCTTGCAATACACTGAAATTGAACAACGTTCACATATATATGACATGTAAAACACTTTTCCGAGCTTTGCGCCTAGGTTAAACTAACGCATCTAAGAAGTTAAACTAAAGGATATTGAACTGGTAACGCTATCTGCAATCCTAATTCAAAACTTATGTGAAACTCTTGCAATACACTGAAATTGAACTACGTTCACATATATATGACATGTAAAACACTCTCCCGAGATTTTTTGCGTAGGTTAAACTAACGCATCTAAGAAGTTAAACTAAATGATATTGAACTCGTAACGCTATCTGCAATCCTAATTCTAAACTTATGTGAAACTCTTGCAATACATTGAAATTGAACAACGTTCTCTTATATATGACATGTAAAACACTTTTCCGAGCTTCTGCGACTAGGTTAAACTAACGCATTTAAGAAGTTAAACTAAATGATATTGAACTGGTAAGGCTATCTGCAATCCTAATTCTAAACTTTTGTGAAATTCTTGCAAAACAATGAATTTAAACAACGTTCACATATATATGACATGTAAAACACTTTTCCGAGCTTTTTTGCCTAGGTTAAACTAACACATCTAAGAAGTTAATCTAATTGATATAGAAGTTCTAATGGTATCTGCAATCCTAATTCTAAACTTATGTGAAAATCTTGCAATACACTGAAATTGAAGAACGTTCACATATATATGACATGTAAAACACTCTCCCGAGATTTTTTGCGTAGGTTAAACTAACGCATCTAAGAAGTTAAACTAAATGATATATAAGTGCTAATGCTATCTGTAATCCTAATTCTAAACTTATGAAAAACTCTTGCAATACACTGAAATTGATCAACGTTCCCATATATATGACATGTCAAACACTTTTCCGAGCTTTTGCACCTAGGTTAAACTACCGCATCTAAGAAGTTAAACTAAGTGATATTGAACTGGTTAAGGCTATCTGCAATCCTAATTCTAAACTTCTGTGAAATTCTTGCAATACACTGAATTTAAACAACTTTCACATATATATGACATGTCAAACACTTTTCCGAGCTTTGCGCCTAGTTTAAACTAACGCATCTAAGAAGTTACACTAAGTGATATTGAACTGGTTAAGGCTATCTGCAATCCTAATTCTAAACTTATGTAAAACTTTGCAATGCATTGAAATTAAACAACGTTCTCATATATATGACATGTTAAACACTTTTCCAAGCTTCTGCGCATAGGTTAAACTAACGCATTTAAGAAGTTAAACTAAATGATATTGAACTGGTAAGGCTATCTGCAATCCTAATTCTAAATTTATGTGAAATTCTTGCAATACACTGAACTTAAACAACTTTCACATATATATGACATGTAAAACACTCCGAGCTTTTTTGCCTAGGTTAAACTAACACATCTAAGAAGTTAATCTAATTGATATAGAAGTTCTAATGCTATCTGCAATCCTAATTCTAAACTTATGTGAAAATCTTGCAATACACTGAAATTGAAGAACGTTCACATATATATGACATGTAAAACACTTTTCCGAGCTTCTGCGCCAAGGTTAAACTAACGCATCTAAGAAGTTAAAATAAATGATATTGAACTGTTAAGGCTATCTGCAATCCTAATTCTAAACTTATGTGAAATTCTTGCAATACACTGAATTTAAACAACGTTCACATATATATGACATGTAAAACACTTTTCTGAGCTTCTGCGCCTAGGTTAAACTAACGCATCTAAGAAGTTAAACTAAATGATATTGAACTGGTAACACTATCTGCAATCCTAGTTCTAAACTTCTGTGAAATCTTGCAATACACTGAAATTGAACAACTTTCACATATATATGACATGTAAAATACATTTCCGAGCTTTTGGGCCTAGGTTAAACTAACACATCTAAGAAGTTAATCTAAATGATATTGAACTGGTAATGCTATCTGCAATCCTAATTCTAAACTTATGTGAAACTCTTGAAATACACTGAAATTGAATAACTTTCATATATATATATGACATGTAAAACACTTTTTCGAGCTTCTGAGCCTATATTAAACTGACACATCTAAGAAGTTAAACTAAATGATATTGAACTGGTAAGGCTATCTGCAATCCTAATTCTAAACTTTTGTGAAACTCTTGCAATACACTGAAATTGAACAACTTTCACATATACATGACATGTAAAACACTTTTCCGAGCTTTTGTGCCTAGGGTAAACTAAGGCATATAAGTAGTTAAACTAAATGATATAGAAGTGCTAACGCTATCTGCAATCCTAATTCTAAACTCATGTGAAACTCTTGCAATACAATGAAATTCAACAACCTTCACTTATATATGACATGTAAAACACTTTTCCAAGCTTTTGCGCCTAGGTTAAACTAACGCATCTAAGAAGTTAAACTAAATGATATTGAACTGGTCACGCTATCTGCAATCCTAATTCTAAACTTATGTGAAACTCTTGCAATACACTGAAATTGAACAACGTTCACATATATATGACATGTAAAACACTTTTCCGAACTTTTGCACGTACGTTAAACTAACACATCAAGAAGTTAAACTAAATGATACAGAAGGGCTAATGGTATCAGCAATCCTAATTCTAATCTTAAGTGAAAGTCTTGTAATACACTGAAATTGAACAACTTTCACATATATATGAAAGTAAAATACTTTTCCGAGATTCCTCGCCTAGGTTAAATTAACGCATTTAAGAAATTAAACTAAAAGATATAGAAGGGCTAACGCTATCTGCAATCCTAATATAAACTTATGTGAAACTCTTGCAATACACTGAAATTGAACAACTTTCACATATACATAACATGTAAAACACTTGTCCAAGCTTTTGCGCCTAGGTTAAACTAACGCATCTAAGAAGTTAAACTAAAGGATATAGAAGTGCTAATGCTATCTGCAATCCTAATTCTAAACTTATGTGAAACTCTTGCAATACACTGAAATTGAACTACGTTCACATATATATGACATGTAATATACTTTTCCGAGCTTCTGCGCCTATGTTAAACTAACACATCTAAGAAGTTAAACTAAATCATATTGAACTGGTAACGCTATCTGCAGTACTAGTTCTAAACTTATGTGAAATCTTGCAATACACTGAAATTGAACAACGTTCACATATATATGAGATATAAAACACTTTTCCGAGCTTCTGTGCCTAGGTTAAACTAATGCATCCAAGAAGGTAAACTAAATGATACTGAACTCGTAAGGCTATCTGCAATCCTAATTCTAAACTTATGTGAAACTCTTGCAATACACTGAAATTGCACAACGTTCACATATATATGACATGTAAAACACTTTTCCGAACATTTGCACGTAGGTTAAACTAACACATCTAAGAAGATAAACTAAATGATACAGAAGGGCTAATGCTATCAGCAATCCAAATTCTAATCTTAAGTGAAAGTCTTGATATACACTGAAATTGAACAACTTTCACATATATATGAAAGTAAAACACTTTTCCGAGCTTCTGGCCTAGGTTAAACTAACGCATTTAAGAAATTAAACTAAAGGATATAGAAGTGCTAACGCTATCTGCAATCCTAATTCTAAACTTATGTGAAACTCTTGCAATACACTGAAATTGAACAACTTTCACATATACATGACATGTAAAACAATTTTCTGAGCTTCTGCGCCTAGGTTAAACTAACGCATCTAAGAAATTAAACTAAATGATACAGAAGTTCTAATGCTATCAGCAATTCTAATTCTAATCTTAAGTGAAAGTCTTGCAATACACTGAAATTGAACACCTCTGCACATTCATGTCTCCTAAAACACTTTGGCGAGCTTTGGTCCATTGCTGCAACTAACGCATATTAGAAGTTACACTATATGATATAGAAGTGCTAATGCTATCTTCAGTCCTAATTCTAAAATGATGGGAAAATGCTGCAATACACTTAAACTGAACAACTTTGCACATATATATGACATGAAAAACCCTTTCCCGAGGTTTTGCGCCTAGGTTTAACTAACTTATATAAGAAGTTAAAATAAATGGTATAGAAGTGCTAACGCTATGTGTAATTCAAATTTAAACTTTTGTGAAACTCTTGCAATACACAGAAATTGAACAATATTGCACATATATATGATATGTAAAGCTTTGGCGCCTAGGTTAAACTAACACATATAAGAAGTTAAACTAAATGTTATCGAAGGGCTAACGCTATCTGCAATCCTAATTCTAAACTTGTGTGAATCCCCTGCAGTACTCTAAAATTGAATACCTCTGCACATTGATATGTCTACTAAAACACTTTGGCGAGCTTTGGTTCATTGCTGCAACTAACACATATTAGAAGTTTAACTAAATGATATAGAAGTGCTAAAACTATCTGCAATCCTAATTCTATACTTATGTAAAACTCTTGTAATACACAGAAATTAAAAAACTTTGCACATATATATGACATGTAAAAAACAGTTCTAAGCTTTTAGGCCTAGGTTAAACTAACGCATACTAGAAGTTAATCTAAATGATATCGAAGGGCTAACGCTATCTGCAATCCAAAATCTACACTTGTGTGAAACTCATGCAATACACTGAAACTGAACAACATTGCACATGTATATGACATGTAAAACACTTTTCCGAGCTTTTGTGCCTAGGTTGAACCAACGCATATAAGAAGATAGCCTAAATGATATAGTAGTGCTAACGCTATCTGCGATCCTAATTCTAAACTTGTGTGAAACTCTTGCAATACACTGAAATTGAACACCTCTGCACATTCATGTCTCCTAAAACACTTTGGCGAGCTTTGGTCCATTGCTGCAACTAACACATATTAGAAGTTAGTTAGAATAAATGATATAGAAGTGCTAAGGCTATCTGCAATCCTAATTCTAAACTGATGGGAAACTCCTGCAATACACTGAAACTGAACAACATTGCACATGTATATGACATGTAAAACATTTTCCGAGCTTTTGCGCTTAGGTTAAACTAACACATATAAGAAGTTAGACTAAATGATATAGAAGTGCTAACGCTATCGGCAATCCTAATTCTAAACTTGTTTGAAACTATTGCAATTCACTAAAATTGAACAACATTGCACATATATATGACATGTAAAACACTTTTCTGATCTTTGGCACCCTAGGTTAAACTAACACATATAAGGAGTTCATCTAAATGATATAGAAGTGCTAACGCTATCTCCAATCCTAATTCTATACTTATGTAAATCTCTTGCAATACACAAAAATTAAACAACTTTGCATATATGTAAAACCCTTTTCTGAGCTTTTGCCCCTAGGTTAAACTAACGCAATAAGAAGTTAGACTAAATGATATAGAAGTGATAATGCTATCTGGAATCCTAATTCTAAACTTGTGTGAAACTCTTGCAAAATATTGAAACTGAATAACTTTGCACTTATATATGACATGAAAAACCCTTTTCCGAGGTTTTGCGCCTAGGTTTAACAAACATATAAGAAGTTGAACTAAATGATATAAAAGTGCTAACTTTATCTGCAATCCTAATGCTAAACTTATGTGAAACTCTTGCAATACACTGAAATTGAACAACATTGCACATATGTATGATATGTAAAACACTTTTCCGAGCTTTGGTGCCTAGCTTAAACTAATGCATACTAGAACTTAAACTAAATGATATAGAAGGGCAAACGCTATCTGCAATCCTAATAATAAACTTGTGTGAAACTATTGCAATACACTGAAATTGAATACCTCTGCTCATTGATATGTCTACTTAAACACCTTTCCCAGCTTTTACCCATTACTGCAATGAACACATATAAGAAGTTAGACTAAATGATTTAGAAGTGCTACGCTATTGGCAATCCTAATTCTAAACTTGTGTGAAACTCTTGCAATACACTGAAATTGAACACCTCTGCACATTAATGACTTCTAAAACACTTTGGTGAGCTTTGGCCCATTGCTGCAACTAACGCATATTAGAAGTTTAAGTCAATGATATAGTAGTGCTAGCTCTATCTGCTATCCTAATTCTAAACTTATGTGAAACTCTTGCAATACACAGAATTTAAACAACCTTGCACATATATATGACATGTATAACACTATTCCGAGCTTTTTCGCCTAAGTTAAACTAACGCATATAAGAAGTTGACCTAAGTGATATAGAAGTGCTAACCGTATCGTTAATCCTAATTCTAAACTTCTATAAAACTCTAGCAAAATACTGAAATTGAACAACTCTGCACATATATATGACATGTAAACACATTTCCGAGGAGGGACTCGTGCTTCACTCCTGGGCGATGAACTGTTGGACTCTGCTCTGGTCCCTGGGCTGTTTCCACGCATAAAAACCACTTTGGTCCTCATGCCCTGGGCCTCCCTCTCCTACTGTGGCCAGTTCGGCGACCTAACCCAGGTTGGAGGTCTGTGTTTCGCTGTGACGTCGGGCATGGAGCCCCCCCGCCCTCTACAGGCTCCCTCCTTTTAAAGGACCAGTTTCTCTGGGACCAGTTTCTCTGGGACCAGTTTCAGCCACTTAGTGCGTCCAGGGTCCCAAAGAAAATATCAAATAGGTCTGGCAGTATAGTTCGGAGGTCCATCAGACCCTGGGCTAAACCCAGCGCCAGCAAGACAGAAACGGAAATGAAATAAAATAACAGAAAATAATAAATATAAAGCCCCAAGTGGATATTAGGCCCTTTACTCAGAACCACAGATGCCTGTCCTCTGAGGCGAAGGTAGGAGGACACGCCCAGGGCCGCATCAGGGTTGCTTATGCGTGACAAGGACCCACGCTGCACTCCTGGGCGACAAACTGCTGGTCTCTGCTCTGGCCCTGCCCTGCTTCCACGTGGGAAATCCACTTTGTTCCTTATCCCCTGGGCCTCCCTACCCTCCTATGCCCAGTTGGAGACCGTTCCCAGCTTGGGAGGTCTGTGTTTCACTGGGACGTCGGGCATAGGGCCTCCCAGCCCTCGCCAGGCTCCCCCCTTTTAAAGGACCCAGTTTCTCTGGGAGTCCGCGGTCCGCGCATGCGCAGTGGCAGTTCAGACATTCTCCCCAGGGCCTCTGCCAGAAGAGCCGGCTTGCTATCAGTAGGCGGGGCGGGGCAGGGTTTGACCGGGTGGCCTGCCTTTCCACGGAGCTGCCCCAGGTTAACCAGGGATGCCAGTGCACTCTTTGCATTGCCGTGCCTACTGGGCACACCAAACACGGCCTCTGTTCTGCCCTATGTGGAAGCTGGAAAGTGAAGCGCCGCGATGAATTTGTCATTCTCACCAGAGGTCCCGTGGCCGCTCCCGCACGCACAGGCATAAACAGCTGAGGAGGCTCAAACCCCAAGTTGAGCCGGGAGGGGTGGCTGGCGCTCACTTGTAATTTCTGTGCTGGGGAGGCTGAGACCAAGGAGCGCACAGGTTCGAGGCCAGCCTCGGAGACTTATCGAAGCTTTCAGCCACTTAGTGCATCCAGGATCCCAAAGAAAATATCAAATAGGTCTGGCAGTATCAGACCCTGGGCTCAACCCAGCGCCAGCAAGACAGAAACGGAAATGAAGTGAAATGACAGAAAATAATCAACATAAAGCCCCAAGTGGATATTAGGCCTTTTACTCAGAATCACAGACACCTGTCCTCGGAGGCGAAGGTATTAGGACATGCCCGTGGCCGCATATGGGTTGCTTATGCGTGACAGGGACCCGCGCAGTACTCCTGGGCGACAAACTGCTGGTCTCTGCTTTTGTTTCTGGCCTGCTTCCACGTGGGAAATCCACTTTGGTCCTCATCCCCTGAGCCTCCATCCTCTCTTTTGCTCAGTTCGGAGACCCTGCCCAGCTTGGGAGGTCTGTGTTTCCCTGGGATATCAGGCATGGAGCCCCCCAGCCCTCTCCAGGCTCCCTCCTTTTAAGGAACCCAGTTTCACTGGGAGTCCGATATCCGCGCTTGCGCAGTGGCAGTTCAGAGTGTCTCCCCAGGGCCTCTGCCATGGGAGCCGCCTTGCTGTCAGCAGGCAGGGCGGGGCAGGGTTTGACCAGGTGGCCTCCCTTTCCACGGAGCTGCCCCAGGTTAAGCAGGGATGACAGTGCACTCTTTGCCTTGCCATGCCTACTGAGCACACCACACACGACCTCTGTTCTGCCCTATGTGGAAGCTGGGAAGTGAAGCGCCGCGATGAATTTGTCATTCTCGCAAGAGGTCCCGTGGCCGCTTCCGCACGCACAGGCATACACAGCTGAGGAGGCTTAAACCCCAATTGGAGCCGGGAGGGGTGGCTGGCGATCACTTATAATTTCTGTGCTAGAGAGGCTGAGACATAGGAGCGCACAGGTTCAAAGCCAGCCTCGGCGACTTAGCGAAGCTTTCAGCCACTTAGTGCGTCCAGGGTCCCAAAGAAAATATCAAATAGGTCTGGCAGTATAGTCCGGAGTTACATCAGACCCTGGGCTCAACCCAGCGCCAGCAAGACAGAAACGGAAATGAAGTGAAATGACAGAAAATAATCAACATATGTCCGGCGCTCACTTGTAATTTCCGTGCTGGGGAGGCTGAGACCTAGGAGCGCACATGTTCCAAAGCAGCCTCGGAGACTTAGCGAAGCTTCAGCAACCTAGTGCATCCAGGGTCCCAAAGAAAATATCAAATAGGTCTGGCAGTATAGTCCGGAGGTCCATCAGACCCTGGGCTCAACCCAGCGCCAGCAAGACAGAAACGGAAATGAAGTGAAATGACAGAAAATAATCCACATAAAGCCCAAAGTGGATATTAGGCCTTTTACTCAGAACCACAGACGCCTGTCCTCAGAGGCGAAGGTAGGAGGACACGCCCGGGGCCGCATCTGGGTTGCTTATGCGTGACAGGGACCCGCGCGGCACTCCCGGGCGACACACTGCTGGTCTCTGCTCTGGTCCCTTGCCTGCTTCCACGTGGGAAATACACTTTGGTCCTCTTCCCCTGGGCCTCCCTCCCCCCTTTTGCTCATTTCGGAGACCCTGCCCAGCTTGGGAGGTCTGTTTCGCTGGCATGTCGGGCATGGAACCCCCAGCCCTCTCCAGGCTCCCTACTATTAAAGAATCCATTTTTTCTGGGAGACTGCGGTCCGGGCATGTGCACTGGCAGTTCAGACTGTCTCCACAGGACCTCTGTCAGGAGACCCGGCTTGCTGTCAGCAGGCGGGGCGGGGGAGGGTTTGAATGGGTGGCCTCCCTTTCCAGGGAGCTGCCCCAGGTTAAGCAGGGATGCCAGTGCACTCTTTGCCTTGCCGTGCCTACTGAGCACACCACACACGGCCTCGGTTCTGCCCTATGTGGAAGCTGGGAAGTGAAGCGCCGCGAGGAATTTGTCATTCTCGTGAGAGGTCCCGTGGCCGCTCCCGCAGGCACAGGCATACACAGCTGAGGAGGCTTAAACCCCAAGTGGAGCCAGGAGGGTTGGCTGGCGCTCACTTGTAAATTCCGTGCTGAGGAGGCTGAGACCTAGGAGCGCACAGGTTCGAAGCCAGCCTAGGCGACTTAGGGAAGCTTTCAGCCACTTAGTGCGTCCAGGTTCCCAAAGAAAATATCAAATAGGTCTGGCAGTATAGTCCGGAGGTACATCAGACCCTGGGCTCAAGCCAGCGCCAGCAAGACAGAAACGGAAATGAAGTGAAATGACAGAAAATAATCCACATAAAGCCCAAAGTGGATATTAGGCCTTTTACTCAGAACCACAGACACCTGTCCTCGGAGGCGAAGGTAGGAGGACACGCCCGGGGCCACATCTGGGTTGCTTATGCATGACAGGGACCCGCGTGGCACTCCCGGGTGACACACTGCTGGTCTCTGCTCTGGTCCCTTGCCTGCTTCCACGCGGGAAATCCACTTTGGTCCTCTTCCCCTGGGCCTCCCTCCCCTCTTTTGCTCATTTCGGAGACCCTGCCCAGCTTGGGAGGTCTGTTTCGCTGGCATGTCGGGCATGGAGCCGCCCAGCCCTCTACAGGCTCCCTCCTTTTAAAGAACCCATTTTTTCTGTGAGACTGCTGTCCATGCATGCGCAGTCGCAGTTCAGACTGTATCCCCAGGGCCTCTGCCAGGAGAGCCGGCTTGCTGTTAGCAGGTGGGGCAGGGGAGGGTTTGAACGGGAGGCCTCCCTTTCCACGGAGCTGCCCCAGGTTAAGCAGGGATGCCAGTGCACTCTTTGCCTTGCCGTGCCTACTGAGCACACCACACACGGCCTCTGTTCTGACCTATGTGGAAGCTGGGAAGTGAAGCGCCGCGAGGAATTTGTCATTCTCGCGAGAGGTACCTTGGCCGCTCCCGCAAGCACAGGCATACACAGCTGAGGAGGCTTAAACCCCAAGTGGAGTCGGGAGGGGTGGCTGGTGCTCCCTTGTAAATTCCGTGCTGGGGAGGCTGAGACCAAGGAGCGCACAGGTTCTAAGCCAGCCACGGAGACTTAGCGAAGCTTTCAGCCACTTAGTGCGTCCAGGTTCCCAAAGAAAATATCAAATAGGTCTGGCAGTATAGTCCGGAGTTACATCAGACCCTGAGCTCAACCTAGCGCCAGCAAGACAGAAACGGAAATGAAGTGAAATGACAGAAAATAATCCACATAAAGCCCAAAGTGGATATTAGGCCTTTTACTCAGAACCACAGACGCCTGTCCTCAGAGGCGAAGGTAGGAGGACACGCCCGGGGCCGCATCTGGGTTGCTTATGCGTGACAGGGACCCGCGCGGCACTCCCGGGCGACACTCTGCTGGTCTCTGCTCTGGTCCCTTGCCTGCTTCCACGCGTGAAATCCACTTTGGTCCTCTTCCCCTGGGCCTCCCTCCCCTCCTTTGCTCATTTCGGAGACCCTGCCCAGCTTGGGAGATCTGTTTCGCTGGCATGTCGGGCATGGAACCCCCAGCCCTCTCCAGGCTCCCTACTATTAAAGAATCCATTTTTTCTGGGAGACTGCGGTCCGGGCATGCGCACTGGCAGTTCAGACTGTCTCCACAGGACCTCTGTCAGGAGACCCGGCTTGCTGTCAGCAGGCGGGGCGGGGGAGGGTTTGAACGGGTGGCCTCCCTTTCCAGGGAGCTGCCCCAGGTTAAGCAGGGATGCCAGTGCACTCTTTGCCTTGCCGTGCCTACTGACACACCACACATGGCCTCGGTTCTGCCCTATGTGGAAGCTGGGAAGTGAAGCGCCGCGAGGAATTTGTCATTCTCGTGAGAGGTCCCGTGGCCGCTCCCGCAGGCACAGGCATACACAGCTGAGGAGGCTTAAACCCCAAGTGGAGCCAGGAGGGTTGGCTGGCGCTCACTTGTAAATTCCGTGCTGAGGAGGCTGAGACCTAGGAGCGCACAGGTTCGAAGCCAGCCTAGGCGACTTAGGGAAGCTTTCAGCCACTTAGTGCGTCCAGGTTCCCAAAGAAAATATCAAATAGGTCTGGCAGTATAGTCCAGAGGTACATCAGACCCTGGGCTCAAGCCAGCGCCAGCAAGACAGAAACGGAAATGAAGTGAAATCACAGAAAATAATCCACATAAAGCCCAAAGTGGATATTAGGCCTTTTACTCAGAACCACAGACACCTGTCCTCGGAGGCGAAGGTAGGAGGACACGCCCGGGGCCACATCAGGGTTGCTTATGCATGACAGGGACCCGCGCGGCACTCCCGGGTGACACACTGCTGGTCTCTGCTCTGGTCCCTTGCCTGCTTCCACGCGGGAAATCCACTTTGGTCCTCTTCCCCTGGGCCTCCCTCCCCTCTTTTGCTCATTTCGGAGACCCTGCCCAGCTTGGGAGGTCTGTTTCGCTGGCATGTCGGGCATGGAGCCGCCCAGCCCTCTACAGGCTCCCTCCTTTTAAAGAACCCATTTTTTCTGTGAGACTGCTGTCCATGCATGCGCAGTCGCAGTTCAGACTGTATCCCCAGGGCCTCTGCCAGGAGAGCCGGCTTGCTGTTAGCAGGTGGGGCAGGGGAGGGTTTGAACTGGAGGCCTCCCTTTCCACGGAGCTGCCCCAGGTTAAGCAGGGATGCCAGTGCACTCTTTGCCTTGCCGTGCCTACTGAGCACACCACACAAGGCCTCTGTTCTGACCTATGTGGAAGCTGGGAAGTGAAGCGCCGCGAGGAATTTGTCATTCTCGCGAGAGGTACCTTGGCCGCTCCCGCAAGCACAGGCATACACAGCTGAGGAGGCTTAAACCCCAAGTGGAGCCGGGAGTGGTGGCTGGCGCTCCCTTTTAAATTCCGTGCTGGGGAGGCTGAGACCAAGGAGCGCACAGGTTCGAAGCCAGCCACGGAGACTTAGCGAAGCTTTCAGCCACTTAGTGCGTCCAGGGTCCCAAAGAAAATATCAAATAGGTCTGGCAGTATAGTCCGGAGTTACATCAGACCCTGGGCTCAACCTAGCGCCAGCAAGCCAGAAACGGAAATGAAGTGAAATGACAGAAAATAATCCACATAAAGCCCAAAGTGGATATTAGGCCTTTTACTCAGAACCACAGACGCCTGTCCTCCTAGGTGAAGGTAGGAGGACACGCCCGGGGCCGCATCTGGG